>NC_134705.1:121733738-122078738 GCF_043290135.1 Rhipicephalus microplus
GTATGTATGTATGTATGTATGTATGTATGTATGTATGTATGTATGTATGTATGCATGTATGTATGTATGTATGTATGTATGTATGTATGTATGTATGTATGTATGTATGTATGTATGTATGTATGTATGTATGTATGTATGTATGTATGTATGTATGTATGTATGCACCTGCGATCAATAAAAACACACATAGCTTATTCGTCAAGCAAGCGTTTATTGTCAATACTGAACCTACATTTACTGTCATGCACATTCAAATAGGCTTTCTCCTCTCTTTATTGGTTGTTCCTGCAATGGGTGAGTACCGGTTCTGTTCTGAGTGGTGATTTTTGAATACTTGTAATATGCGTTCAGAATAATAGGATTTTCTGTCGTGCTTTCGGATAAACCTCCACCGCAATTTAAATACTCCTTACTGCTACTGGAATACTCGTTACTGATTTGCCGCCCTTGTTGCGAAATGAGTAATAGTGGTTTCATAGGTCTGCAGCAGTCAATACATAGGGAGCTGCGCACACCGCCTGCAACTCCCTGGCTTGTCAGACATGTGTTATGGATATGCGAGCCAAACTTAAGCTTTCAGCCTGGAAGAAACTCCAATCAATTGCGTTGAATTGAGTATCTTCAAGCCAGGGATTTTGTCAGAATGGCGGTGCTTGAGCGCAGAGTGGTGGCCTTAGGTACTACTGTGGCAGGTATCCAGCATGATAAGCGTTAGAGTAGAGAGGATGCTGAAAAACAAGAAATAAGCAATACCTAGCTTGTGTTAACTTGACGACAGTTAGTACTGCTAGATATTCGTGTGAAGCTGGCATGCCTTACTAAGTATAAGAACAAAAGAGCTGAATTTAATCTGATTATTTTTATTTATCGCTTGGCGTACGCACTTCGAATAAACGGGCAAATATTGATATCTGGCTGGTGGTGTTTTCGAATGGCGTTCGTACCATCATCAGATGCTTGCCACTTTGACACAAGCTATACCTGAGTTCTGATCCGCATGGCTGGAAGTTATGACAGCATTATTTCCCTTACGTTGCTCACGTGAGCATTGGGCCATTTAGAAAAGTGGACTAGACTTAGTACAAAAAGGTTGGATTGGAATCGTGCCACAAATAGGGAAATCACATCAAATACCACAACTCCCAGCAATACCGTTTTACAAGGAGAGAAGCCACATTTATTAAACAGTTGTAGTAATCTGGGTCAAGAAGTGACTTACTTAGTCACTAGCTGAAGCTGTGGTAACTAACTTCACACCAAGCAGAAGCTTTCTTCAGCTAAAACGGGTATTTCTATCTCATACCGTTCGGCTAGGCTTGAAGCATTGCACGGAACTGTTCAGGCATTCTCTGTCACACTCGGCTGAACGCGAGTAAGAAAGAACCAGCATATGGTGCTAAAACACTGTGACTGCCGGCCTATACAATCAAGTTGGAGCCTTAAGAGCTTTCCAGATATAGCTAGTGATGCCTGCTACCTGTGGCGTTAGATTAGAAACCTCTGCTTCTTAATTCATACTGATACTTTCGAGGGCATTCTCGGGTTCTTTCTTCCATTATTACGTACGAAACATAATTTCTTGACACTTGGTGTCCAACAATTTTCGGTAACCTGGCCATCTTGGCGCTGGGAGAAAATTAGCAAGAGATGTAGACGTTCTTATTTTTTAATTACCAAAGACGAGTTAGTGTACACGACTTTGAAAATAACGGATAGTAGATGACCACTTCTGTTAAAGCACCACATTCCACGATGTGCAGGTACTACTATTCATACCAATAGACTGCATACAGAGGCCCGCTACATGGTTGTCACACTGAGTCTGTAGCTAGAACGCATAAGACAGGAGTAGTACACTCCTGCTGTCATATCAGAAAACTAACACTAACGGGTCTTACAGATGGTTGAGCTTATTCATGTTTAAAACTTCTTGTAGGTGTTCTGTGGCGAAACAAAATGCGCCTTCCTGTTTTGGCAATCTCAGAAGTTTGGATGCAGGTGGCTAGAATTATGCAAACGTGATTATTTTAGTGGATTGTCACATGCTCAGATATAAGATGAAAAATTAGGTCGCCTTGTATGGCAGCGAAATTGCTTTTTTTTTCGCGGCAAGTGTGCCATACCTTAGGACTCAGACTAGGCCATGCATGTCGGACGAGTTTTGTGACATGAGATTGCGTGAAGACGCCTGCTCGAATTTAACATACGACTTGCTTGTTTTGTTCAGAACTCACGCGTTTATTTGTGGTCTGTCAGCTTCTTTAAAATGCGAAACATTTCTTAGCGAACTTCGGCGACTATGAGCGTATCTATCTATCTATCTATCTATCTATCTATCTATCTATCTATCTATCTATCTATCTATCTATCTATCTATCTATCTATCTATCTATCTATCTATCTATCTATCTATCTATCTATCTATCTATCTATCTATCTATCTATATATCTATCTATCTATCTATCTATCTATCTATCTATCTATCTATCTATCTATCTATCTATCTATCTATCTATCTATCTATCTATCTATCTATCTATCTATCTATCTATCTATCTATCTAGCCGCTGCTTACGTTTGGGTGCTCACGCGGTCACACTCTTAACTTGGTGGGTACAAAAATTAGCACTTGAGGTTAGGATAGTTTGACGAATACGATTCGCGGGTCAAGACATGAATGATGTAGAAATCTCGTCGCATACGTAGTCAAACATTTTCCGCCGGACAGTGGCACATACCCACGAGTGGGCATGTGCCGCTGGTTTGCGGGTATGTGCCGCAGGCGTTTGACACTTAGCAACTACTCAGGAACGACCAGAACAGAACACACATGGGCGATTTCAACATGCCGGCGTGAAGAAATACCCGACATCGGTAGCGTCGGCCCGAGGATTGCAAAGTATAAACGTCAGAGTCCCAGCTGGAATCGAATCCAAGCTATATGCGTGGCAATGAAGCATTGTACCGCAGAACTATGTCAGGTCTCGGAACTCTTTTTCAAGTAGACGCTAATCTTCGTGAAACGTCAATAGTAGTTGCAGTGCTGCCTGCCCAATTATATAAACATTACATATGTACTCCTTTGATGCAGCTGTCACGTCGGGTTAACGTCAATAATGGTTAGTTGTCAAGCGCTGAAGTTGATTTATATATCACTTTCCAGAGCCAGCATCCTCGCAAGCATAGCGTTTTTTTATAGCTTCTGGTGTTGCTAATACGCATGCCCAAGATGGCATCGTTGTGCAATAGCAAACAAGTGGTTGTATAAACATCTGGGCCCGGATTCACAAAACTAACTTACGAAAACATTTTTGCGCAAGAGAAATTTTCTTGCGTAAGTCGATTCACGAAACGAAAAAACGTCGTAAGAAGCCATAGTTGTCACATCGGCCGCTGCAAATAAAGCGCGCTGTGACTACCCGGGAACATGTCAGCGATGGTGATGCAGTTGCTATATTTGCTTACGTCACCGAAAAGTGCTCGTAAGTGGATTCACGAAGCGAAATTGTGCGTAAAAACAGCATGGCTGAGAGAAAATCCCAAGAGTGGTCCGGACCACTCTTAGGAACAATGTGGCTACTTAGAACCTGCTGCCGCAGCGGTATACTTTGATGCCCTGGCTGGTTTTGAGTTAATTCACGCCCATCAAGGGCTGCCTGATGACTGCTGGTGCGTTTTTATTTCTTTCGGCGCTTTGAGCTTCGCGTGTTGTTTCCCTTGTACGCAGTGGATAGTGTTGACAACCACCATCGTCCAATAAGTTCGAAGTCGCAGTAATTGAAGAATTCTATTGGGCGTCAATGGCATAAAACTACGCATGTAAAGATTTGTGGTTGGATGAAAACCAATGTGATACGTGAATGGTCGGTGCATTCGAACGCGACATGGCATAGGATCAACCTTATTTGTTATGTTGTTGTGTTGCGCCCCATCTCATCCAATTAAAAGTGCGACTCGAGATCCTTGCCTCATTGGTGGAAATTACCACCAAAGAGGTTAATGGAAGCACATTCTTTGCACGCTATTGAAAATAAAAATGAGAGGAAGTTTTCAGTGAGTGGTTCCTAAAGTTTGTGCTCTAGTGTACTTTCATTGGCTCTAACAGTCCAATGGTTGCGATCTCTGAAATACAGCTGTCGATACACTTTGGGACGATCTGGAACAAAGCGTACTTTCTAAACCAAAGCGTATTAGGGGTGCGCATGATTACGCATGGAACTACAAACAAATCATGCATCTTCACCTTCACTGTTCAGACACCGATATGAACCGTGATACTATGGCAAGCAATCGGAATGAAATGACCCTAGTAACTTTGTATGACACCAAAAATATGCAAACCCTCACGATTCTAGAGCAATCCTTGGCTGAATTCATCCCTGCGTCAATTACCAGTCATTTAACTTGGCGCACGAACATCATTCAAAGGTAGAGCGAGCCACTGACAAGTATTTTGTGCGACGTAGCGACCACTTTAGCGGAGAATAATAGCGTTGCGAAGGCGAATCCCCTGTCGCATGCTCTGATCAAAGCAGACGACAAACGCGAGCAGACGACGGCTTGGCCGACAGGCACAGCTTGTGATTGGTTGTAAAGCAATATCCTCTACATCAGCTCACTCCGTGACGTTGCCAAAACACTTCTTTCATCTGGCACGCCTTTCCTGTTCGTCATATCACCCCCCTCGCACATAATAGAAATTTTTTTCACGCCGTGAAAATAGTGCAAGTACTTTCTAAGAGCTCTCTTATTGTCTTATGTTCTGCGCAGTTGTCGAAAACAACATGGCGTCGTAAACAGCATATCGGTCGGTGCGACTTTCAGCAAACGCTTCTCGCACGAGTTACTTCAGCGTTTGACCGGATGTGTGGTGATTACAGCAGCTCTTTCGGTGCGTGTAAGCAGTGCGGAAAGCTGTGGCAGTGCAATGGTGTACGGTGAAGCGCAGCGAAGCCTGTGCGTCGGTGTTGTTATCAAGCGGGGATCGGCGTCGATGTATCAACGACAACTGGCACTCGAGAAGCCTGCAATGTGTGTTTGTGTGCCGGTAACAGTTCGTTCGCTTGACTTTCCAGTCTCTCAGTTTGGGGCTGTGCGACATTTCGGATTGACAGCGTTTTGACACGTTACTTGAGTGACCCCAAGTACGTACGGAAACGTATGAACTACGCGCTCGGTTCTTGCTTCGCCACTAGTTAGCCCGCACGCTTCTATTTACTTGAGAGCAATGTACTAATCGGGAGTGAAACGATGTTCGTTGTGAATACTGGTGCTGTGTTGACGTTCCAAGATTTGTGAACAAGCTGTGCTCGTGTGACCGAAACTTGAAAGACAGCGTTGATAACTGTTTTGCCCTGCGAAGTCGTGGTGGGCAGCTTGGCGCTTTTGTTTGTTAAGTCGACACTTCTCCTTTTTGTGATAACCATAGTCCTAGCGCTGTGATGTGATCAACCAAAACTGCGAGATGCTACATTCTGTTGTGGATCACGTTACTTTGGAAGCGCGCCTAGACTGTTCTTCGGTAACAAATTGAGAGTTCTATATATGTGGCAGCGAGAGCCCATGAACGTCAAGCTTCCCTCCAGCCCCCCAAAAAAGCAAAGATTTCACCAGTGCCTTGCTTTGGATGAAGTTGTAGGCCAATATCGCCTAACTACAGGTTTCCGAGTTCGTCTGGCCATCGTTTTGCACGGCACTAGAGCCTTGACAACAGCCGGTCATGGCCAGTTCTTACACTTTATCAATGGACATGCACGCCTGGCCAGCCCTTCATTGCTGTCATTGGCAGCTTCCAGTCTGCAGATGCCCTTTGCCTGTTCGCCGTACTTGGTTCCTTATGACACCGACGGCCACTAAATGCTGCCATCGGTGAGTTCACCTTGCAGAACTAAATTTCACCGGTACTATAATTCACGCAGTTCTATAACGTGTGCAAGTTTTTAAGCCCATCTGTTGTAATGTTTCTCTATGGTAAGTTGAAGCATAAAAAATTTACTACTACTGTTATATACATACATATATTATAGAGCAAATACATAAAAAGTTTTTTGTGATTTGATACAAGTGAGCTCTTGTTTGATTATGAGGTTGGGCCTGTCGATTGACCACGTTCGATAGTTGGAAAGTTAATGTGAGTTTATATTTCAGGAGCCAGGTTGCACTTAAAAATTTATGTTATTTTGGAAAATTAGTTCTATAGACGATTACCGCTGTGGTAGTACTATACTTCAGTAGGACATATATATTGCGGTACGTAAATTTTACATGAGGCTTCACTTTATTTCAAAGTGATGATAGCAGACTTTGGTCACTTTAACGAAGTGATAGCTTCCTCAAATAAGTATTAGAAGTGAGTGCTTTTAATGATTGTTTTTAAATATCTCGTTTTTGGCTCTTCACAGATCGCAGAGATTGGTTTGTTGAGGTCCTGTGATGCATCGGTTGCACATTCTGGCACATCAATCCTCATCATTACTTGGAGCACCTGTACAAAAATAGGAAGGACACGTTCTCCCTAACTGTGCAAGCCTATGTCACTGCTAGGACTGTTATCATTCTGCGGATGTGTCGTGGAAGCATGCATGGCAGCCTCATCTTGAAGGACTGCAATCTGCTTGGGAGCTTCGAGGGCACAAAACTGCCTACGGCTGGCTGCAAGGATAGTTTTCTTTAATACAAACGATTACGTGAACACCACTCACTGTGCACAAATTGAAAACCCAAGCATGGTTGCTTTTAGTGGATACCTGTAATATTCTTACACATAATTCTTATACAACATTTATAGAACTAAATTGCAAGATAATTGAGAATGTTGAAAGCTGAAAGCCTGCAGCTTATGAATGAAACTCTAATAATCTGAGACTCAAAAGCTTGTGCTTTGAAACGAGCACAAATACTTTGATTCCTTATTGAGCTCTCCAGCTTGTGACTCCCTCTGTGGATCATGTGCTCTGGAAGGAAATAGCAAGTGGGTGAAAATTGCCTGGCTGTTCACAACTTGCAAGGAGAAAGACCTATTGAAGAAGCCTCAGATGACATAAGGCCAGTAACTGCATCTTTTACCTAATGTAGCTTTTTCTCTCTCAGTGCTGTTGCTTGTGTTTCAGCCGAACATGTTCACCACGATTGGATAGTGATATATATTTTTCTACAAATTGTACCTGACCTAAGTATGCATTGTTGATCTCTAAAGGTGACGTTCAGTGTGTTTGAAAGCCATGGCTTCTCATTTCTCTGACTGTGGCTAGCCTATTTCAGCAGCAGAGCGATGCAGCTAGCACACATGCAATCCAAGTCATGGAGCGCTCCTTTGGTGTTCTGTGCAGGACACAGCATACCCATCCGGCAAGACACTGGTATGAACAATAATGGTGAGTGTTGGTGGCACCTGTAGGAGCCCGTTGTGTTTGTTGTGTATGATTATTTCCCCTGATAAAGTGCATTTTCGAAAGGTTTTCTTCATTTAGAATAATAGATGTCAGAAACAAACACACTCATAATCCACAAGTTCTTTGTGTCTTCTAGACTGCCCATTTCTTCCTATATGCGGTATGGTGAGCTGGCTATGTTAGATAGCCGTAAAGTTATCAACATTGGCTGTTGTGTTGTAATGCAGTCTAACTTGTGTTTCTTAATAAAATTTATTTGTGGTCTACTTCTCGCACCTAGTGTAAAGTCGAAATAAAAGAAACTCTATTGGCTTTTTATGCCTGTCAGAAGTTTCATGCCTTCATCTATAACATTGTGGTTTTGCTCTTGTATCATATTAAATATATTTTCAGCCTTCACTGTTTGTGTGTGTGTGTTGAGGCTTGTCATTGGCTTCTGAAAATACAATATCTGTAAATATGAGCACATAATTGACAACTATACACTCTTGCATGTAGCATGGTTGTAACAATGATCTGTATTTTTCTAAGTTCCAGCAGTAACAAGGGGTTCGGTGCTCCACGGTCATGTACAGTGTATCAAGAACAGAGCACAGAAGACCAACAAGTATAAAGGGACTGCCAGTGACTGTTCTCCTGCTCAAAGTTTACAACACCAGACAGAGCACATTGTGATGTCAGGAGCAGCTGCTGCTTAACTTCTTAGCAGTGCATTATTCAGCAGTTCCTTTGCTTGCATTCGAAATTATTTAAATTTTGCATGGAAGATACCAAACTATGACACTAATTTAAAGGCTGCTGTAGTGTTAGTGGGCAAATATTTTTGAGCTGAAGTTTTTAACAGGTGTGTTAAGTGCCTGCATGCCTCTACATTTGCATGCCAGAAATCACAGCATCCATGGTCGCCAATGGTAACTGTGTTTGCATTCTTTGTAGTACAAGGAAGTAAAGCCATGGATGCAGTAATCATGCACTTAGTCGATGTAATCCTTCAGTGTACACTCATTTGTATAACACCAATGATGCCATGAGTGTATAAGCTCTGGGAAGTGAATCTATGTGGATTATTTTATTTGGAAGGAAGAGGATCATCACTACTCCTAGTATATCTTAACAGTAGATTTTGGCGCTTGGGTATTATCCCACTGCCTGTCCGTCCTTCAACAGTCTACTTATCTACTGTGTAAGTGTAACTTTTTAAATGTATACTTTGCTCGGATAGGTTTGTTCATAATGTAATGCAAGTGACTTATCATCTATGCAGCACTACTCAGACAAGGAATAAAAGTATTTATTTTTTTATGTAGCTATAGCATGCATTCACTTGTGTTTTTTTCTAAGTGCCTGTACAATTGTTTAGCCCTACTCGGTTGCTGACCCGCAGGTCGCGGGTTCAAATCCCGGCTGCGGCGGCTGCATTTCCGATGGAGGCAGAAATGTTGTAGGCCCGTGTACTCAGATTTGGGTGCACGTTAAAGAACCCCAGGTGGTCGAAATTTCCGGAGCCCTCCACTACGGCGTCTCTCATAATCATATGGTGGTTTTGGGACGTTAAAACCGCACATATCAATTGTTTAGCCCTACAAAAGTGCTGGTATACTGTAATATTGAATCTGGCATCTTAAAATAGTTTGTTAGTGGAAGTAAGAATGTGTTTACAACCAATATTACTATCCTCAGATGAACTGTGAAAACTCTGTTGAAGTTTATTTACTGTTTTTGAACGTTGTGAAGGCAAATGGTATGTTCTTTTATTGTGGTCCCTGTTTCAATCAAATGACCCATAATTACTTGGCAGTGGCACAGTATTAGTTGTTATTTTACACATATGTACTGAGCAACATCGCAGTTGAGGCCAGCAGCAAGACATACATGCAGTGCACTGGAGCATCACCTCACATAGTGTACAGTCTTTGCCCACCAGTAAACTCAATATTTTTCAAGCAGACTAATAGACAGCTGTATGGGAACTGTGTTGGTGTGCAAACTTTGAAGTCTTCTTGAGGAGTGTTTTTCATCATTTTTGTTCAAGTGAAGTAGCTACCCAAGGCCACAACTGGTGGGAATGTGGTGGTTTCCTCTCTCCAAAAGCACTCCTACCAGCTGCCTCAATGTTAGCATGGGGTGAATTCACAAACTGGAAAAATAATTGGTCTTTGTTTTCTTGGCCGAAAGAGTCACTTCCACCGTTGAGCCACCACGACGCGCCAGAATAGAAACTTTTAGCTAAATAAAGTTGATTCTACTTTTGAGAAATGTTTTGGGGAAACGAAATGGCACCTATAGCTGTCAATATAAACACTGTTTGCACCAAGGAGCTTAGTAGCTTATATTTGTATTATTCATGTATTGTCTAGAATTTACTCGCGCTGTGCCAACTTTCAGCCCAAGTGTCCTAACATGCTTTGTTAGTGGCTTGTGAATGAGCCAAGCTATGTAAATAGAGTGATATTGCAGACATGTACAAAATATTGATGCACAGCCCTTTTCTTTAGCATGACATTGTCAATGGCTTTATTCTTTTGTTTTTTATAAAGAGTGCTTGTCACTGGGCATCAGCGGAAAACTATGCATCAAGCTTTTGCGAGATGGTTCGAGAAACACCGTGTTCAGACATAACAGTGCCGGTGGATTTCTCTCGTAAGTTACTTTCTGTAGTATAATCAAAATGAGTTTATTAGAATTGTTGTTTTATAGCCATTCATTTTAATATTTACACCTGAGTGTGTGTATGTATGTATGGGTGTACATATGTATATGTGTGTGTGCGTATATGTATGTATGTATGTATGTATGTATGTATGTATGTATGTATGTATGTATGTATGTATGTATGTATGTATGTATGTATGTATGTATGTATGTATGTATGTATGTATGTATGTATGTATGTATGTATGTATGTATGTATGTATGTATGTATGTATGTATGTATGTATCTTTTAAATGAGAATCCGTTTATCATTGGTGAGTAAGTTTGGTAATGATATGGCGGAATTTGTTTCTATTTATTTCTCTTTTGAGCCATTACATATTTCAATTTATTTTGTACTGCATAAAAATAAATGTAACCTTACACAGAATATGTGTGTTCGAAGAAGTTGTTTTATTTACCAACCTACAGTCATGGGCAAGAAATTGGGTAAAATGGAACGGACCTGCGAAGATTAGTTTAAAGCATAGCTACTCTACATGGCATATCTCGTACACATTGCGTTGGTTGAATATCTCGATTTCAACCTTTGTTTTTAATCAGAATAAGCAAGCTATCACCCGTGGTTGTATATGTGTGTGATATTTGTGCATACTGTGATACCGGTTCACAATTACAATTAAGGTCACAAACCTAGTCAAGCTGAATACACGAATTTTGTCCATGCACCTTTCATCTGCACTGGAACTGTTGTTAATAAAAATAAACTTCAGTTTAGAAATTTATTCTAGTAACCAAAAGCAGGGTATCTCTTTATCACACAAATCAAATTGCCATTGTTCTGTTCCATTCTGGACAATAGGGGACCCTCTCACCAGAACTCGATTAACTGCTATAGTTCATTTTAACCATTGACAGCGACATTACACTGAAGCGTGCAGCATGACAAATAGCGGGAGAGAAGACACAAACTAATCACTCTGTTCGCGTCAGCGCTAACTGTCCGTGCTCTTTGGTCTTGCTGCATGTGATGATGCCCACCAAATTAGCACGAAAGCGTGTCCCTACAAAGGCAGTCAACTTGGCTGCAAGCAGTTAGATCACTGCATGTGTAGATTTTCTTCAAAACACCGTGAAGACTGATTGCTGGTCGAATATCCAAGCACGTGAAAAGTAATATACCAGGTATAATTTGGTATTTCAGCACTGGACACTTTTGCGATAAGAGAGAATGGAGGAAAAAATTATGAACCCTGAATTGTTTAATTTTTGAAGGAGCACAATACAGCGCTTTTAGGTCAAAAGGGGAGTGAAAGAAGCAAGTGTGAAAGCCTACTTCTCAAAAAATTAGTACCCGCCACCACGCATAATATCAGGCCGGGCAACTTCTTGAAAAAAAAAAAGTTCTTAGAGATTCTGCGAATCGAACCAAGTACCTCGTAGATTGTAGTTGAGCGCTGTAACCGCTCGTCCACTGCAGCAGTGCGTGCATTCGCCCTATTGCTGATATATCGTCATTCCTTCGAATGAAGCCAAATGCAAAAACGTCCGGTGAAACTTTGTCAAAAATATAAAAAATAGTTAGAACGCGTTTGCCCAAGGTTACTAGAAGATAGAAACCGCCACGTGTGACTGTATAACCGTGCGCTATTTATTCTTGTACATTACTGTCATGACGTTGGGATAGCCGGCTATAACGTAGGCTACCTTCTCATAGTTTGCCAAATATAAATAAGAAAATAAAAATACATAACAGCCTGTGACAACGTGTCTTTCGTGTCCTTCTTGTCTCTGTGTCGTCGTTTCGTTCTCGCGCTATAACTATCGTCATGCCATACCAACTAGCCCAAGCTGCCACACTTCTAAGCTAATCAGCTATTATGAGTTCACTGTCACTAGTGTCACTTTCACTAGATGAATGCTCAGTTTGCTTCCATTATCGTTATTTAGGGAAGTTTTGGCTCATTAACTCAACTCTCCTAATTAGCAATGATTCTCACATCTAAGGACAGTCACACTTCATCTCGCTTTCTGAGTGGCTGTCACTCCCATATAACGCGTACTCCTCTTTTTTATGCTCTCCGAGCATCTGACGCTGCTTTGCGGAGACTTTCCTTGACGTCTGCTGGGCCAGAAAATTGTCTTTATTATCTATCAATTTCAAGCTTTCGCGAAGCCGAAACGAGAGTCTCTCTCTCTCTCTCTTCATCCTTTTCGCACGTGTGATAACGTCTCTCGACCTCAAGACTCGTATACACGTCCCTTGCTTTGTTTGCGCACCCAAACAACGCTGGACGAAATATTTGCACCGTGTTTTGTGAAAAGCATTAGCACTGAGACACCTCCCGACGAGTCTCCCTCATTTTACGTAGACATATACCTAAGCGTAAGCGTATGCACTTTCTCGCATTCCGGCTTTATAAAAATGCAGCGGTGTATGGAACCAGCGAAATTGCGCTCACAATTTCATTGGATTACTGCTGTTATCTATTTTAGCACAATTTGTCTGCAGGCACTAAAGTCGCTCATGTGTCTTGTAATAAGAATATTGTAACAAAGGCTACCTTTTACTATAGGTACAAAACACCCTTACGTTCACCACTATACCGTGCTAGATTGCACGGAATTAGTTAAGTAGCAGCGCAGCTTCAATAAAATGTAAGGTAAGTGGTCGCTTTAAATAAGGAAAGACATTCAAGGCACATTTTCAAACATTGCATGCATCGATTTATGTGTGGTTTCATTTATGTGGTGCACCTGGAGTGTTGTTTACTTGTACTAGGCGAGATAGTGCATGGATTGCTCGGTGGCTTAAAGCCATCAAGCAATTATTTTTTTAGCTACAGTCATTGATTAAAGGCGAGTGCTTGGCTTTGCACCGCCCACCAAAACGTCTATTACAACGTACGCGGCATCCCGTAAGCGCTGTAGCAGACGCTCGCGGAACTGGAACTTAGATGCAGATAATCATTGGCTATCATCGTATACTCTCGATGCTAGACGCTTTGCATGCTACCTTGATATTATCGGCACACACTTCTTTCTTTCCTTGTCGTTTCATCGGCTATCGTCGGTCCTCCTTGCCCTCTTAAGTGCCGAATAAGTTAAATTCATACCCGCGCTTTAGTAATCCCTCCAGATAAGAGAATTTTTGGCCAAGAAAATGCGTAGCCAAAGAGAAAGCTTTGTGAATTCGGGCCCTGACTTTCTTCTACATATTTCTGTGCGTGCAACATTTGTACATAAAATAAATGTAATTTCATGACGTGTCACTCAATAAAAAAATTTGAAAACGGTCACCTTCCTTCCCCACGCTTCGCATAACGTCGATTCCCCGGTACGTGGGATCTGCCGAATTTTTTGTAGGAGGAGTTCCTCCATTTCGTGTTATCATTGTAATATCGAACAGATCCCGGCAAAATGCATATTCTGCCACTGAAGTATACATGTAGAGTTGATATGTGGCAGATATGGTAAATACTCCTACAGGCCACTGAAATAGATGTCACAGTGATATGGCGACAGAATTATACCACTGTATCCGTATGATCACAAATAGTGTGCAGTGGCCTATTAATAAAAATAATAGATTTATTTTAACCTTGATTACAGGTTGAACTGCTCTTAGATCAGTCCATGGCAGGTTTTCTCTAGTATCACCCTTTTGACTCCGACAATCACAGTACCTTTTATAGGAACAAAACTTTTTGTGCGTATTGTTAGCTACTGGTTTCTGTCAAATGCATTCGAAATGACAGCATCACGCCACTGCCATGTCATTAAAAAAATGGCAGCATATCCACAGAGTGAATGAGGGAGAGTGGGGCGAAGCATTCGTCCGTCGATTTTTTCTTGCTTCCTTCCGTCCATGCGTCCATCCGCCCGTCCGTGCATGCATCTGTTCGTGCGTCCATCCCTGCGTTCGTCCATGCATCCGCCCCTCGTCCGTTCATGCGTCCGTCCATGCATCTGTCTGTGTGTCCGTTCGTCCTTCTATACAACACTTTAAGTACCATCATCTCGCATCTTTTCATCATATATGGATGGATGAATGGATGGATGGATATGGCTGTACCCTTTAGATCGGGCGGTGGCTAGCGCCACCAAGCCGTAATACCTAATGAACCAAAAACTATATTTATTTTTTTCCTTAAAAAGTGAGTTTGAGGATTCGTACTTTGCAGTGAAGAGTTTAATTTTCACTCGTGCCTTGACTTTAGCCACCAATCAGATAGCCTCCTTCTAGTTAATTCTACCCGCTTAAAGTTTATTTTGCCCTCCCGGTCCCTAAACCCCAGTGCTTTGAAAAACTCTGCGCCATCATCCTGAACTATAGGGTGAAGCTCTTTACAGAACATTATCAAGTGTTCGGCAGTTTCTTCTTCCTCTCCACACGCACTGCATACTGTGTCTAACCCTTCGTATTTGGCCCGATATGTCTTGGTTCGCAGTACTCCCGTCCTGGCCTCAAACAGTAGAGAACTACGCCGAGTATTATCATAGATACTTTCCTTGGCAATTTCCTGCTTAAATGTGCGATAGATCTCTAGTGCGGACTTCTTAATCATGCCCATCCTCCACATGTCAGTCTCCGTTTCCTTCACTTTCTTCTTAACCGATAGTTTTTTTTTGGTTTGGTCACCTGCTGTTTTCTAAGTATTTACCAGTCAACTTCCTCGTTCGCTTCCTCCATTTTGTATCCACAATCTTCAGGTACAAGTAGCTGAAAACCTTCCTAGCCCAACGCTCTTCCCCCATTTCTCTAAATCGCTTCTCAAATTTTATCTTGCTGCTAGCTTCCCTGCCCTAAAATGATGTCCATCCCATATCACCTTGTACTCCCTGATTTGGTGTGTTCCCGTGAGCTCCTAAAGCAAGCCTGCCTATTCCATGTTGCTTAATTTCTAATCTTGCTTGAACTTCTGATCTCATGCACAAGACCGCATTGCCGAACGTCAGCCCAGGAACCATGACCCCTTTCCATATTCCTCTCACAACATCATACCTATTGTAATTCTACAGTGCCCTATTTTTCATGACTGCTGCATTCCTGTTACCTTTAGTCGTCACGTATATTTCGTGTTCCCTCAGATACTCGGTCCCATTGCTTATCCATACGCCCAGATATTTGTATTTATCTGTTATCTCTAGCGCGACCTCCTGTATTCTAAGCTCACTACCTTCGTTGTCACTGAAACTCATGACTGCTGATTTTTCCTTACTGAATTTAAAATCTAACCTATCTCCCTCATTACCGCAGATGTCCATCAATCTCTGCAAATCTTCATTGTTGTTGGCCATTAGCACTATATCATCTGCGTACGTTGATGCTGGTAGTGCCTGATCAAGAAGTTTTCCTTGTTTGACTAAAGAGAGGTTGAAGACCAGTCCACTTCCCTCTAATTTTGCCTCTAATCCTTGTAGGTACATCATGAATAATAAGGGTGACAGGGGGCACCCCTGCCTAAGCCCCCGTTTTACCTCTGCAGGCTTGGATACCTGTTTTCCCCACTTTATAACTACCTTGCTACTTTTAGAGATCTCCTTTAAAAATTAGTGACTACATTTTCCACGCCTAGTGTGTCCAGTATTCCCCACAATTACTCTTGAACCAAGCTATCGTACACTCCCTTGATATCCAAAAATGCTAGCCACAGGAGCCTGCGTTCCTTTTCTGCTATTTCGATGCACTGATCAGTGAGAACATATTGTATTCCAACCTCCTGTGTTTCCGAAACCCATTCTGCAGTTCTCCCAGCACCCCCTCATTCTCTATCCACGCCTGCAGTCTTTCCTTTATAATCTGCATAGCCAGCCTGCAGACCACTGATGTCACTGTTATAGGACAGTAGTTGTTTATGTCAGCTTTGTCCCCCTTTCCTTTATAGATCATGCTCATCCTGCTAAGTTTCCATCCATCGGGAACTTCACCATCGATTATTATTTTGCTCACTGCCTCTCTCAAAGCCTGCTTAGACATCGGACATAATGCCTTTATCAGCATAATTGGAATGCCATCTGGGCCTGTTGATGTACTACTAGGAACCCTTTTCTCGGCCCTTTCCCACTCTCGTTGTGAAAATGAAGCCATTGCACCACTTTATTCGTCCTTGTATTTTGTGGTGCATAAAGTACTTCTTTGTTGAAATTTTTTCGTAACCCTTGTTCTTATATATTCAATAGCTTCGTCCCCTTCTAGCCTAGCACCTTGGGCTGTAGTTATAAAACTCTGCTCTAGGCTCGTCTTATTTCTTAGGGAGTTTAGATGGTTCCGAAATTTCGCAGCTGTCTTTCTATCTTTTTTATGTACTTCTGCCAGCCACTGAGCTCCCTTCCTTCTAATCTTTTCATTGATCAGAAGGGATGCATCCCTTCTACAGCTTAGAAAGGTTGCCCATTTTCTTTCCACATCATCTGTCGGTTCACCCCGCTGCTTAGCATGTCTGTGTTCCCTAGAGGCTTCCTGACGTTTTGCTATGGCTCTCTTAACTGCCTCATCCCACCAATTTTTGGGTTTGTGTCCTCTTTTCCGGGGTGACTTGTCACGCGTCTTAGCAAGCTCTAGCTCAAAGAGTCTAATTAGATTCGTGTATGTCCACACTGTCTTATTATCCTCCGTGATTACTTTCTCAATTTGTTTAGTGGCTATTTCAATTTGTCTTTCTGGATAAAAATTTTCCTGTAGTTGCTCATCTTGTCTCCTTTCCACTTTCACTGCTCTTCCAAAACTTAGCTTGATACGTTTGTGATCGCTACCCAGACTTCTGAAGCCACCTTCATCTATGTGCATTCCCCTGAGCTTATCATACATCCTATGTGACATCAGTGCATAATCTATCATCGACTGAAGCCTTCCTACCTGCCATGTTATTTGCCCTTCACATTTCTCGGTACTGTTGCAAATGATCAAATCAAGCCTTTCACACATATCCATGATCATTTTGCCTGTCGGGTGGGTATACCCATCTAAATCTTCTATGTGCGCATTCATGTCTCCTAGTATAATTATCTCGCACTCTCTTCCTAACTCCTGAATGTCCTTTGATATACACTCTACCATTATCTGGTTTTGCTCACTGACCTCCACAAGGGAGCTGGATGGCGCACCGGCGCTACCCGAAGCGGGACCTTGCGAAGCCACCGGAAGTGCCGCTGCTTGTCCCGGAAGGAGGTCGTCTGCTGCACTACGCGGTACGCGCGACGCGAGTTATGCCTTCGTGCTGCTGTTCTTTGGATCTCGTTTCGTTAATTTCTTTTTTGTAAATACTTGCTCGTGGTTGGAAGAGTAAGCCAAGTAACAATAAGGGCTATGTAGGCGCAGATCAGAGTTTGTTTAATGCGCTTTTAATGAGACAGCGTATGCACGTAAAACTGCCTTTTTTCTGACGCGCGTCCGTTTCCTTTTTCTCAAGATTCGCAGTGGCTGTCCGGTCTTGTACAAGGCGTGGGATCTAGCGACGCAGGCCGCGTTCATAGAAGCTTTTACGGCCACTTGCACGTGTCTCTGCGGGTTTCTGGGTGTTTGTTGTATTTGTTTGGTTTGCTCTCGATCTTTTACTTTTTTTTTTCTCGTGATAAAGAGTGGCCGTCGCTTGAGGGTTACGGGGGGCGTTGCCAACAGTGTTTTCAGCCCGGATTTGGTAATCCACCAAATCAAGTCCCCAGGAGACAGTGATTGGTCTGTGTGCCTCATCTGACGTGGATAAATCAGGAATTGGGGCTCTATCCTTGGGTGGTTTTCGTTTCGGAGTTTTCTGAAAAAAAGGCATGATTTTCGTTATAGTGACCATCACAACTCAACCATCAATTTATGCACAAACAACAGCAAATATTATAAAATAAACTTATTTGCATGCATGAAAGAAGCTGCAGTTACAGGTGACACATCCAGGCATGAAAAAGTACTTGTGTACACAAAACACCGCAATAATGCAAGAAAAAAGCGAGGACATGCTGGATCATTTGGTAACTGTGCAACTTTGATTCTTTGCCCCTGAAATACAGCTTCACCTTGCAAAACATGCGAGTGGTGCTTTTTAGCTAGCAGTCAGCAAGGGACTGGTTTCCGCACCGCAGCATACATCTGTCCGGAATCAATAATGCTTTTAACGACGAAACTGCAAGAATGGCGGACACATTGGAAAGGCATGCACCAAGAAGCGTTAAGACACCCAAAAATGGTGCCTGCACGGTTGTCAGCAAGACAACGTTCAGAGCAATGTGGAGACACAATCCACCTAGGCTGCAGATAGACAACGTGTTGCTTCTTATGTGGTCAGGCCAGTTTCTTCATGTTTTTGGTTCCGCAACACTTAACATCGTAGACGCCCTGAAAGCCCACTTTGACCCACAACAGTCGGAACTCTACTGTCGAGCACGCTTGCAACGTCGAAATCAAGAACAGAGAGAAACCGCGGGTGCTACAATACAGCACTAAAACTTGGATCATATACGCAGAACCGTAAGCCAGGCATAGCTTCTGCGCCGCATGGGTCCCAGATCATGACTCGTCAAGCATCGGCACATTAAACCTCCCAATCAATCAATCAATCAATCAATCAATCAATCAATCAATCAATCAATCAAATGCTCCACCGGGGAGGTCACCAATTGCAGTGTTCCCACAACCGAATAGCAGTCGGCGGTTTAATGAAGCGTCGTACATATGTGCACTCGAGGCCTTCGGATTTCGGACTGCACAACAGAGATTGCGGTCGCAGATATCGTCTTCCACTCACGCACTGCTAGTCTACCGTGCGAGAAAGGCGCTATCGGGAATTCTCCGGAGCGGCGTCGCAAAAGCGCGCACGGCGTGCCGTCTCAAATATCACCCAGGAGTGTGGCCTTGGGCAGTGGTATATATCACTTTTGCCGTGCATTGGAGAAGCTACAACAGGAAAAGATGTTCTTGCAGGCCATTACTTTGCGTAGTAATGATTGGTGCACAGAGAAGAAGAAGTCTCACCTTCTGCAAGTGTTCCGGGAAAGAAAACAGCGTTGGGATGGCGTCGCTTTTCAGACGCGTCCTTGAACCCGAGCGGTCAAAACACGCCTCGGTAAAGTGGCTGCTGCAAAGTCTGCTGCCTGGAGATGGCTTCCATTTGTCCCTTTTGAGGTTAACAACCCACTGCTGGTACAAGTGGGGCTGGGAACGCGGAAACCTGCAAGACAAACACCGGACAGCTTTAACACGCCGTTCAACGCATCGCAAATGCTCCGTGCTCATGCTCCGTGCAAGTCAGTTACGGGGAATTAAGAATGATTTAAGGGCACTTACGCATGAAACGTCTTTCCAGAAGACTTTTCTGGCCTGCTTGTGCAATTAACAGCCCAGCAGGCAGGCATTCTTTTGAGAGAAGTCCAGAAAACACGCACGCCGGCAGCAGTCAGGCGGGAGCAAGCCCCGGCTTCCGGGACAAGGCCGCCGACTTCCGATGGTTTCAAGCCGGCGCGCTCTAAGCGCCATCCAGCTCCCTAGTGGAGGTCAGTGGTTTTCCTCTCTGGCCTTTGCTCCCGTCCACAAGTACACGAAACCAAGGAGTGTCATTTGACCTGCCACTTTCCCTTTTAGCCATAAATGTTCCTTGCATTCCTGCTTGACCCTTTGCCAGTCTGTACTTTTATGAATAAATACCCCAATACCACCCCCCAATAGAAGCACCGCCCCAATATTCCCCAATAGAAGCACCACCATCCAGCGGACATTCCAAGGACTAAACGAGAGGTGGCACACGCACACTTTCTTACCTCTTGCTCTTCGGGTCTACTTCCCACCTTTAACCACCTCGAGTTCACGGTATTTACTAGTTCACTGTATTCATGGCACTGCGGGCCGACGCTCTCTAAACACTTCTAAAACCAAGGAGGTATGTGCTCAATGTACATGCCAGTGGCTGCTAATGGGAAATGAGAGACAAGAGAATTCGGCTTTTACTTTCTTACGGCTTGCGCTTCGTATCTACTTCCCATCTTCAACCACCTCGAGTTCATGCTATATACAAGTTCATTGTATTCTTGGCAATGCGGCTCAACGCTCGCTAAACGTTTGTAAAACTGAGGAGGCTACACCCAGCCAGTATAACGTAGCAACCCTTTCTTGTCAAATAGTGCTCAATGTACATGCCAATGGCTGCTAATGGGTATCGCAGCGTGCGCGCTAACTAAAAGCCAAATGCTCTTGTTTCTCATTCCTCCTTAGCAGCTTTTGGCATGTATATTGAGCACTATCTTTTGTTGTTCAACATTTCACAGAAGAAATCTCTCACCAGCACCACCTTGGAGGTCAAATTGTTATATCTGTTACACATTACAACGGCTACGAGGGACGAAGAAGTGCCGCTATAAAGATCTTCGCCCCTAAAATTGCTTCGCATGCCTCGAGGCCAAGTAAATTGTGATAGTATTCTTCGTTACGTCAATTGTTAGCGGTATAAGATGGAAGTTGAGCTGCTAGTCTCCAGCCCATACCAGGCGCCTTCGCTGGACCATAGAACACTACAAGCCAAATTTGCCCTATGAATTATACCGGCTGGTCAAGTAGTTCGTTACAGTGAACCTTTATTCAGAGGACTTTGTTCAATGAACATCGCTCCATAATGAAATCGAAGCAGCCCGAAAAAGTACCTCGTTGTTGCGCTGCATTAGTATATAGAAACAAGATGAAAAATATTTAAGATTTGATGTCCCTGGAACCAATGTTTCGACAAGAGGACTCTCCCATTTTTTTTAAATTTTAGTCTTGGTATATAGAGCTTATTAAGGTACACTGTCAATACAGCTTTGTTGTTGTCGCCACCAGCATGCTTACGGAACCAGTGTTCAATTATGTTTTCCAGCTGCTCACCTTCTTGAATCAAGGCGCGAGGTTCCATAACATTCTTCTGCGCATAGTTTTACTCGCAGTGATTTCTGGAACCACTGTGCGGTGCATATGCATCGGTGGCCAGATTATCCAGGTGCATAATTTTTTATTGACCACTACGTATGTATTTCTGTTGTCCGTGTGAATCACATCTTAGTTACATGTCGCAATAGCACGTGAAGCCTGTGTACACAAACCCCCCTCTCATGAAGTCTTCTGCATGGATTATTACAGTCTAAGCAGGCGATGCCTGAAGGCTTTTACTAAAAAAATAAAGCTCGTTAACTCACTTTGTGAGGCCTTCTCGCGAAGTTGGCGGTCACAGATATTGCATTATGCCTTCACACAAGAGCTATTCTATTTTCTGTATTGTTGAAAGAGTGTTTTGAGTTTTGTTGCCAGCTAGGTATCTTCAACTGAAAAAAATCATTATGATTTTATTGTTTCTTTGTTGAATAAAATGTATTTTGATGGTTGACGTCTACATAAGAATCTCTGCCTACTACTAAGCAGTGAGGATTACGTACACAGCGGGGTGCGGAGATCGTCCACATTCCCTCCTTAATAGCCTTTAAGATATTCTTGAAAGCTTACCTGGCTACAATGAATAAAAATGACCATAACAGCCGCAACCTATAATGTGCACTTTGAAGAAAAGCTTATGAAATGCCTTAGACGTGCATAATTTCCGATGAAATAGTTCTTGCACTTCTTCACCTATTGTATCTGGCAGCCCCGCCGTGGTGATCTAGCGACTAGGGTACTCGACTGCCGACCTGTAGGGCGGGAGATCGAATCCCGGCTGCGGCGGCTGCATTTTTCATGAAGGGGAAAGTGCTGTAGGCCCGTGTGCTCAAATGTGGATGCATGTTGAAGAACACCAGGCGGTCAAAATTTTCGGAGCCCTTCACTATGGCGTCTCTCATACTCATTTGGTGGTTTTGGGTTGTTAAACCCTAGATATCAATTATTATTGTATGTTGCACATACCCACTGTGGGGGATTAGGCAAAAATTGAGTCGTTTTATAAATAAATGAGCAGTTACAATAATGAAGGTGATATAATAAAAGATTGCAGATGACCTAAGAAATTGTGGTGCTTGATCTATTGCATATGACTCTTTAAATGAAGCAAGCAATTTATTCCTAAATTAGAGCAATACTTAAATTTTTTAGGTATATATTGTCCGATGATATAGTTTGAATGCTTACAGAAGCAGGAGCATGTACATGTGCACACACATGCATGTGTACACACGAGGGTCAATCAAACTGTCATGTAACGTTTGCAATTGATTACCCAGAGGATTCCCGACATCTCTGAAATACAACGCTGAATTTATGCTGTCTTGTATGGACTTTATGGCATGTCCATTCCTTATTACCCTTTAGTCCTTTAGTTGTTGAAGTGGTGTAGGCTGTTGAACATAACTATTACATTGTGAATCGGATCGAATAGTTTTTGGTTCCTCTGTGAAGTGTATAAATCTGCGGAACTTGTCCGTCGAATGAGCGAGCTGTATAGTGTTTGAAATTTATAGCAAAAGACCTACCAATGGTGAGGTTTTTACAAGCGGGAAACGATTTTCTTTGTGGCGGGGTAGATCTGGCGAGCAATGCACGCTACCGAGAGAGAGCCACCTGAAAGACATTGAGGTATGGCAAAAGAAAACTTAGGAATCACGGTGACCTTACTCAATTAATATTGTTCAGAGAATTCCTTATGACGTGACAGGCTATGTTTTGAGGAGCGCCTGTATAATGAGAGCCGAAAGACTTGTTAGAGCAGCCTAAAGCACGAATGTTGGACATCGTTCATAAGCATTTTGCTTATTAACATCGCGAGGAGGGTGACTTTCACGGCTAAATGCTACTGGAGACCAAACTTGGGTGCTTAGGTATCAGAAGTTAAGGCTGCGAGCATGGTTAGGAAACACTTACGATTATAAGCTTTTAAAGAACTTCGGTGTCAACTGTCTCCTGATAACTTTATGCTAACTCTGCTTTCGGACGTGGAAAGTATTGTAGCCTTAAATTTTATGCCAAGCCCTGACACTCAAGAAAACTGCGATGTGTTGCGAACTCAAGTGGTCCAAACCTTATGCAAACTGCGAATGTTTTCATGCTACAGCAATGGGACAATCAGCTACATTGTGACGGATAGACGGCCAACAAAACTAAGTGCTCAGTCTAATAGTGAGACCTGTTTTAGCTGCCATACAGCGTTGACAATGTCTTGGCTGTAAACCATTGCTGACTCCGACTGAAGCAACTCTTCCTCGGCAGTTGAAGCTTTCATAATCTCGGAAGTGATGACCGAAATATTCGGGGGGGGGGGCATGTGGTCAAGCTATTTTTGCCATGACCTTTGTCTTTGTACTATAATTCCGATGCCTTCTCACTGGAACGAAATCTGTGGTCTTCGACTCTACGCCAAAACGCGTGTAGGCCCAGCTTCCTTTTGTCAGAACTCGAGATCGGCCCGTCAATGTTGTCCTCAGGTCGCAGCGTACCCAGCTGGTTTCTTGAGCCAAAGTCTTTTCTTCTACCACAGACAGTTCTTTCATTTTTCCACGCCTAACTTGTCATGGAACGCAGAGGCATTTGCGCTGAATGGGCCCTTTTCACAATCCGCAAGTGCGCTTCTCTGCGCTGCATACTTGAACAAGTAATGGCGGCACCTGACGTACTTCGAGCGGAGACGTGGTCTTAGTTGTTCAAACTGCATAGCCGGAAAGCTAGCCTAACAATATTGAAAATGGTCTATTACCCCTTGTATGACTCGCCTGATACAGCCACGCCGCTGCTTTCCGGTAGATAACTGACTGGATAGAAGAACAAAATAAAAAAGAGTTCGCAGGAATAGACCTAATCAGCTTGCTATCTCACACCGGAATAGGCGGACAAGGTAAGATCCACTCTATCTAGTAACACGCAACTCCAGTAAGTGCTGCCACTCTTTTTACAGGCTAATTTGTTTGTGAATATGTTTCTGAATTTTTCAATAATTTCTCTTCTCCTTAAGCGATGAAAATGTGTCTTTATATATTTTTCCTATTCATGCCTAGCTTTGCAAGCCGGGAAGTGGTCCTGTGTTCACCCAAAAAAGTGATAAAATATACATTGCCAATAGGACCTGAATACTGGGTGTGCATATTATTACTCAAAACACCAATTTTAGGCACAATTTGCTATTACAAAATTGTGTTTTTTTCTTTTACTTTACGCAGGTGGAGGGCAACAGTCCAAAAAGAAAGGTAAGCAACTTGCGATTAATAAGAGCTGGCGTTTCGTGGGCCGGGCCACAACATGGTTGCATAAAGCGAGGTCACAGGGGCTTTACACAATTTTGATTTTCTAATATTATTATGCATGTGCCCATTTTTCACCACACACAGTCAAATATATTGTCTTAAGCATGCATAAACGAAGCATATATAGACATCGTCAAAAATTCTACAGAGGATCAACTGCCATCATTGTGCTCGACAAAGAAAGCGACAGGATACCACTGAAGAAGGGTGTGAGACAAGGTGATACGATCTCCCGATTGCTATTTAGCGCGTGCTTACAGCAGGTTTGAGTAGGCGTGGAATGGGACCAATTAGGGATAAGAGTTAATCGAGAGTACTTTAGTAAGCTGCGCTTCGCTGACGACATTGCATTGCTGAGTAAGTCAGAGGACAAATCAGAATCCATCATTACTGAGTTAGACAAGGAGAGAAGAAAAGTAGGTCCTAAAATTATACTGCAGAAAACAAAAAAAATGTACAACAACCTCGGAAGACAACAGTGGTTTGATATATATAGCAGTGCAGTTGATGCTGTCAAAGAGTACGTCTACTTAGGACAGGTACTAACCGTGGAGCCGATTCATGAGATTGAAGTCACAAGATAAAAATGTGGAGGGGCACATTCGTATAGCGCTTTGAAACAATGACTGGTAGATTACCACTGTAGTTGAAGAGAACCTATATAACAGCTGCATATCGCCGCTTCCCAGCCCCGCCGCGGTGGTCTAGTTGCTAAGGTACTCGGCTGCTGACCCGCAGGCTGCGGGATCGAATGAAGGCTGTGGCGGCTGCATTTTCGATGGAAGCGGAAATGTTGTAGGCCCATGTAATCAAATTTGGGTGCGCGTTAAAGAACCCCAGGTGGTCAAAATTTCCGTATCCTTCCACTACGGCGCCTCTCATATTCATATGGTGGTTTTGGACGTTAAACCCTACCTATCAATCAATGAATTGCCACTGCACACCTGCTGAGCAGAATCCTTGAGCCTTAAAAAGAGGGTTTGGCTTAAATCAAGGACGATGCAACGAGCTATTGAAAATTAAATGATAGGTGTAACTTTAAGAGACAGTGACAGAGCAGAGAGGGGGGGGGGGGTCAGGTAACAAACCGGCTTTAAGGATATCATAGTTGAAACCAAGAAGGAGAAATGGTGATGGGCATTCATCATCCTGATAACGATAGTGAATGTCATAACATTTACTCAAAACTCTAGCACAAGAAAATACAGCCTAAGTAAATCGCTTTATAAGGTACAAAAATAGCGGTGTGAGCGTTGCGACTCCATTGAGTCTCATGCACGAAAAAAAAAGTTATTTCAATGTCGCAGTCTGGCAGTGTTTGTAAAAATTTAAGCATTTTTTGCAATAATGCTCCTCGAATTCGCCCTTTAGAACTCAGCCATTCCGCTAGTATTTATGTCGCAGCTTTTCTAGATCTATTCAAACATGACAATAAATGAATGCTAGAATTTCTGAACATGTTAGGCTCCTTCCTTCTCCACACCGCACAAGAAATTAAGTGACATAGCTTGAATTATTTACTACACTTGGTATAGATCGATAGCGATGAAAAGAGCTTCGACCTTCGACGATCTGACAAGCGAGAAACCACGTTGGCTTCCATAAGGATGCTATCATACATTCTAGTTTTATTTCTGGTGGCCGCGTGATCTGTTGAAGAAAGTAGACAATTCGCATGCTTCGTGCTACATGAACAAAGTGACCTAAAACAACCGTGAAATTGCTGAAACGTTGTGGTGTACTCTACGCAAAACTTTGCAAGCAGTCATTGTGTGTGATGACGAAGTACACCATTATAACACACGTGGAAATATATATGTGTTCGACTGTAATAAAAATCATTTTCCGTTCAAGTGGAATTCGAACAAAGTTTCAGTGTAGCAGCCTCGCAATATACCACAGAGCTACAAGTATGCCTGAAACTATTTGGGAAAAGAAAGATGCAAAACAGGTGTTTTATAAGAGAGGAGTTCTGTGAACATGCATATTATCACGTAGAAACAGCCTCGAATGACAGCAAGCGTACCACGCCCTGTAACGCGCAAAGAATGAGCGATTTGAAAGCCCACCTATTACTAAAAGTATTCAGGCGCAATTCTGCGTCATCATCAATAAGAGTAACAAAGTATGGAGCCGTGCGTATGGCTTCACGGAAGCGTAGAACATGCATCGTTTTTCGCAGTAGGATTGAATTACGGGTGTGGAGCAATTTCGAAGGTCCACTTCCAACGGTCAATGTTACGTACACACACTAAAAAACGGAGCCTGGCACATGAATGCGGTGATTGTGTGAACAGGACGCGATGACAATTTTACGTTCTACTCTGTAAGTCAAGCCTCTTGAGATGCTGTGGAATGTTGTATTACGGAGTGATACGTGAATGCACATGCTGTTCGTTCACTGCTAATTAAATTTCAAATTGGTTTTTGTAGAGCTGAAAGGATGTCAGCCGGAGGACAGAAAACAAAAAGGTACTTGTAAACTTTTTTTGCTTCTTTTCTCCAACCATGCAAACACTTTAGTTTTGCCTTCGATACGGAAAACTTTGAATATACATTTTGCTTGTTTTATAATGAACCTCACGCTTACGTACGCTTTATAGAAGCTGTGTAAATCGACAAATGACGGTAAATCGAATTATATTACAGTAACAAAGCTAATGAAGATACGAATAAAGAACAACTCACTTTTCTTGTACGCGATCGATAAGCCCCTTAGTGCTACTCTTTTCGCACATATTTATCACGACGGGAAGATATCAAGACGAGAATCTAGCTGCTATAGTCAAAGTCCACATGTTGCAAGGCTGGAAAATTGGGCATGTGAGTTAATGCGAGTATGACAATAACTAAATTGTTTTAACTTTAGGAGAATGGAATGCGTACTTACAGGACAATGTCGTGATAACAGAGAAGCTATAACATGACCACAATGATTACAAAGATGGTGATCTGTCCCGCAGGCTGCCGCTGAGGTGGCTGGAACGGCTACAAGTTTATATATGATGTTGTCTAAGAGAAGGATTACTCCTACTTGCTCGCTGAACTACAGTGGTATTCTCTTTCACCATTTTTTTTATCTGTTCTCAACACAAAATATGTATTGTCTATTGATAGTCACAATCCTTTTTTGTGTGTGTGTTCATAGAATGCATCTCTATGACTGAAGATTTTTCTAATAATTAATTTACAGAAAGTGAGTGTAAAAGCTATGCTTAACGACAATATCAGGAAGTAGACTTAGAGACATGTATACAAGCATTTGGTTACATATTCTTACAAGCGCCTATTTGGGCGATCTCTAATAATTTAGAAGAGTATCGTTTGAAGACGGATTTTCAAATTGTTCTTACAGCGGCTGCGAACCACTGCTAAAACTATGCTGTCTTCTGATTCCTGCCTTATTTATTTTGCGTGCTCTACAAACTCAAAACAAGTGCCACACATGACATCGTGCATAGTTTAAATTGACGCAATCCACCGTGCTGCTCACGAAGCTATCCAGACCTTTAGGACATGCAGGCGATTCTGTATCAGTGACATTTACAATTTTAACAGAGTGATAATTCAATCAACATTATAATTCACGCAGAGCGTTGATACCCTCTATGTGCATCAGAAGTATGATAGCAAAAAAAAAACTGTGAAAATCAATAAACATGCAAAAGAAGTGCTTGCGGGTTGTCGCACCTCCTATGAACCAGAAAACACCTCTAGTTTTACTGACACATCAGTGAGCTTGTAATTATACGCTGATTCTGGTAAAAGGCTGGAATTCCGGCTTTTTGTTCTCTGGTCTCCAGCCGATTCACAACTTTTCTCCTCAAAGGTCCCCAGATGCAATTCTTCAATAACGAGCTAATCGAAAAACTGTGCCATTGGCAACTGAGATTTGTAAAATGGCGTAGAAATAAATATAACCCGGAAATGTTTTCTCTTTTGAGAGAACGTTTGAGTGAACTTTCGGTAGCGTCAATAAAATAAACTAAAAATGAATATGTTGTAACTATTTGGGGTGGTTTTGGTTATTGGTTTTTCTCTGTAATTAAGATGTAATCGGCGAAAACTATACCGGAAGGCAACTTTACTTTTTCACACGTGGCAGCTTTATTGAACCGAAGACTGGCCCTCGTGCATTAAGCTGAATCCAGGAAACGCTGCCAATCAGCACTAGCAGAGTTGGTAGGAACTTTGGTGTCACATGTGATACCTGAAAGATAAATTTTGCCCTCAGAATGACTACGAAAGTTGAATTTTTGTGTCTGCTCTGTTTTCATTACTGCTGTGCTTTCTCTGCGGCCAGCTGGTGTAGAAGCTTTAAAAATAGAAAGGATCTTTTCTTTTAGTGATACAGAACTCGCCGTCTCCGTCCACGCTAAGTTGACCTCAAAGATTGACAAGCTTGTCCGTTGCAGCTCTTTCAGCACGCAAATGAAAGGAATAAGATAGGCAGATGTGACAGTGGAAAACAAAACAAGGTGCTTGTAGATGCACAGTGGTCCACAGAATATTATTAGCACAAAAAAAAAGCAGCTACGATACGTTCGTATGGAAACGAACAGCAGATGATAACTACACACCAGGAGCAGGGGTCTGCAAATATGTTACAAGAATTACGACAGCAAGCGAGACACCATTCTATAAGAGAATAAAAACATACGCAGAACAGCGGATTTGAGAATTTAAAATACGTTAAAAGGTCAACAAAATTTGAAATATGCTTCACTGCGTGGCGTTTTCAAATCCCAACGGATTACGCTAGAGCAGTCCCTCATACATGGTTGAGAAGTATGTGTAAGTGCGGGCATTTTTTCTTACGTCGGGTGTGATCGCAGCACTCAGTTTCCTATGTGTCTAGTTGTGTTGTTTTCTTGTAGCATGTTAAACTAACAATACATATACTACACTAGTATGCAGACATTGACCGGGCATCACACCCTAAAATAGTCAATCATGTAAGGTTGAATAACCAGAACAAACTATACAAGGCTAGCTGATATTACATTAGATTTTGTGGCACGCTGCGCTAGACTGGTTAGCAGATCAATGAGTGTTAGTTACAGAGGCTTTCTTCGACTATAGTGGAATGTGCAAAAAAAAAGAAGCGAAATTTGGGATTGATAGAATCGGGCGGATTACATTATCTCTCAAACAAACTTTAACATGTATCTACCACGCCGATTTAAGTCTGAATTAGGAACAAATACAGGAATTATTTAGAATAATTTATCAGCACGCATGCAACAGAGAAGGACGTGGGGATCAAAGACATACAAGCACAAACACACAACTACGTTTTTTTTTTGGAAAAAAAGAAGCCTCAAGAGATACCACACGCTTCTATAATGAGGCCACGCCGAACTAAGGCCGCGTTAACACTGAGCATTCCGGCCGCCGAAAGTACTCCGAATCCGGTTCGGCGGCGGTGGGATCCGCCGAAAGGGCCCTCTCCGCGCCGATCGCTCTAAGACCGATTTTTGCGGCGTCTACCGCCAAATCGGTCACCGCGGACCAATAGGAGCGCTATTCAAGGAATTTCGAAAAATGGCGGCCAAGCCCTACTCACTTGTTATGCTGCAGTGCACGTAACTGAATGTTGAAACCAACGGGAGTTTAACCTACTCTGTGCCTACTTCGCCTCCGTATTTCGTGAAATAGGTGACCGAGCTTGCTATTGGCGTGACCAAGCTTGTTGCGGTCTTGCAAAACAAAACGAACCCACCGACGCCAGCGGTGTCGGTGGGTTCGGCGTCGGTGGGTTTTTCTGCTCTTCGTGCATTAGAAAACAGCCACTTGCCAGCAAAGTAAGCAGTACTGCCTTTCCTTGCTTCTTGCGTACGAGATTCGTCGAAGTATACACCACCGGATAGCGTAGTAGCTTTGCGAGCCGCGACAACAACCGGGTGACAGCGCATCCATCCCGCGTTCACCCCGTAGTAGACGGCATATTCGGCGGTGCGGGGCGCGTCCAGTGCGAACAACGCCGCGTTTCGGCGGCAAGGGAATTTCGGTCGCTGTACAAAGCGGATGTTTCAGTGTGAACTAGGCATAACAGCGGCCCCGCCGCGGTGGTCTAGTGGCTAAGGTACTCGGCTGCTTCGGCTGCGGCGGCTGCATTTCTGCAAATTTCTGCATTTCTGCAAATCTCGGCTGCGGCGGCTGCATTTCTGATGAAGGCGGAAATGTTTTAGGCCCGTGTGCTCAGATTTCGGTGCACGTTAAAGCACCCCAGGTGGTCGAAATTTCCGGAGCCCTCCACTACGGCGTCTCTCATAATCATATTGTCACGGGGTCGTGACGTGGCCGAAGACAGGAGACTTCGTGTTGGGATTTAACTGTTTATTTGGGCGAACCTGTGCCCGGTAAACGGAAAGTCCAATTACAGCAGCAGTCTCGCACAGATAGCAGTCTCGGACTGATAGCGGCGAACGGAGCATCGGCCTTCGATCAACAACTGACAAGCGCCGAAGCGCGTCGGCATTTATACTCCCGCCGTCGAATGTTCTAGCGCTACCGCTGGCGGCGGCGTACGTTCCAGAACAATCTGTACCATTCGCACAGTGGGCGTGATCTTATCGAAATGATCTACTACAGTTCGGAACCCTCTCGAAAACTGCAGGCGCGGTTTGCGCTGAGAATCGTGTGGTGTTTTGGGACGATAACAAAAGCTTGGGAAATGGAACGTGGCATTGCCCCCCTCTGAAAAAGGCATCGTCTCGATGCTTTAACTAAAGATGGAGGTACAATAATAATGCAAGAAAGTACAATGAATAAATTACAATACAACAATAATACAAAAAAGCACTGTTTCAGCTTGTTAACGCGCATGAAACGGCTTTAGGCGTGCGACATGGACGACTTCAGGTCGCGATCGGCGTCGTTGAGTGTTCGTGATGCCGTCGGGGACAACCTCGTAATCAAGTGGGCCGAGACGTCGAACCACCTTGTACGGTTCGAAGTACCGTCGCAGAAGCTTTTCACTTAGTCCACGTCGGCGTATCGGCGTCCACACCCAAACACGTTCACCGGGCTGGTATTCCACGAAGCGTCGTCGAAGGTTGTAACGGTGGCTGTCGGTCGTCTGTTGATTCTTGATACGAAGACGCGCAAGTTGTCGGGCTTTTTCGGCGCGTTGAAAGTACTCGCTGACATCGAGGTTTTCTTCGTCGGGGACGTTGGGTAACATGGCATCGAGCGTCGTTGTCGGGCTCCTTCCGTAGACCAATTTGTATGGAGATATCTGCGTCGTCTCCTGCACCGCCGTGTTGTATGCGAAGGTCACATACGGAAGAATGGCGTCCCACATCTTGTGTTCGACATCGACGTACATTGACAGCATGTCGGCGATCGTCTTGTTAAGCCGCTCGGTGAGGCCGTTGGTCTGTGGGTGGTACGCTGTCGTCCAGCGGTGGTTTGTTTGGCTGTATGCCAAGATCGCTTGAGTTAAGTCGGCAGTGAATGCCGTTCCTCTGTCAGTGATAAGGACCTCCGGGGCGCCGTGACGTAGGACGATATTTTCGACGAAGAACTTAGCTACCTCGGATGCACTGCCTTTTGGCAGGGCTTTTGTCTCGGCGTAGCGGGTGAGGTAGTCGGTAGCTACCACGATCCACTTGTTTCCGAAAGCCGACGTCGGGAACGGCCCCAGTAGGTCCATACCAATCTGCTGGAAAGGTCGGCAAGGTGGATTTATTGGCTGCAGAAGTCCCGCGGGCCTTGTCGGCGGTGTCTTGCGTCGCTGACAGTCCCGGCATGTCCTCACATAACGAGTGACGTCGGTGGTAAGACGCGGCACTTGTACCTTTCTTGTATCCTCGCGAGCGTGCGAGAAACACCAAGGTGCCCTGCCGTCGGATCGTCGTGCAGGGCCTGCAGGAGTTCTGGTCGCAGAGCTGAAGGCACCACAAGGAGGTACTTAGCCCGAAGCGGTGAAAAGTTTTTCTTTTGTAGAAGACCGTTTCGTAGAAAAAACGACGCAAGTGTGCGCTTGAATACCTTCGGGACTTCGGCGGTCCTGCCTTCGAGGTATTCTATTAGGGCCTTAAGTTCCGGGTCGGCCCGCTGTCGTTCAGCGAAGTCGTCGGTAGTGATCGTTCCCAAGAAGTAGTCGTCATCCGGGTCGTCGGGTAGCGGTTGGTCGACAGGCGCACGAGAGAGACAGTCGGCGTCGGAGTGTTTTTTGCCGGACTTGTAAATGACAGTAATGTCATATTCTTGAAGTCTCAGGCTCCATCGTGCGAGGCGACCTGAAGGGTCCTTCAAAGTGGCTAGCCAACACAAGGCGTGGTGGTCGCTCACAACTTTGAAGGGCCTGCCGTAGAGGTATGGGCAAAATTTTGACGTAGCCCAGATGATGGCGAGGCACTCCTTTTCTGTTGTGGAATAATTTGCTTCTGCTTTGAATAGCGATCGGCTGGCGTAACTAATAACCCTTTCAAGTCCGTCAGCCCTCTGTACAAGAACGGCGCCAAGACCTACGCTGCTTGCGTCAGTATGTATTTCTGTCTCGGCGAATTCGTCGAAATGGGCAAGTAACGGAGGCGTCTGGAGGCGATGTTTAAGCTCCTGGAAAGCGTGTTCCTGTGGCGTTTCCCACTTGAACTCCACGTCGGCCTTGGTAAGGTTAGTGAGAGGATCGGCGATGCGGGCGAAGTTTTTCACGAACCGCCTATAATAGGCGCACAGGCCCAGAAATCGGCGCACGGCTTTCTTGTCAGTGGGCGGCGGGAAGTCGGCGATGGCGGCTGTTTTCCGTGGATCAGGACGAACTCCAGACTTGCTGATAACGTGCCCCAGAAACAAGAGTTCTTCATACGCAAATCTGCACTTTTCTGGCTTCAATGTGAGTCCGGAAGTCTTGATGGCTTGAAGTACAGCTTCAAGGCGCCGAAGATGCTCGTCGAAACTCGAGGAAAACACGACGACGTCGTCCAAGTACACAAGGCAAGTCTCCCACTTCAATCCTGCCAGTACTGTATCCATAACGCGTTGAAAAGTTGCAGGCGCTGAGCAAAGGCCGAAGGGCATCACCTTAAACTCGAAGAGGCCGTCCGGTGTTATAAACGCCGTCTTCTCTCGGTCTCTTTCATCGACTTTGATTTGCCAATAGCCAGTCTTGAGGTCCATTGACGAAACGTACTTGGCGTTATGGAGCCGATCAAGTGCGTCGTCTATTCGTGGGAGAGGATACACGTTTTTTCTTGTGATTTTGTTCAGGCGGCGATAATCGACGCAGAAACGTAGGGTCCCATCCTTTTTCTTCACTAACACCACGGGGGATGCCCATGGGCTCTTGGACGGCTGGATAATGTCATCCCGCAGCATTTCATCAACTTGTCTCTTCATGGCCTCACGTTCTCGCGTCGAAACCCTGTATGGACTCTGACGGAGTGGTCTGGCATTTTCTTCGGTTATGATGCGATGTTTCGTTATTGGGGTCTGCCGAATTTTCGATGACGACGAAAAGCAATCTTCGTATTGCAGGAGAAGGGCCTTGAGCTGTTCTTGCTTATCGTTCGGAAGTCTGGGATTGACGTCGAAAGCTATGGGAGGGGCTTGGTTCCTCTGAGCAGGTTCCGCAAAATCGGCGAGGGCGAAAGCACTGGTGGCTTCGACAATTTCGTCGATGTATGCGACCGTTGTTCCTTTGTTCACATGTTTGTACTCATTGCTGAAATTCGTGAGCATAACCGTTGCTTTGCCTCCCCGCAGCTCTGCAATTCCTCTTGCGACGCAAATATTTCGGGTGACCAACAGATGCTGACGGCCTTCAACGACGCCTTTGAAGTCAGGTGATTCAGGAGCACCGACTGGAATAATGACGCTTGAGCGAGGCGGAATGGTGACTTGTTCTTCCAGGACATTCAAGGCATGGTGTCCAGACGGCGTGCGCGGCGGTGGTGCTTCTTCTGTGGATAACGTTATCGACTTTGTTTTTAGGTTGATGACAGCACCATGGAGGCATAAGAAGTCCATGCCAAGGATGACATCTCTCGAGCAACGCTGTAGGACTATGAAGTCTGTAGGATAAATACGGCCGTTAATGGTGACTCTTGCTGTGCAGATTCCTGCAGGCGTTACGAGATGACCTCCGGCTGTGCGGATTTCAGGGCCTTTCCAAGCTGTCCTAACTTTCTTTAACTTCGCGGCGAACGACCCACTGATGACAGAATAGTCGGCTCCAGTATCGACGAGAGCGGTCACACGACGAGAGTGGCCGTCGATAAGAACGTCGAGGTCGCTAGTTCGCCGTCTCGCATTACAGTTAGGGCGTGGCGTCGGGTCACGGCTGCGTCGGCTTGTTCCGCTGCTTCCATGTTGCGTCGTCAGGCCACCTTCAGTAAGTGAGCTTTCGCCGTCAGGGCTTTGCCTGGTTGGCGTTGTGTTCGAAAAGCTCCGTCGCGGCGTCGTCGTCGTCGGAGGATCTTCGGTAGTTCGTCGCACAGCAACCGCACCTCCACCGGTTGCTGCCCTTAGTTTCCCGGATACGGGCTAGGAGACCGGCCCCGCGTTGGGCCAGAGTACTGTCGGTGGTGCGGTGACGTGCGGCGGCTGGGCGACGGCGAACGCGAAGGGCTTCGTGGTGTCCACCGAGTTCCTGTCAGGTAGTCGGCGATGTCACGTGGTCGTTCTCCTGGCTGCGGACGTGGTGCATCGACGGCGAAGCCACGCAGTCCCATCTGTCGGTACTGGCAACGGCGGTAAGTGTGCCCGGCCTCGCCGCAGTGGTAGCACAGTGGGCGGTGGTCAGGGGTGCGCCAAACGTCGGTTTTCCTCGGCGCACTGCGCTGGCCCGCTGGTGAACGGTAGGTCGTCGGTGGGGGTGGTGGCGGCGGTGGTGTCTGGCGACGGAAGTGCGACGGGGCGGTGTTTTGGCGCACTGCAGCGGCGTAGCTCATAGTTTTTGGCTTGGGCAGCGGTATATGGGGATTTCGAAGTGATTGCCGAACTTCTTCTCGCACAATGTCGGCGATCGAATCCACTTGAGGTTGCGCCGAAGGCAACAGTTTGCGCAGCTCTTCCCGCACGATCGCTCGGATCGTTTCACGCAGGTTTTCGGAGTCACTGGTTTGAGCAGCAGCGCATTCTGGAGTCAGGCGACGATTATACTGTCTGGTGCGCATGTCAAGGGTTTTTTCGATGGTGGTCGCCTCGGATACAAATTCTTGGACGGTGTTCGGTGGATTCCTCATTAGTCCCGCGAAGAGCTCCTGTTTGACCCCTCGCATGAGGAAACGAACTTTCTTCTCCTCAGGCATGTCTGGGTCAGCGTGACGAAATAGGCGGGTCATCTCCTCCGTGAAAATTCCAACCTTCTCATTCGGTAGCTGAACCCGGGTCTCTAGTTGAGCAGCGGCCCTTTCTTTGCGAGCGACGCTCGCGAACGTTTGCAGAAATGCGCCGCAGAAGATTTCCACGTTCGGAGGGTGGACTCACGATTCTCTAGCCAGGTCCTTGCGGTGTCTTCCAGGTAGAAGTACACACGCCGGAGCTTTTCTTCGTTGTCCCAGTGGTTGAGGGCGGCCACACGGTCGTATGTTTCTAACCAGGACTCCGGGTTTTCGAACGATGACCCATGGAAAATTGGTGGTTCCCTGGGTTGATGCATGACCATCGTGGGCAGGGATGTGGCGGTTGTCATTGTCGCTGCAGTCGCGGTCATGGCCTTGGTCTTCCGCGCCTTGTCTTCTAGAATCCCGTACTCCGGTGGTAGCCCTTGCTGTCGGCGGCTTGTTCGCTGCTCCTGGTTGGCGTCGGTGTCATCTCCGCGACGTGGGCTGGGTTCACGGCTTGATGGGGGCGTGCGGTACATGAACGAAGCAGCACCTCCACCAGATGTCACGGGGTCGTGACGTGGCCGAAGACAGGAGACTTCGTGTTGGGATTTAACTGTTTATTTGGGCGAACCTGTGCCCGGTAAACGGAAAGTCCAATTACAGCAGCAGTCTCGCACAGATAGCAGTCTCGGACTGATAGCGGCGAACGGAGCATCGGCCTTCGATCAACAACTGGCAAGCGGCGAAGCGCGTCGGCATTTATACTCCCGCCGTCGAATGTTCTAGCGCTACCGCTGGCGGCGGCGTACGTTCCAGAACAATCTGTACCATTCGCACAGTGGGCGTGATCTTATCGAAATGATCTACTACAGTCCGGAACCCTCTCGAAAACTGCAGGCGCGGTTTGCGCTGAGAATCGTGTGGTGTTTTGGGACGATAACAAAAGCTTGGGAAATGGAACGTGGCAATATGGTGGTTTTGGGACGTTAAACCCCACATATCAATCAATCGATCTAACAGCGGCGTGCGGCAGACTCGCACGCTTGCACCTAACGCTTCGGCGTGCGATGTCCGAAAGGCTTGTATAAGTGGAGCATTTGACTTTTTTTGCAGACTGGTCGACCCGTGCGGGGTTGCAAGTGTAGTGATGTTTGGTCCTGACTTACGTACTCATAGAGTAGACATAGAGATTTGATTAAAAACAGACAAGCATTTAATTAAAACAAGAGCAAGGGAAGAGCCAGCAAAAGTTTACAAAAAGGAGACAACAAAACTACACTCTGAATAAGGTCACTGCAAAACAAACTATGCTCGAAGAAGCACTTCCACAGGTGCAAATACACGATATGCGCAAAGTTAATAAAATAACAACACGATATAAAATAAAATAGGTAAGTGGCAGAATTTATAAAAAGCTCGCGTCCGCACTTTGAACATGTGACGCATCGCACACAGCTACACCTAATAAATTTGGCTATAAAAAATACTGGTTAAAATCACAATGAAAGGTTCGAAAGGTTCTGTAAGGACCAGTGTAGCTCGTTGTTCACGTATGGAAGTTGATGGGGGGCCGCTGAAGGTCTCGCCAGCTCAGTAAGTGACAAGGGTGGCCTGGTGTTGCAGCCGCCTCACTACCATATCGTACCAACTCGTGTCGTACCAACTCGTCCAAGCAACCACGTCTCAATACGTTGTGTGGGGCACTCCATGCCCGCTGCCTACGCGGGACTTGGGACACCGACGACCACGATTCTCACTGGTTGAACGTCAACAGCCGAAGCAGTCAAAAATACCTTCGGGGTGAACGCACCCCCCTTGCGATCATTTTCGCGAAAGAACTACGGGCTTTCTTTTGGTACAGGTGCAGGGAAGACACAACGGTGCCATTGACGAGTAGTTAGTTTTCGGAAGGTTTCCGAATTCAAAGGCGCCCTCCCGTCGACGATGTGTGCGTGGTCTAAACTTCTCACCGTTTGTGACAGAGGTGTAGACATCTGCGTAAGCCAGGCAAAGGTAAAATAGCTGACAGAGCGTATATATCTTTAGGTTCAAGTTGACCTTTCTTGTATCATCCCTTCGAGATAGTAGAAATAATCTTGCACACTTTTTTTCCTTGTCAAGAAGAAAGTGAATTCTTATATGACCTCGTATATGCGCTATTGAGCTAGAACGCTTGTGTATGCTACGCGGATGAAATAATATGAGAGGGGAAGACATGTACTAGACTATCACTTTTGAGGTCATTTGTCGCGTCGCAGTATGTGGAGCTTGTGACAAGCTAGCAGGACGTCACATCTTGTGGTCTACTGCGGAGCATAGCTCGGCATACTCACTCTACAGCCCACTCACTAACTTTTACTCATGCTCATTTGAAAGTGGCCAGTGTGAGTATGAGTATTGATCAGAGTGGATAGAAGTGAGCTTGAATGTGAGTACTCAACAGTGTGTGTAGGCGTCAGTATGAATATGCTTGAGTACTTATGAGTGTTAGTGCACGTGAGTGCGAACGTGAGCGAGTGCCTACGAGTCTGAGTAGGTGTGAGTATGAACATGCGTGAGTGCCTACGAGTGCTCAGGAGAGACATCGGTGCTGCCCTCGCTCGGAGCCTCTTCGCTGTAGTACTACTTGAGCTTGCGAATGTACACCAGTAAAAGATGTCCTTGTCCTCCTCAGGCCTTTCCGCTACCTTTAGTGTCTTACGAAAGGGGGACATACACTATAGATTGGGCGAAGAATAGGTAATTTTTTATCCAGCAGGTCCGCGCCATGCCTGCCCTGCTTCTTCGTACGTGTGCTACAAGTTCCACCTGTTCTGTGCCTTTACAGAAAAAGGATCGTATGTAGTTCGGAGCCCCAATTTAAAGGGGCCATAGATGTCGTAGATACACGTGGGTCTAAATGCGCACAGAATGACGAACCATGCGTTTTGTAGAGGGACTTCACAATTATTCAACGACCTAGTTGCGGTGTTATGAAAGAACGTTTTGACCGCACAGTACCTACCAACACTGCAGAATATATCATGACAACTGTGCTTTCCTCTAGCACCCAATTTTCTCCAATGTGTGTAGCCAGAGTTTCCGCTATTGCTCTTTTTTACAAAATTAGAAAAAAATGGCCGCATATCCACGGAGTGAATAATGAAGAGTGGGGCGAAGCATTCATCCGTCCATTCGTTCTTGCTTCCGTCCGTCCATGCGTCCGTCGGTGTGGCCGTCCATCTACCCGTCCGTGCGTGGGTCTGTTCATTCGTCCGTCCCTGCGTTCGTCCATGCATCCGCCCCAGCGTCCATTCATGCGTCCATCTATGCATCAGTCCGTGTGTCCGTTCGTCCATCTATTCAACACTCCAAGTACCACCATCTCGCATCTTTTCATCATATATTCTCCTTATAGAAGCACCGCCATCGAGCGGAAATTCAAAAGACTAAACAAGAGGCGCACACGCACACTTTTTATGGCTTGTGCTTCGGGTCTACTTCCCACCTTTAACCACCTCGAATTCATGGTATATACTGGTTCACTGTACTGATAGCACTGCGGCTCAACGCTCGCTCAACCTTTCTAAAATCAAGGAGGTTACGCCCAGCGAGTAAAACGTAGCAACCTTTTCCTCTCAGATAGCGCTTAATGTACATCCCGATGGCTGCTAATAAGAAATGAGAGACAGGAAAATTCGGCTTTTACTTTCTTACGGCTTGCGCTTCGTATGTACTTCCCACCTTTAACTACCTCGAGTTCATGGTATATACTAGTTCATTGTATTGACGGCACTGCGCCTCAACGCTCGCTAAACCTTTCTAAAACTAAGGAGGTTACACGCGGTGAGTATAACGTAGCAACCTTTTCTTTTCAGATAGTGCTTAATGTGCATTCCAAAGGCTGCTAATGAGGATCGGAGCATGCGCATTAACTGAAAGCCAAATGCTTCTGTCTCTCATTCCCCTTTAGCAGCCATTGGTATGTAAATTGAGCATTATCTTTTATTCTTCAACAACGCACAGAAGGAATCTCTCACCGGCACCACCTCGGAGGTCAAAATGTTATACTAGTTACACACTACAACCACTACGAGGGACGACTGGGTGCCGATATAGAAAACTTCGCCCCTAAAAAAACATACATATCGCCAACTTTTACAATAAGTCTTAACCAGAATGTAGTCCTGTGCGCGCATTCTTTGGAAGACTAAGCCAAACATACCTCACGTTCGCGTTGATGATGTTTAAAGCAACCAAATCTGATCCCAATTTGTCAGTTATCTCAAACCAAAGTATAAAAGTGGCGCCGATCATATAACATATGCGTCCAGTGGTCTGCATTATAACTGAAACAAAATCAATTATAACGCACTATCATTATTCGAGTCGTAGCAGTTTAATTATTACGTGAACTGCATTGGGCTATTGCAGAATGTCCCGCTTTTCCGTATTTGTCACAGTAGTAAATGAAAAGTTGTATATGACCTAGCATTCAGTATATTCGTGAATCTTGCGGAGAATTTACCACAAAGCCTTGCTAATAGATTGTAAGAGGGGTTCTTCCCGTCGTTTTTACAGGTTCCGACTCTTGTCTGTTTTATGCTTGTTAAAGGAATTGCTCATGGACGGTGAGGGCTTGGTACTTCAACTGGTTCTACAAATTGTGTTTTAAAAACAGTAAATCACACTGTGGAGTTGGCACTAATAACTTCCGAACTTGTGGCGCATGCATGAAAAAATGTAATGGTTTGTGTAGCATTATTTAATTTGTTGTGGTTGTTAATAGGGCTTCATTAGTATGCTTTGTCGAGCCTTGTTGTTACACAACCCTTAAATTTTTCGGAATAACTCACCTTTACATTTACGAGATTTCCAAATATCCTATTGGTACACATTTTAACCTTGAAGCATGATTACTTCTGCTTAAGTTGCCCCGCCACGGTGGTCTAGTGGCTAAAGTACGCGGCTTCTGACCCGCAGGTCGCGGGATCAAATCCCGGCAACGGCGGCTGCATTTCCGATGGAGGCGGAAATGTTGTAGGCCCGTGTGCTCAGATTTGAGTGCACGTCAAAGAACCCCAGGTGGTCGAAATTTCGGAGCACTTCACTACGGCGTCTCTCATAATCTTATCGTGGTTTAGGGACGTTAATTCCCACAAATCAATCAATCAATAAATCAACTTCTGTTTAGGTTACTTAAGCATGTTCGTATCGTTACTTGAAGTAAAGCACACTAAAGGATAGTAACGATGATGGCTGGCATAGTTGTAGAAACATATTTTCATCACTCGCTCCCTACGAAAACGATTTAAAAATAGTGAAGCAACGTGTTTTAGAGCTTGTGGTTAATACATCTGCGCTGCCGGCGGCCGCCGTATAAGATTTTATCTTTAGCGGTAACAATATTTTTCGGTCTCTTACGTTTGAGAATATGCGCAAAAACAGTTAAACATAATTTTTGTAGTTCATTCTTTGCACAATGTGGCACCGATGTTGTAGTCGTGAAGCGCGGAAGCTAAGCAAGAAATTGGATTACTAGCCTCGAATCTGGTTTTCGTTGCTGCTGAATGCTGGGTTTTGAATAAGTTCACCTTCCAATATAGAATAAATTGATGACTGTAAAAATATAGAACCGACTTATGCTCCGTACGTGCGTTGTTCCTTATACACTATTGCTGACATTAGAGCATAGCATTTACGGCTAGGAAACAAGAGTGAAAACTGTCCTCGTTATCACTTGTAGTTTGTCATTGATTTCGGAACATGTGATGACACTTGATACAGCACAAACCTTCTGCTATTTAGCACATTTTTTGCATAAGTTACTACACCTTCATGTTTTTGTATCAGACAGAATATAACAAGGGGGAGCAAATATCGTCACACCACTGCGAGTCTCCCGTCGCTAATATTATTAATGACGGTCATAGTTGACCTATGTTATGTCAAATGTAGGTGAGGTTGGGGGTATCGAGAATAAAGAACAACCCAATAGTATTTGATGCGTACAATCGTCGATTGGTGTATCAGTATTAGGATACATTTTAAAATGTATTTGTTTCTTAGAAGTAAAACAGCTTGAGGATTGTATCACGATTATGCACAGAACGCGAGTGTCCCGTTAGTTTTGTTTTCATAGTACTTGTTTGCAGATAAAAAAAAAAACATTTTTCTGCTCAGGCACCCAAAGCTGTGTCTATAGATAGCATAAAAAGAGTGGCAAAGTGTTGGCCACATTCACAGGATTGTCGATGTAGTAAGCACCCGACGCCACTGACGGTACAATCACAAGGCAGTATTGTCGGCCTCTGGCGGTCAATGTACAGGTTCAAGGCTGGTGCAACATGTGACCTTTTTTTTTGTACTTAGATGATCCGGGTAAAGACATGAGCTGGTTGCAACTCTTTTCGGCCATGAATAGGGCGTGACTCTTTATCTCACGAACTTGTGCTCTTCTACAGCGGGAAGGAGACGTTTTTAGTTGACCATTGCTCTGTTGATGCCGTAGCAGTGAAAACAGACGTGGTGTCCAGTCTGGTCAGCCCTGAATTATAGCGCGCTAAGTGAGTTTCGTAAACTTACGTCTAAAACATTTACTCTCACTTGCAGCTTGTACGTAGTTATACCTTAAAAGTAGCCCCGCCGCGGTGGTCTAGTGGCTAAGGTACTCCGCTGCTGACCCGCAGGTCGTGGGATCGAATCCAGGTGGAGGCGGCTGCATTTTCGTAGGAGGCGAAAATGATGTAGGCCCGTGTGCTCAGATTGGGGCGCACATTAAAAAACCCCGTGTGGTCAAAGTTTCTCGAGCCCTCCACTACAGCGTCTCTCATAATCATATGGTGGTTTTGGGATATTGAACCACACATATTGATTAACCCAACAAGTTTCTTATTGTGATATCCTAGATGTGAAGGCCTGCGCGAAACGTTTCCTAAAAAATAACTGTAGGCATTTTGGTGCTATCCACTCATATGCAAAGTAGTTATTAAGTCACGCGTATAGGCGACAAATAAATCACAGTTGCGACGCAAAAGCGATGCAGTGAATGTGATAGCAACAAATTCGAATGCTACAAGTAGTAAAGGTAGCAGCTAACTCTTCCGATTCCGATTCCGCTTTACTCAACACAATTCTGGCAGTTGCAGCGATCGACACGGTTTTTCTGTTTGAAGTTCTATAAATATGATAGAAGCGTTGAGACCACAAGTTTTCAAGTCTTATCCTGATGTCTGTAGTAATAGCGTGCACCATCATTTGTGAGAGTGCTCATTTAAGCAAATATTGCAATGGCTTCTTGCTCTTGACCTCGATAATATCTCGAAAGTTATAGAATATGGCAATGCATTATACATACGTGCGAAATTTAATAGTAATTATTGTCAAAAACAAACGCTCGATGGCGAACGTGCTCGCGTATGAATGGCGTAGGTGACGGCCGGCGCCCGCCATGATAGGCCTACCTGATGGAGTCGTGATTAATCAGCTGTTACCGCTGTTTAGACGTGCTTGTCGTTTACGGAGGCGCTTTATTCATTATTTTTTATGGAAAAAGGCGTGGCTGTGCAATGTCATTTGTTTTTAGCTTCATTACGAGGATACAAGGTTGTTTGACCGCGCATACTGAGGCGCCGCATGGTCGTGGAGCCTGCCGCTGATAGCTCCTTCGCCCCTGTGTGTCCCGAAACGTCGCACGCGGTACACCGCACCATCGCTGAGAAAGACGCTTTTAACTCCATCAACCACGCTTTGACTGAAGCTACACTGCTGACGCCCAACAATCCCAGTTATCCTTTGGCGCTCATCATGAATGCACCCTGTCCTGCGCTTGGGGCCACACTACAGCAAAAAAAAACTGAACGATCAGTGGCAGCTCCTTGCCTTTTTCTTCAAGGATATGACCTCTGCCCAAAGAAACTTCAGCATTTCAAGCCATGAGTTGTTCGCCATCTTTCTCGCCATGCTGCAATTTCGTCACCTACTTGATGGCTTCTATTTCACAATTTTCAGTGATCGAAAACCTCTCACCTATACAACCGGACGCTCTTACTCACTATACACCCCACGCGAGGTGCACCAGCTGTCCTTAATCTCGAAATTTCCAACTGCTATACGCCTCATCAGCGGTGTTCACAACGCTCTAGCTGACGCTTTCAGTCACGTGGATGTTAGCATGTGCCGTCGCTCCAAAACCTGCACCCGAGCATCTTTTCAAATAAAACTCCCGAATCTGGCTGCAGACCAATGAAGAGACACTCAGCTTCAACACCTACGCGAAGGATTTACATCAATTCAGCTCGAACCCGTCAAATTTGAAGATGTGCAAATTATTTGTGACGCCTCCACAGGCACACCCAGACCATTCCTAGCCAGCCATTTCTGTGAGAAAGTATTCAACGTCTACCCAGCCTTTCTCACCCTGTAATTCACGCTTTCCAAAAGCTTGTCTCTTCACGCTTTGTGTGACCCAGTAAGGACCCCAACATCAGGGAGTGGGTTCATAAGTGTGCATCGTGTCTGTGTGCCAAAGTTCAATGGTACCCCATTTCCCAATCAAAGCTTTCCTTGCAACTTGACGAACCTTTCACCGTTGTGCATATTGCCATCATTGGCCCGTTCCCCCTATGTACAGGCTATCGCTACCTTCTGACATGCATTTCCGATGGAAAATGAAATGTTGTTGGCCCGTGCGCTCAGATTTGGATGCATGCTAAAGAACCCCAGGTGGTAATAATTTCCGGAGCCCTCCACTGAGGCGTCTCTCATAATAATATGATGGTTTTGAGACGTTAAACCCCATATACCAATCAATCGTCAACCTTCTGACATGTGTAGATCGTTTCACCCGCTGGATCGAAGTGACTCCTATGTCCGACATAACTGCAGCTACAGTCACAGCAGCTTTTGTTTCCAACTGGATATCCCGACTCAGCTGTTCGACGACGATTGTATCTGGCCGGAGTCACCAGTTCGAATCTTCCCTGTTTTCGGAGCTCTTAAAACTTCTTGGTATTTAACGCCTGCGCACAGCGTCATACCATTTGAAAACAAACGGCCTCGTCGAGACATTTACCAGCACCTCAAACCAGCACTCATAGCACGTGGTTGCCCCGACAAGTGAGTTGACCACCTCCCGCTCACGCTGCTCGGCATTCAATCTTCTTTGATGGAGGACCTCTCCTGCTCCACTTTTAGACTTGTTTATGGCACTTCGCTTCGCCTGTCTTCTGAATACTTGGAAGAAAGCGGCAGTGCTACCCAACTAACAACTACACAGTACGTCGACCAGCTGCGCGACGTCTTTCGACACATTTGCCTACAGCCTACACGCAGTCAGCCACGTGTTGCTAGATAATTCAGCATATAAATACAGCGACGCATACGTTCGTGGGGTACGGCCCTGTGTGCGGCCCGCTTCAACAACACTACCTCGATCCCGGCCGTCTGTCAGAGCACTGATGATAAAGGTGATAATGATGATGATTACACAGCCATGGCTCGTACCCACTCAGGGGGATTGGCCAAGAATTGATGACTTAATTCAGTAAAATTTTTTCTTATTCAATATCGAAACCACCCACCGGAGAAAAAAAGAATAAAGAAAAGACACCCTAGGCAGAATGAAAAGAGTGCAACAGAGCACTTCCCTGCTAACTTCACCGTCGACTTCGTTGACATTTCAATCCCGGCGCTAAAAAACAGCTACCCGCGTGAGTAAAAAAACAAAAAAACGAAAGGGCTGGCTCCAGCCTGGTCCGGTCTTATATCTTGAACGCTTAGTGCGCAGACAAGGTATTATTTTTGATAATGTGGCATTTTTTTACTTTGAATGGTATTCTAAGCAAATGACACACAACGCACAATATTATTGTTTTGTGATAAACTGAAAATTCATTCAGCACAGCATGGTTAAACAAAACCGACCAAAATCTTTTTTCCCTGGCGCTTCTTTCCAGCAGACACAATGCTCTAAAGACAGCCAAAAAAGACAGGAGTTGGACACAGGTCTGAAATTGGCAGTGGAGGTTGTGCTTCTATCACAGCTTCGCGAAATGGAGGTGATTTTATTATGGTATTGATTACATTACCTATCGGCTTGTCTTTGCCTTCGACATCACTGTAATATCGTGGACATTACAGGTATGATAAAATAGGAATAAAAGCCAGAAAGACGAACATATCACAAGAAAAACATTGTAAGAGTGCCACTAGGACGTTAGCTGTGACTACTCGCTCCACAACTTCTTGCGTTTAAACATTTGGCGAAGCGCCACACGTTCTTTAAAATGGTAACGGTAAACCATTCATATACACTACTTACCGCTGGTGGTACGCTGGCTGCTCAGCTTGTACAATATCACCCGCAAGATTGCATGAAGGGTGCGCTTGAAAATAAGGTTCCTAGATTTTGTGTCAGTTTATAAAGTATTCTTGAGACTCGCTTTCGAATGCGGTCCATTTATGTATTCACGCGTGAAGTGGAACATTGGGTAAATGACGGCAGGACACTTGTAAGGGTAACTCCAGGCCCTGCAGTCGTCGAAAAAAAACGCTCACACATGTAACACTTCGTGGTGGTGAACTGCTGGAACACAAAGCAGTAACAAGTGGGGGAACTTGAGAGTCCGCTATTACTATACGTTCATGTGCGTTCCTTTTGAGTGTCCTTGTGCTTAAGCAGCGGGCTGTAAGTGTGCAGCCGTGAACATTGGTGGTTCGCGAGCATACTTTGTATATTGGTAACGTGCGTGATTCGCTCTGGAGGTGTGCACTGCAAGTATTGACCTGCTTGCCGCTCGTCATGTGACATTGTATTTTGTTGCGGTCGCATTTATTGTTTCGTCCATGTGGGAGCATTGTTGCTTTCTTTGCATTTTTGACGAGCTGGGTAAGCAGAAACAAACGATACAACACAAAACAGCCGTTTAGTTACATTCACTGTACTTGTGCGTCATGAAGTGTACATGAACAGGAATTACCAGTAAATCTAGTAAAAACCAATGATGGGCACCCTGATTAACTTTAGTCGATCTTCACTTAGTTGCATTGGAACCGAGGCAGTGCTTTACATTCTCCTCTTACGTTTAAAGTTGCTAAACGAAAAAAAGATTCATGAAAAATTTAGGAGGGGGTTCACCCAGGAGGCGTTAATTTCTGGACAAGAATTTTGGCACGTCCATATTTTGCACTTGATTGAGCTATTGCGCCGGGCACGACAAGACCGATTAAAAAAGCCGGGCAGGGCTCGGGATTTCTGGCTACTCGGATTCCTTGGGCACCTCTACTATCCGTTCCTGTTCCACTTTTTTTCAATTAGTGTTTAAATAATTGTTGGTTCATCATGCATGTATTGGTAATTCACTAGAGTTCTTTGTGTGAAACTTTTTCACTGTGTGTTTTCCTTTTTTACCTTTATTAAAAATTATGGAGCACACAGGTGCCTCAGGTTTAGACTAGTTGAACATTCGCTAACGTTGTACCACTCTGTTTTTTTCGCAGTAAGTGTTTGCAGTGAAGCAGTGACTACGCCAGACCCCCATGGAGCTACATACATGCCAATAGGACGTTGAATTTGTTTGGATCAAAATAAAATACTTCATTTATTTTCAACTTGAGGTTTTCTCTGGTAGCCTTATTCCTTTTTTATCGACAGTCGTCATTGTATACAAGCCCACCTTTGACTATACTCTTTCTTTATGAGATTTAATTAACTTTGACAGTGACCTGAGCTAGAAGGTAAGTATTCAGTCTGAAGAAATCGTCTGCAAATACGCAAGAAGAGAGCGTAGTAGAGACATCACAAGCGCCGATAGGATAGCGATAATGATGATATAATGATAGCGATGGCGCATGCATGAGTTATCTGTGCCGTAGACCCCCACGCTTTCAGTATATGAAAGGTTCACCTATGGCATGACCATGCGCACATGAAGATTTGCGCCCTATTTTGTGAAGCGTCCTAAATGACAATTCACTTCACAGACATGCGCGCCCTGCCCTTTTTACCCTGTAGTTTGCTATGCTAAGTTTCTTCTAATAGCGTGACACTCTCTTTTTCCTTCTTTCCATCCCAATTTCTTTCACATTGCTCTTTCTCACGCGCATTTTATTTCTCGTGCAGTTTCTACACTATGATATAACCATCGGTGCTCTCTTCTCTTTCCTCATCCTGACCCTCACATCCCATTATCGTGTTGTTCTAACCGTAGTACACGTGGCTATGCTTTACATGACTCTACCGGTAAGGAACTGTACACGCAAACGCTGTGCTTTACCATATCTCTTTCTACTTTCCCTCTTCCATGGCCCTCGCTTTCATTTATGAGCACCTTGGTTTGACTGGTTGTGATTAGACGGCTTTGGCTTTACCGTGCGAATACAGCAAGTAGCAGCCTGAACCCCAAAATGCTCCAAACTTAATATCATCATCAAAGTGTTCGAAGTACATCAAGAAGAATACTTCGCACAACGCGAGCACGCTCTCAGTATGCTGAAATTAGTGAAGATATACACGGTATGCAATGCGTTACGGCACGTGATATACTATTCAATGCGGAGCATTTTTGTTGCGTACTGCAAGCACTTTTGGCGATTATCTATCTATCTATCTATCTATCTATCTATCTATCTATCTATCTATCTATCTATCTATCTATCTATCTATCTATCTATCTATCTATCTATCTATCTATCTATCTATCTATCTATCTATCTATCTATCTATCTATCTATCTATCTATCTATCTATCTATCTATCTATCTATCTATCTATCTATCTATCTATCTATCTATCTATCTATCTATCTAGCTGGTTACGTCAGCGTTCAGTCGTGATCACCCTCTTGACGTGAACCAAAATAAGCATGGGAGGGCAAGATGGTTAGATGAGTATGACACGCTGGTCAAGACATGAATAATGTCACTGCCCTATCGCATACGTCGTCAAATGATTCCCGCCAGACAGTGACATATACCCGTGAGCGGATATAAGCCATTGGCAAAATACAGTCACGGCTTGCTAACACAATTTTAACCAAGTTTGTGAGTGAATAAACGGGCAAGCTGTTCGGCTCGAACCGTGTCGCCTTAAACTTCTTCCTAGTAAAAGCTATTAAAACAACCCATTTTTCCGATGATGCATCGACAACGTCTTAAAGAAATATAGTAGTCTTTCCTTGGTGACGAGATATAATTGCCAGAGAATTCGTCTGACGAAAGCAGAATATCCCAGTCACTTTATAGCAATGGTCACTGAATGCCAGCAAAAAAAATTCCGTGCCCTGTGCGGAAGAGCTGCTCTTCTTGACGAAGAGCTGCTCATTGAGTGTTCCGGAAAAAGTTGGCTTCGTGTTCGTTTGCTTCATATAAGTTCGGTAAACTGTGTGAAAGCAGCAATTCAGTGGTTGAAGGAAAGCTTGGCTTCTGTAAGAACCACATGGCATGTAGTCGGCCTGCGAATAATCGGTTGAACACCAGGACTTTCTATCGTGCGCAGGGAGAACGTGCGATGTGTTACTGACAGGCAGACAGAACATGCCAATCATGTCAGGATAGGTAGCGATGGCTGATGCACCACATATATAGAACGTGGGAGTACATTTCATTTTAAAGACGACAGTCTTTTTCGGGGACCTTTGACGGCAAAAATTTTGTCTGTCTGTACATTTGTCTATTTGTCCGCCCTTACGATACCTCAAACGGCATCAAACTGCCAACCCCATCCGCAGTGACCACCATTAATGCTCAAGGTTTAGCGTTCACAGTTGTGCGATTGTCAATTGAAAAGCAATTATTGCGCATATCTGTGGCACCACAACAACGCTCCGATGTTTTCTATGTCTGCCTTTATACTTAAAGAGGCACACACAAGTAACTCTAAGGAATGTAGCGTTTAGTTGTGCTGCGTTCACAGTGCGACGCGATGCTCAAAAAGGTGTTCAAACGCTTTGCCATGACGTCACGGTGGTGGCGCTTCCCGTCGCTTTGCGTTCTACACCTTATCACTTCCGAGACTGAAGCGCATTTTTCTCCGCAGGCTGCAGGCCTGCCTTTTTGAAGATAACTGCCAGATGGCACTTGTGTCTAACGTGCCTAGATGCGCTCGTTGATTGATTGATTTCTGGGGTTTAACATCCCAAAACCACCATATGATTATGAGAGACGCCATAGTGGAGGGCTCCGGAAAATTTGACCTCCTGGGGTTCTTTGACGTGCACCCAAATCTGAGTACACGGGCCTGAAACAATTCCGCCTCCATTGGAATTGCAGCCGCCACAGCCGGGATTTGATCCCGCGACCTGTGCGTCAGCAACCTAGTACCTTAGCCACTAGACCGCCGTGGCGGGGCATAGATGCGCTCGTTCGCCTCCGCCGCATGCTCGAGGCACTCTAACGCAGCGCCTGCAGAGTACCATTTATGAATTTTTCTTGTACAGAACATCAAATAAACATTTTGTTCACTATCTCCAGACGCAAGACTATCGTCTTTCGTCGATATTTAGAGTGTAACTTGTATATTCGAGCCATTTTTTAGTTTTTGTGTATTTTTTTTCTGTCTTCATAAATCTCTTTTAAGCACTTCAGAACTATCATAACTGGACGCTAATGGAACCAAAAAGTTGTTATGCTTCCGCCAAAGTGCCTAACGTGATTCTAACACGGAGTAAAGTTCCTACTCGGTAGCAGAGACTTTCCTATCAATGTGACACTTGGCCCGCTTGCTTTTATTCCAAAGAGAGTTCCAATCGCTGACGTCGCAGTCAGCTAAAAGCGCAAAAAAAAAACAACTCAAGGGCCTACAAAATTGTTGCAACAAACCATGCAGTCACCTTGAACGCTTAAAGCATGATGTTGGCCGAGGTGAGTTTATTTATTAAAGAGGCTCTGAAACGCACACTGAAACGCATTTTTTCAGCCTATAAGATACGGGGTAATTAATCATGCGAACCCTAAATTGAACCAGAAACTTTGTATCAGTACAGCCAATAGAAATCGTACGCTATACTCCTCCTGAAACCATCGACGGTGCAACCGTCACTGGCAATGGCTGCGAACTCGACTGGCTCAGCTGCGTCACCTCCTGCGTGGCCTCCGTAGTCATGTCTTGCAACGTCCCGTTGGCGACGTTACGCTGGGGAAGTAGACCAATGAGAATACTAGAAAGAGGCGCGTGGTTTATACCTGCTGCGCCAGCTTTTCAACGGTACCAGTTATCCGCATTAGCTTCTCAAATGCGCAGGCCGGAAAACGCCATGAAGTGCACGGTGTTGCGACTGACCATCGCTGGGGACGTATTAGCTGTTAGAAGTGGGCTGGACATGCATTATTACGACTCAATCCACCTTGACCCTGCCCAGAAACGAACTCTTCATGGTGGGAAGTTTCTCAGAAAGGGAAGAGAATCTTGCAAGCTGTGGTGGAAAGCTGAGCAAACTCACAGCTGGCTCACAATAGACTGTTTCGGCTGGACTCGTGTGCCACGGTGCCGAGCTGTTTCGTATATTTTGTGAAGAACAGTTAAGTCACCGCAGATACTTTCTCGCGCTTGTGGGGCAAAGTGGACCGCCCCGCCCAGAATCTTGCTATCCCGGCTGACAACACGTAATGGTCACTGACTGCACCAACTTTTCATGAACGAGGGCAACGACCCATCGGCATTAGTGTTATTGTCTGGTGCCTTGGTGGGTGGTGTCGTGTGTATGATTGCTTGCACTCAAGAAGAAGGAGCCAGCCGAAGGCTTTTAATAACAGTGCTAATTGAAAGAAGACGCTCTGACATTTAGGTTAGTTTTTTATCCAGACCATTCATTCCAGAACCTTTGCATTTAGATCATGTGCGGTATTTTGTGGCACAATGTCCTTTGATGGTGAGGAGTGCTTGGCTATGAGGCAAGAGATGTAAACAATGATTATGGTAAATGACCGTACAAGTGCACTAAAATCATGGAAATGGTGTGTATTGTGTGTAGTGAAAATAAATAGTGAGAGGTCGTGAGAATGAAACTGATGGTGAAAATATATGGCATTAGCACACGTACGTCGTCAGCGCCCTTGCATCGAAGGACTGCGAAGCGGCTGCAATCCATGGGGGGGGGGGGGGAGGGCAGGGCGATTGTGAATTTCATTCTTTGCATTCATGGGGAAAGTGATGGCGATGTCAGCTTTCCTTTAACGCTCATGTGTCTGCCGCGGTGGCGTAGCGTTTACGGGGCTCGGCTGGTCACCCGATGGCCTCGGGTTTGATCTCAGACACGGTGATCGTATTTCGATGTAAGTAAAGCGATAAAGACCCATGGGCTGTGCCATGTCAGTGCACGTTAAGGAACACCAGATTGTCAAGATCTTTGTAGATCTCAACCACGGAGTACCCTATAAGTTTAGCCTGGTTTGCGGATCTTGAACCCTAGATTCTATTGTTCATCACGCTCTCGCGTTAGTAAAACGATTCTCTGTTGTCGCCATTCTTGAGTAAATATAAGCTTGCCGTGTCACATACGAGCCCGTTGTATGCAGGAATGTTCCACATTTGTCTGGCGGAAGGGTTTTGGCGACTTACGCAAGGGTAGTGTGACATTATTTATGTCATAACTAGCGAGTCATATTTTTCAAAATATCTCCCCTTCCCCAGGCATATTTCGATTTGCCGAATTAAAGGTTTGATCACGAGAGCACATAAACGTAGGTGGCTAGCCAGCTAGATAGATAGATAGATAGATAGATAGATAGATAGATAGATAGATAGATAGATAGATAGATTTGATTGATAAGTGGGGTTTAACGTCCCGAAACCACTATATGATTATGAGAGACGCCGTAGTGGAGGGCTCCGGAAATTTAGACCACCTGGGGTTCTTTAACGTGCACCCAAATCTGAGCACACGGGCCTACAACATTTCCGCCTCCATCGGAAATGCAGCCGCCGCAGCCGGGATTCGAACCCGCGCCCTGCGGGTCAGCAGCCGAGTACCTTAGCCACTAGACCACCGCGGCGGGGCAGATAGATAGATAGATAGATAGATTGATAGATAGATAGATAGATATATATATAGATAGATAGATAGATAGATAGATAGATAGATAGATAGATACGTGAATGTTTCTGCAGAGCGCAAAGAACTGCTTCGCGTTTAAAACCAGTCGTAAGCAATTTGCAATAAACAATATATGCCTAATTAGTAGTTTTATAGGTCAGTTGAAGCGCCGTTTTAGTTCACACTACCTTAGTTTTCGTGATACGGAGAGCAGGTGAAACACCAAAAAGTTTAAGTTGTGCATTGTCAGTTAGAAATTTATGGGATTGTATTTGCGTGTGTTTTTATGGAGTGAAGGTCGCTCGTGGGCGCAACCAAGATGTAAAGTGCGGAAGGGTGGTGCTTGAGATAGAAGCGGCGTCCCTTATCAAACTCACAGAGCTGAACTAGAATTGAGAGAAAAAATCACGTACATTTCTGTGATAGTACTAACATTGTTTTTCGTTCCCACAATCAGTGAATTGCTCTAATCATTTATAAATTCTTATCCTATCAAGAATTGTGCTGTTTATGGTGGTGCAAGACGAAATACATACGTCGGACCGTCGGAGTTTGTTTTCGATCCCCACTTGTGTCAGGTCGCCAATCTCACAGTCGAGATCATCGGCTGAGTGCTCAGCCAGAAGCTTATCAATTTGACCTTAAAAAAATTTATGCCAGATATAGTCATTGTGACAGTATGAAAGCAATCGAAGTGACAGAATGAGCAGCAGCCGATTGCTGAAAATGTGAAAATGTAACATGCGTATGTTCCATGGTGAGTCCGTCGTCTTCCTTGCAGTTGATCAAGAGGGGGGGGGGGGGGGCACGTTTTACAAAAAAGTGGACAAAATTATCTGCTAGTGCTCCAAGAGAGAAAAATTTCTGACAAGTGAACTGTCTACTGGGGTACATAAATGGATTGCTAATACAACAAAGCCTCCCTTTCTGTCATGGCCAGGCAATAATAAATATAATTTCTTAAAAAAGCACTCACGTAGTACGTGGCTCTTAACGCTTTGATAAATGCACGATATTCCCCCCTTTAAAATAAAGACATATATCTGCCAAGCTGACACTCTTCTCGGGAAAAGGCCAAGCAAAAGCGAACGTATCGACGAGCTCGCTTCGCATCTGCGCTAGTCTCAGTATTTCAATCAAATAATCATATTTTGAGGACGCACAAGATGACCTGGCAATGTATCCACACTATCAACAAACGCCAAATGGGCGGAAGCACCCAGAATAAAACAATAGAACCTTTTATACTGGTCTCTTGACCTCCTGCCTTTTCTTGTATTTTTGATTCACATTGTAACGCGAGTATGTTGATCGACGTGTAATGATAACGAAGTGGCTCTCGAGTGGCTAATTTAAAAAGAAAATTAGCTGCACGTTAGGTTGTAATTTTTATTGTTGTGCATGAGCAGGTCTGTTCTATTTTTTTATCCTGTACTACAGTCCGTGTTGACCAGCCGTCATTTTCCTTATTGTATATTTTACTGATCATTAGAGAATTCAGAATGCAGCGTAAAATCCTAAAAGGATGATTTCATGGGGCTGGCAAAATACACGTAATTTTTAAATAAATAGGCAACAAGGCGAAGTTGTGGCTTGAAGGATGAGTCCTGTAGGCGAGAAAATACATGTCATCTGGTCCTTTCACTCTCCGTGGCTTCTTACTCTCCGCTACTTTGATATTTTTCTCTTCACACAATACAAGCATTTGACTGGTTGAGTATGCATTGTCTTTCCTTTACTCTTTCGGACATCTTTATGCACTCATGCAACAACTAGAAAGGTAAAAAATAGAATATTTTGTTCGATTTCTTTTTGTGTAAATGAACAAGGGCAATTCCTGGAACTACTGGCAACCGCAATCCTAAAGAGTTTTCTTTTATACGGAATTCACCGAGTTCGTCAATAAACCTTGTTTTAAAAAGTGACGTGTTTTATGGTTCGAAATGAAGAGTCATTCGGGAGTCATGTAGCAAGCAATCATTGTTGATATCCATAATTATGAGCGTCCAAAGCACTGATTTGACTGTAAAATTATTTTGTTGCTTAAGCACCACTGTGCCAGGATGTAGAACTTTCATATTGAATCAGCTCCAAGGGCGAAAGCCGTGTTCCCTTGAGTGGAATGATTAAGTACTTTACAGGATACAAAGCATTTCCTGCAGGCGGCGAGCACGTTTAACGTGTGAACGGTAAAGAGAATGTTTTGCGATTTTTGGCGTATCTGTTTGCGTCATTGGTCATTAGCGAAATATCAGCTTGTGCGTGACCAATAAAATAAAATAAACATGTAAATAAAATAATAGTGACCATTTTGAGGCCGCGGAAGGAAAAAACCCAGGCTGTTTGAGGAGATGTTCTACCACACACCCACTCGTCTGCATGAAATTATGTAAAATAACTTCCTCTGCTTGGAAATGCAGGAAAAATAACTTTCATGCTTTACGAAGACACGTTTGCTGTGTACAGGCTTCGTTTTTAAACACGTGGTGTGACATAACTTATTTATTTGTTTACTTTTATCCACACTTCACCTACATCGCCGTAAGGCATTACGTAGGGGAGGTACACATAAATAATTCTACTACATAGTTTGCGATCGCTACAACAGATACAACAAATAGAACAATACTCAACGTATTTTAAGAGAAGGAGACTCAAATAATGGTGAGCTACGCGAATTACATACAATGTCATGTTCATTCAATTTTAAACACCGAAACAATTAGAGACAACAGACCATTCTTATTGAGCGTGATAGTGTAGGCGTTGTTGCAGGAAAGAAAAAAATGATTCTATACCAGTTTCATTAGCCATATCATCCGCTAGATAGTTCCATTCCTCTGTTGGTTTCACGAAAAAGAAATGACCAAAAAAGTGGCTTTTTACATTATCGTAATATTTTTCATGAATGGTCTCGTCGATTTGAGACGTATGTTCGTGCGAGCAGATATACAAGAGGGTTAATGCTTTTTCTATTGTAATGAATACAATGACAAAACTTAAGCGGTAGTTTGAATCTCTTTGCCACCAGTGGCTCCCATTTCAATGTTCGTTTTATATATGTAAAGAACAAACTGTAGTGACTGCTAACAAATCTGGCTACCTGGATTTGAACTTTTTCCGGTGTTTCAATCAAGTATTGCTGATGGGGGTCCCGTATTACACCAGATAATCAGGAATAGGTGTCACATTTATGACATAAAGGGTTTTTTTCACGGTCTGCGATGCTTGCTAAAAATTTTAAATTTTAAATTTTCAGCACGGTTTTCGCAAGGGATTTTCATGCGACACCCAACTTGCCGGTTTTGTTCACGACCTTCATAAATCCATGGATGCTGGTTGCCAGGTCGACGCCATTTTCTTAGATTTTGCTAAAGCTTTTGACCGCGTTCCTCACCACAGATTACTACTAAAGCTAGAACAGCTTAACATTCACCCTATAGTTCTTGCATGGATAAAAGCTTTTCTTTCCTCCAGGTCTCAATTCACCTTTGCTATGAATTTTTATTCTTCCTCTTTACCGGTAACATCTGGTGTACCTCAAGGCAGTGTTCTTGGTCCTCTACTCTTCCTCGTTTACATTAATGATCTACCCAATTCTTTATCTTCACACGTTCGACTTTTCGCGGACGACTGCGTAATATACCGTAACATTTCTTCTGATTCGGACCGCTTAGCTTTGCAATGTGACCTTAACAAAATTAATCATTGGTGTTCAACTTGGCTTATGTCGTTAAATGTTTCTAAAACAAAGTGCATGTCCTTTACTAACGCTGCTACACGTTTTCCTAGTCAATACTCGTTGAATAATATGACACTTGAGTTAACATCTACGTACAAGTACCTTGGTCTCCACTTTCAATCGAATCTGTCTTGGCACCATCATATAGAAGTCACTCTTGCAGCTGCTAACCGGTCTCTCGGGTTACTGAAACGAAATTTTAAACAGGCTCCATCGCAGTTAAAAAAACTTGCTTTTACCACTTTAATTCGCCCTAAAATAGAATATGCCAGTGCCATTTGGGATCCTCATCAAGCCTACATCGTATTAAATATTGAATCTTTGCAAAACCGAGCTGCTCGTTTCATTTACTCCGATTATTCTACCTATTCCAGCGTAAATAACTTAAAAAACCGTGCTGAGCTAGAGGATTTGGCCACTCGTCGGAAATATGCACGCCTATCACTTTTTCACAAACTTTACAATCACCCATCATTACATGACAGTTTCTTTGAACCCGCCTGTTCCATCTTTCCCCGCCGTGATCATCCTAACAAAGTCAAACGCCCGCTATCTCGCACCCTTCGGTTCGCTCAGTCATTCATCCCGCGCACTATTATTGAGTGGAACAGTTTGCCTGCACATATTGCCACCGAGAAAGACTCGGTAAAGTTTTCAGAGCTCATGCGCACTACGGTGACTAACTAAATATTTTTTGCTTTTGTTGTTTTGTTTTCTTTCGTTTTTTAACTATTGTATAACGCCATGCAATTGCTGCCCGTATTCATGGTTTGTGCTTTGTTGCGGTTGTCATGTTGCACTGTATCTCGCTGTACTGCTTTTTTTCTGTTTTGTTGTATTGGCCCCATGTAGTGTATTCCCCATGTATTTCTGTATGTTGTATTGGCAAACCATGTTTTATTGGCCCCCCCCCCCCTATGTAATACCCTCTTCTAGAGGGCCTTTAGGGGTAACCTGAATAAATAAATAAATAAAATAAAATTTCTGCGTATAAGGTATAGCATCTGGCCTGCCTTTGTCTCATTTATGTCAATGTGTTTATTCCACTTGAAATTGCCGGGGCCCAAGTACTTATAATAACATTCATTGACAATTATTGAATTATTGATTTTGTAAGTTGTGTCTAGTTTAGAAAGACACAGCAATAATTACGCACGTTTAGACTCATTTTCTATTTCTTAATCTACGCTGAAAGTCAGCACAAATCATGTTGCAGAATTTTCACATCCTTGTGAAATATTGTTAATCTCTCTAAACACTACACAATCATCTGCAAATAACTTGATAGAAGATGTAATACCATCAACTATGCTTTAATTAGAAATCAAAAAAAGCAAAGTTCCTAATACGCTTCCTTGTGGTACACGAGACCTAACGGTTACCGCGGATTATTTCGAGCCGTTAAGCACTACGCTCAGCTATCGATCAATTAGGTATTTCTTTATCCAAGTAAGAACTTTAAGGTTTAAGTTTTCAGAACATTGCAAATTCTAACAGATTGTGTGGGACCGTAATGAAGGCTTTACGGAAATCAAGGACCACTGCATTTAGTTGAGCACCACTGTCTAAGGATTGTGAATTATAATGTTGAAATTAGACTATATTTGAGTTACGCATGAACTTTCATTTCTCGGACCTTGTTTAGATGGCGTGAAAAAGTTTATTGACCCCAGGTATTTACCCCTTTCACTGCATATGATGTGCTCGGATAGCTTACAGCAAAGTGTGCGTAATACAAGCACACATTCTTATTTGAAGTCAGAACATGCGATTTTAATAACGATTTCAAGGTTAAAAGGAAGTGTGCTATTTTCATCGCTTTTTCTCGCACTGTCACATACGCCGATATTGTTGCTCGATTATTGACGCTGCAAGCAATGTTATAACTTTATTTCTGTAAACAAATCCCAGTGTTTTATGGCTAGAGTGGAATGTGGTGGCTGTTTTTGTCAGCAGAAGGGACGCTTTCCCACATGTGAGTGACAACATAGGCCATGCGTTTTGAATGGTTCGACACCACTCGCCTAATATTCATATGGTTCGAAAGAGGTCACACTTCTTCGAGTTAAAATTGTGAAAGCACGCTTTTCACTACGTCAGATACAAAAATATTTTTTCTTGAGTTTTGAAAGTTTGAAAATATTTGCTATACGATGCTAGGAGTGCTTCACAACGGCGACTGCAAGGCGAGTCATCCGGTATGTCTCTGAAGAGGCGGGTGGAGATTAAAAATTGCCTTTGCCGTAAGTAAGATAGTAAAATAGGAAAGGGAACATTTTTTGTTGTCATAAGCTAAGGGTTCTAAGTTTGAAGGCTAATACCTTCCGTTACTGTGTATCAATTTTGAATTTTTTTCGTTCATCCCACTATTCAACACCACACAAAGCCCAGTTATGCAGGATGTGTGTGATAAAGCGTCGCAGAATCCCTTGAAAGCAACGCCACTAATTGCAAAAGCCACACACTCAACAGCGCATGTTATCTTGAGAACACGTTGCGATGCATATGAAGTTCAAAAAAGTTTCACGCTCACAATGAATTCTTCAAAGCGTGCTATTCATTACAGAAAACGCAGCCATTTGCGTAAGCTTGACTGGTACAATCCACGTTCATCTTTAGCAATTGTATTGTTGCAATCCACAACTCAAACTTCTTGAGTAACATTGTACAATCAAAAGTTGGCACTAAGTGGTTGAAGTATGCGCTAGGAACAATACATCTATCGCGCTCACCTTTGAAGACCAAGCCTAAAAATTTATCTGACAAATACTTTGACCTAGCGTTTTTCTGCTGCAATCTGATGCACTTGGGCTATTAGCCAAAACAGGACACGTTTTTGCGACAGAAAGCGACAAATCATAATTTCAGGCTCATCAGATTTGATCAATTTTAATTTCAGTTTGAGAGAGCTCTAAAAATGAGATGCCGCTGGGAGCAACTATCGCCATCTAGCGTGCGGAGCTCCCGCTCACGTCAGCACACAAAACAGTGTGACAGACTACCAAAAAGTCTGCATCAAAAAATACTTTCTAACAGAAAACGGACTGCAGTGACACCAAACGCAAAACTTTCATAGCTTGCGGCACGACCATGCACTCGCGATTGGCCACCGAGAAGTATATATTTCGGGAACGAAGGCAACAAAAATATGGTGGCTATGATGTTTTAACTTGCTTTATTGACTGCAGTGTGTTGACGTGAGGGAGGTAAGGAATCCCCAAAGGGTCCCCTTTGAGGGTGTCAACGCCATGATGGAGTCGAGCACTCACGCAAACTTCCAAAATAATTTAAAATAACTTCCCAGCTATATTCGCTGTTAAAATTTTTCAGATAACATAGGAATGTATACAGTAATTGACCCCACAGGCTATCTAGGCCACAAACGTTTGTGTCAGTGCCCTCTTAGGGTTCCGCAAATGCAAACGAAGAAATTCATACCTTTATTTCTAGCTGCTACTTCATATATCTACTTCGCTTCTTTCTTTTGTCGACTTTAGCGATGGGTCGTGCTGCAGCAAGGACATCAACATACTTTGCTTCGTAATGCCCATTATAGGAGACTGGCGTTTATCACAGTTTCATGGATAGCTGCCTGATTATCTTTGACTACAGCTGGGGGCTTTCAGTACCAAGAGGCTATTTGGTGTCTCTAGAACTTGACCGGGAACGACTCATGGCAGGATTCTCAAACGGGCTTTAGATTTAAAAATCACTCAAGAACTTTTCATTAGAGGATCATCTTCAAAAAGGTAATTAGTGCCTACTAGGAAGTAGAACAAATAAACGGAAAAGGTAATCACCAGCTTTTGAATAAATAATGATTGGATGAGTGCTTTTCTCAAGTTTAACTCACAGTTTAGGGCTGCATATATCACACGAACCAGAATCATGTTATTTCCAAAATGGGAATAGGTCCCTTGCGGATAATGTCCTCCGAAAGGTCATGGTATCGAGATTCATCAAGTACGCACAGAGAAAGAGTGCAATTTCAGCGTGTGGAGGTAAATGACCTAATAAGCTGTTGCACAGTACAGTCAATAGGTATAAAGGGGGTCAGTTTGGTATTTTTTGAAGGCGAAGCTGCGAATCTGCCCCTCAATGCCTGATGATCAAAATGCAAGATATCCACAATCTAATTGCTTGTTTAAAGAAGCGGTTATAAAGCAACGTTCACGGTGCGCCACTGGTGACCCGAGTTTGATCGAATCGAATCTAGACCATGGTGGCCACAGTTCTTGGGTGGAGACTACTATTTAGGGAATCTGCGTAACTAGATTTAAGAGGTCTATAAGTAACACCAGGTGGTTGAAAGTTTCATTTTTTTTACCTACAGCGTTCCTCATAATTGTCAAGTAGATATGATGTTCCCCAAAACACATTTGACCTGTTTAGTACTTAACCATTGAGTTTGGGAGAAACTGTGCCCGCAAAACGAAATCAGTCAATATAGAAGCAACCTACGCTGTACGATACTGAGCAGAGCGTCAGCCGTTATTAATCGGATCATCGGTTAAACACATCGTCTTTTATGAGGCAGTATTTATACCATACAATCTCACCGTTCTTGTTGGCGTAATCTATCCATACCTGAGCATTGGGATTCTGTGCAAAATAATTTGAAAAAATAGCGACGCTTCTCAAACATTGTGACGTGATCTGCATCGAATTTCAGCAACTGTTGATCAAAGCCAAAAAGCTGAGCAGAAATAAACATCTTTATTTGACCGGGCTAAACAATATAAAATGGTTGATTTCTCTGTGATATATAAAATTGGTATAACATAAAAGTGACGCTTATCCTTACAGAAGTAGTTGAATGTTTATTGTGCATTATTGTACGAGAGCTTACTCAGTGTCTCTTGATCTCAGACAGCTACAGGAGCGTTTAGCGTTAACGCACCAACGTTGACATCGTTGATGGTATATCTCCATTCCAGTGACTAATTTCTACGATCAATGAATGAACAAACACTTTTGGTCATGCGTGCTAGTAATTGCTGGAAGGCGGTGTGACAAATACGAGAGCCGTCATTGAATGAACGAACTCTACTTGCGTCACATATTGTGAGCGTATTGAAAGCAACTGCCCGACTAGAGAGCGCAAGAGTGGCGAGACCATGAAATGTATATCACGACATGCATGTCATGATTTTCATGTTATGACCATTCAATTATGTTCGTCTTATAGTCCTGTTATGCCATACCAATTTTGGTATTGATACCATTATTCAGACGGCCAGGAGAGCTAAAAGTCTTAGGAGGCTAAATAGATACATAGATAGATAGATAGATAGATATATAGATAGATAGATAGATGGATAGATAGATAGATAGATAGATAGATAGATAGATAGATAGATAGATAGAAAAATAGATAGATAGATAGATAGATAGATAGATAGATAGATAGATAGATAGATAGATAGATAGATAGATAGATACGCTCAAAGTCGCCGAAGCTCGCTAAGAAATGCTTCGCATTTAAAAAGAAGCATCAACCCATGATATAAATTAATATCTCAAGCCTGGTCCTCCGGCGCACGCGAATGACTGTCAGCTGGAGACGCAACATGAGCTAGAAAAAGAGTATACGCTTCAGCTCAATCAAAATGAGATTGTAACTCTTCAATGTATGCCCGAAGCAATGACCCTGGTGAATTTCAAAGGTATTGACGGTTTTTCTATAATGTGAAGGTTTGATTCAAATCTGTAAAGGCGTTTTTCACAAAACCTGAGTTTTTGCACGCTACATTTACACGAACACTGATAACTCTTATTTACTGAATATTTTCCGATGAAACGTTTTTACTGAATTGTCAAAAGCGGAATCGTTAAAAAGGAGCTGTAGCTTTTGTACACTGGCCAATTGTGTGAAAAACGACATCGCCAAACACCAACTTTTTCCCTCTTTTTGCGATAACGTGCCACATCTTAGGGATATAGTGATCAATGAAGTTAGATGCACAACGTAGTGTCCTCTCTACATACATGCCAAGTCATGTTTGAGTTGCATCAATCGTTTTACAGTTATGATTGTTAACGCAACACGCATATTTTGGCAAATTTATTTTTATAAATGTATTTTTTCAATCTTAAGCAATTTCATAATTTTAAACCCCACTTTTACCAACGCCCTACAATATAAAGCCACAATTTCAATTTTAGAGTGGAGACTGAAAGTTTTTTGAAGCAGGTGACCTACTATAATTCGTTGGTCATTCCCTTCTTGTAGTAGTAGTATGTAGCCACACCCAGTTTAAAAGTTGGTCAATAGATGGCATTGTGAGTATATGTACTTGGGAATACTATAAATAGGTGGTGTTAGTGGTTTTAACAGCATATCCACACAGTGAATGGTATTGGGGGACGAAGCGTTCATCTATCCGTCCGTCCGTCCATGTGTCAATTCGGCCATGCATTCATCCGTTCGCCTGTCCATCCATCCGTTCGTGCTTCCGTGTGTGCATACGTGCTTTGAACCATCCGTCCGACCATGCGTCCAATCGTCCATCCGTGCTTCGGCCTGTACGTGCTTCCGTCCGTACATCCATCCGTCTGTGCGTCCACGCTTATGGTCGTCCGTGCATCCGTCGTTTCATCAATCCATCCATCCGTGCTTCCTTCCATCCATCCATTCGTGCTTTCGTGTGTCCATATGTGCTTCTGTCCGTCTACTTGTCTGTCTGTTCATTCGTGGTTTTGTCCGTCTGTCTGTCCGTGCGTCCATCTGTCTGGACGTCCGCCTGTCCGTCCAACGGAGGGACACACGAACAGACGGAATGAGGCTTCGTCCTATTCACCATCAATAATTGTGTGGATATGCTGTGATTTCCCTTGTTTTGTGACAGTGCGTATTTTTTCTACTTCATGTCTGTGAGGGAAATACGTCAAGGGCATCTTGATGGACCCTGCCTGTTTTTTACCACTTTGGTGTTAAAAATTTGAATGATTCAGAGTACTTTGTATTCTACCTTAGGAGAGCGTGAATTCATACCAGGTGTTCATCACAGGAGCAGGCTAGCTTGCCCCTGAAGAGCTTCCGGCTGCATAACTTGCGTTAGTTTACTTCCTTAAACACTATTCTTTAATATATATATGAAAGATTCTGAAGCTGATTGTGTAGTACAACATCCGCACTTGTCGCCTTAATGTGGTTTCGTCAGAAGTACACGCTTTACACGAGTGAACTTTGCCGTCGTTGCCCGTAAATACTTAAGGAACCTTTCGATTTCCCGTGATCATCTTGTCATGTTTCAATAATTGACTTTGAGGACTTCGTTGTTTAAAGCTCCTGTGTTTTAGTTTCGAAGACGTATATCGTCTTCTTGTGCTACCACACATATCTCCCCCTAGGAGCCCATGCAAATTATAGACCCCAAACCTCTGCTGAAAAACATGGCAAACGAACATAAAACAAGCAAGCAGAAACCCACGCCCGAAGCCCCAAAAAGTACATGCAGGATAAACTCAGTAGTAAATACTCCTCACTTTTGCAATGCCGTTCAGTTGCACCCGATCCAGCCATTCACACCCATCTTTTTCAGCCTTTTCCTGCTCTCACCCATCGCCAAGCCTTCGCATACTTTTTGCGGTGATGGTGGTGAGAACCCATGAAAGCGCTGTCTTTTTACGAAAATTATATGAAGTAACTTTTTGTAGAGATGCGTACACATTCGTAGGGCAGCATTTTGCATTCACTGTGTTCGCACTGCTGGTGGTTATGCTGACTCTGTGAGAGATACGGTGTTTTTAGATAGCACGTCGCCTTTCATGGCATTATGCAGGCAACTAATGGAGAAGTATCCCTGTGGCGCTGCTGCATGAGCAGACTTTAAGGGCACTGTCAAGCGGAGGGAGCAGTTCATTTCAACCCTCCCCCCGCCTTCCCTCTTTTTTCAGCTAACTATGCATCTCAAAGCGCGAATCCCTTCTGAGGGCTACGAATGGGAACCTTGGTATTTAGATACTGGCCCAACCAGCACACAACGTTCCTTGAAGGGATTCAAAAGAATGCAACTTCAAGCATTCAATGGCCATGGAATCATAATACCAAGGTCTCAAAGTTGACAAAGTCGCAGAACAAGTTCAGCAGCAGTTCCTAGGAACAGCTGAAACACAAAGCTTGAAAGCAGGCGTGTTCCGGACGCGTCTTTCAATTGACAATTTTGAGACGGAAATATCATCTGCCTACAGTTCCTCCTGGAAACATAACATGCCACCTTCGTCGTCTCTCAGCAACACGGCCATGATGAGGGAGGATACTGAAGCGCCTGCGTTACGTTTCTCTTCTTCTCCTCTCGTTATTACCCGGCCACACAAATCCTCAGTGCCCGAGCATCTGCGCGCGTTCTCTACTGCAGTGGTGGGAGAAAGCTGCAGTGTGATTCTCTTCTGACTAGTGGGAAGAAGGTAAATTTTCTCACCGCATCCGGAAATGCTATCGCAGCTTTCCTTTCCAAGTTTACGGCCACTCTGTGCGTGCACGTAAACTTCCGACGCAATGCCGTGGCAGCAGACATTGAACTTTGTGCAGATCCCTCACCACTCACTCCTCAATGTAAAGAAACTCCCCGAGATCTACTTGGTGTGCAAGCTTCTCGTGAAATACTCATTCGTGGGCACCATCTATGGTGTTGACGCAAACTGAGACGCCGACAACATCGCAGTCAACCTGGTGTCAGCCATCCCAGTCATCTCCTGCGTCCGCTGAGGAATTTGCCTCATGTACTTTGGAGGGCACTACCATCCCACTGAAGGACTTCCTGTTTAAGCTTCTCAGGCCAGCCCGTCCTTGTCAGCAACAGCGCCTTCATTCTGCCCGCCATGGTCGTTTTGGCCATGCCACCGGGACCTGCTCACTCGACGAGCGCTACCTCCACTGCGGTGACAGTTACCCCAAGGGACGTTGTACCATGACATCACCATGCTTCCTCAACTGCAGAAGCAAGGATGCAGCGAACGAGCCGCGCTTCTCCTGCTGGTAGCTCAAGCGCAAAACCACTGTCATTATCGTCTGATCAGATGGCACAGTAACGTGTTGCCAAGCTCTGGAGCCCACCTGCATTGCTGTCAACACCGACGAGCGAGGCAGTGGGGCGATCGTGAAGGGCCACTCGTTCCGCGAAGCTGTATCAGGTGGCGGCTGCCCCAAACCTTTTCTGGAGACCGCCCGCCGTCTCCTAGAGCTCGACAATACACCCAAACCTTTGTCCCGACTCCGCCATCCTCGGTGAATTTCCGACGGACGCGGTGATGGCAGCACTTGCTGCGGTGGTTCGTGTGGTACTCGTGATGTTGCCGACTGGCCCTCCAGTGCTTCGGTTATGTGCCGCGGCTTTTGCCACAAATGACGCCATCACGCCTAAGATTAGGCGGCCACTTACGACCACAACAAGGCCAACAGTACTCCCATCGGCGAGTTAAGTGAACACTATTTTTCTTTTGCCTGGGCTACATGCTCAGGGAAGTGCTTCGCGTGCTCCTGTTTTCTCCATGCGGCACTCCGGCCCGGTGTGCTTCTTCTTCGGCGAATATTTTCTGGAACCTCTTCAGGAGCTGTACCGATTGGCTACGTTCTGCGGTGAATCGGACAACCTGAAATCCATCCTTATGCCGACCTGATGAGGTGTCTTCGTCAGGAGGGACAGCTATGGGTTGGCACTTTTCTCTTCTTTTCTTTTTCACAACTACTGAGACAGAAAGAAAGAGAGAACGGCATAGCTTCTAGTTACAAAAAAGGAGTACGAATGAGCTCATTTGATCGACGTATTATATTGGAGAAGAAAACACGTCTATTGCATCTCCATGGGGAAGCGTTCAGACCCGTGTGTGCCGCAAGCAAGCGTACACTATATACGCGGTGGCCACAGAAGTTCGGACGTTGACTTTTGTTTGGCATGTGTTGAAAGTGTTTGTACATTCTTGTTTGTTGGACTCTGGAAAACATCTCGTATCTGCATATAGTGTACGTGCTAGGACAGGTTCTGTGAGTGGCAAGGAGTCTTCCAGTCACCTAATGTTTACGCTTACAACCTGCAAGTAATATTCTATTTCTAAAGCACGCCTTTTCCAGGCTCAGGAGAGTTGTGAGATACAGTGGCATCAACCAAAGTTCTTGTCTTTGTCTTTCATCTGTGCTTCTACACCTGTCTCTGTCAATGTTAACAAGTCGTTGCCTGTTTGTGGAACTTCAATAGCCTATACTTTTATTGAGTAGGTATCGCACTGACTATGCAGAGCAACTTCAACTCTGCAATACTATTTCAGGAGTGCTGAAACTGTTCTAAATTCTGAGATGATCAGATGCTCTTTACCTGTCACCGTGGCTGTCAGCTTCTTTTACAATTCCTTCGTAACAGAGCTGTGTTTTCTACTTTCATCAATCATCACTCTCTAGCTATTTTCTTGCAATGACTTCAGCCCAAATTTGCACAGTCTGCAGACGTACTGTGTTCTTGAGCGCTGCTGTGCAGATGGACCAGCTGCAAATGGTTGTCTCCGCGTGTGTAGCTTGCCACCTTCATTCTATTTGTCACACCGCTGTAATGTCATACATCGCACTTAGTTGTACTGCATACTCTCTGCGGCACTATAATTGATTGTGAAGGAATCTCACTCGGTTTTGAACCTGTTTATACAACTTATGAAACATTTTTGATCTCTACAGTAGTAGTGCTTATGTAGGTTTAGAAGACGACAAATGACGCTTTTATCAATTACTCATTCAGTTGAACTCCTCTAAAAAGCATGGGCAGCAGCTTTTTCACTTTCGTCAGTTGTTGTAAGGTCGCCATTGATACCTCCAACCTCATTCAAACGGTATAGCTCTCGAAATATTTTACATTGTCTCGCAAGCAAGGTAGTGATTATGCTCGCCTATAGTTTGATACAAGTGTGAAAAGGTTGATTTCTTGTATTTCTCTGCGTATGTGGGTACAAAGTCTGAGGTATTATAGCTGATCAACTTTTCACTTTAATTTGCCTCCACAAGTCATAAAATGCGACTAGCGTAAGGATTAGCGTGTACGACACCGTCTTGTCACTGAATGAGGACTGCACCAAGGCCGATGTTTCTCCATTCTGTGTTCAGTTCAGTGTCGGCGTCTTTCTCGATTTGTCCGAGTAAGGGCTAAGTGTGGAGGCGCTGCTGAAGCTCTGAAAAAGAACGTCTTTGCTCAGGACCCCACATAACGAGACCAGCATTGTCGGACAGGTAAAGGTTGTGTTAACGTTTGAAAAAAGTTTTGGCATTGCTTGAAACGTATGTAGTGTGCACATAGATCAAAACTTGTTGGTGATCACGTACCTTCGCAAGTGGTATGAATGCAGTGACAGTGAGGGACTTGTGGAGAAATGAGTGATTGCCACCGTGGCTGAGAAGGCTTTCGAGGAAGACTAGTTCACTGTAAACACAATGGCATTTCTCTGGTTTTAGCGATAGGCCAACCGTACAGAGTGCAAAGCAGGCAGACTGATGTCGCTTAGGTGCTGCTCACCCGTTTGTAAGAAGGCCAAGATGTCGACTAAGTAAACAAGGCATGAATGCAAATATGTGCCTACCGCGGAGGTCTAGTCGCTAAGGTACTCAGCTGCTGACCCGAAGGTTGAAGGATCGAATCCAGGCTTCAGCGGCTGCAGTTTTGATGGAGGCGAAAATGTAGGCCCGAATGCTCCGACGTGGGTGCACGTAAAAAAACCCCAAGTGGTCGAAAGTTCTGCGTCTTTTCGCTATGTCGTCTCATACTTATATGGAGGTTCTGGGACAGTAAACACAACATATAAGTCAGCCAATCTCACTTTCTGCCTTACTGCAGTGCATCCATAATACTCTGGTTGAAAAACGTCATCATCAAGCATCTCCCTAACTTTAAAACATAAGACATCTTGTTCCTTGTGTGACACTCGGAGGCGTGGCGACCGTAGTACGGGACGTTCAGCAAGGTTTGTTCGAATGTGAAGCTTAACTGTTGATGTTTGCTTTATTTTGAATCGAGACGCCATACAGCTACTAAACATGCGTAGAATACTGTGGATCTCTTTCACCTGCGCACAGGATAGCTTCACATAAACACTGACAGCATTAATTAACGTAATGTCACTTTTACCGGCTGCGTAAGTCAGAGCAATCATAAGAAAATATTCATTGTAAATCACTTCGAAGCGAGCGATAGCCGTTCAATTGGCCAAATGTTGGTATTCATCACTGTTTTGGCAACCCACAGCTCAGTCGTCCGATGTTCAATTTGGAATGTGCCGCGGGTGACGCAGATTTGACAAGGCAAGAGCACGCAGAGGTGCCTTGAGGCAATACTGCTACAACTATTGTATGTGTAGCGCTGTAGAGTTACTAATATACAGGTTCGCGGTAGTTGTGGGCGTCATTCACAATGTGAGTGCTGTTCTTTGCGTGTCAATATGTCTCAGCTTCAAAGCAGGATAATAGACTCATTGTTTGGGTCACTTTCTTTTTTGCTTTCCAACGTTTTACGGAAGAAAATAAGTACATGCACATGATGTTTACATGACCATGCATAGGCGTTTGATACCATACAATGTTTCTGATATCAACTATACTTTGCCAAAACAAATATTTTGCCAATCGAGCGCTTTCATTTCTTTTCTTGCCACGACATTCGCCCGTGAATAGAAGGTTTGCGAACAGCAGATGGGACACAAGCTAACCTCTTCACTCAATTTGAGCTAAATGCACATTTAACAAAAAATAATAAAAAAAACGTTAAAGCACCTGTGATATTTTTATTTTGCATATTGAAGAGAGCATGCACCTCACACTACTATTTACGGAAATTTCGACCTATAAACGTTTAAATGTTGTAGATGAACACCAGGTATGAAATGAAAGGTTGTGCGCGTGGGTTTTTGCACTCACGCATGTGCGTATGTGATCCTGAATGGGCAGGTTCGTCAATTTAACACCCTTGCTGTCGAGCCAGATTTATTACTGTCAAAGTGAGACTAGCACTCATGCGAAGTGCAGTGTGCCTTCTTCTCTCTTGCTTTGTCGCTCTTGCAATGGGTACGTAGACGTGTCGGAGTCAGTAATACGTCTTATGATTCTTTTCGATAAGTTGCGTCTTGTTCTGTATATATATTGAAAAACATTTAACGTTAAATAACAATCCAGACGCATTTCCACCGTTCCTATCTATCTATCTATCTATCTATCTATCTATCTATCTATCTATCTATCTATCTATCTATCTATCTATCTATCTATCTATCTATCTATCTATCTATCTATCTATCTATATATCTATCTATCTATCTATCTATCTATCTATCTATCTATCTATCTATCTATCTATCTATCTATCTATCTATCTCTATCTATCTATCTATATCTATCTATCTATCTATCTATCTATATCTATCTATCTATCTATCTATCTATCTATCTATCTATCTATCTATCTATCTATCTATCTATCTATCTATCTATCTATCTATCTATCTATCTATCTATCTATCTATCTATCTATCTATCTATCTATCTATCTACGTCATGTTGCTCGCGTGGTTGTATACATAACTCGGCATATACCGAGATGTTAAGAGCAGGACTTCAGCTTAAGATGTACATGATTGATAGACGCGGGCACAAGGATGTTGCTCAAGGACATTGCTCTTCGGTCTAACGCTTGGATGAAAGCGTAGCACGCTAACACCTGGCCTGGCATTCATGCCAATAGGCGTAGATCTGTTGGATTTGGAGGTTGAAGCTCTAAGGCGTTTGTTCGTGATTTGAATGGCGTCATCGTGTGCGTAACCAGCAGAGCGAACGATAACAGAACATACCAAACGCTGAGGTTAGCGGGCAAATAAAGCTGGTGATAGCGAGAGCGCTTTGAGGAGGGAACGGCACTGGCGAGACCACCAGTTTTCCGGCGGTCAGCTGCGGCGCCACAATAGTTTGCGTGCTTATGACATTCTCACTAAAGCTTGTGGCCAGAGCATTCAACGATACCATATATGGCAATAAAGCGTCGCATGAAAGGAAGTCGGCGTGTTCATGCTATGGCTGCCGTACATGTTGCGGTTGAACGCGCATTTCGCGGTCTCCCGGTAGCATGACAGCTTGCGGTGGTTCATGTTAAAGTGGTTGCACAAAAACATTCACACCAGTTGCACCACTTACGGTTTTTTCTTCCTAATGTAGATTGTGTAGCTATACACCAAGTCGTAAGCCTTTTTTTCTGAACCATAAGTGCGCACCTGTTGGGAGTGTGTTGCCTGCCAATGCTGCTTATCGTGTATCCACACGACGGACGTCTCGGCGGGAATTTCTTCACCGGACAAACGATACGCCGTCCATCCGACTGCGAAGCGCATCCAGACAACAGACGAAACGAGTACAAGGACGCACCGAAGATAGAAAAAAAAGAAAACATGGTGGTACTGTCTGAAGCGAGAGTCACCCACTTTGAATCGTTAAGCTCTTTTTTTGCGGATTGCGCGGGCTGTTAGTCCCAAATTGACGAGTGTGTTGGCTTTACGTATGTGTTCGTAAGCTTCGGCGGCAACGTATTCATGACGATTGCGTACTGGTTCCGTGTGCCATACTCGTTTTCTGAGAGCTGTAGGATCAGTGAGTGTTCTATCGGCAGAACATGAGCTTAGCGATAGAGCAGCGATGACGTAGTGGTCAGAGCATCCGCGTCTCATGCAAAAGGTCCGTGGTTCAAATCCCGTTGCGGCGCAGTTCCCAACCGGATAAAAAAAATCCGCGTGGTGATGGAACTGTATTACGAGGCTTGGGGTGTGACCTCACCGGTAACAACCGCCGGGAACGCACTCCCTCACGTGGCCAATGCTTCATCAGAGAATTCGCCCCCCTGGTGCAGCATCTGGCCACTACCGCCCACATGCATATGTCAAATAACTCACGGCCCTTAGTCTCCAGCAGCTGCGAAGCAACTGACCACGGCGGCGGTCAGATCTGCAACGCAGCAGATGGTGCTAAGAATCTCTGGATCTGGACAGGCTGCCATTAGAACCTGGACTTGGCAACGTTTAACTCTAGAACCTTATCTAGTGAGGGAAGTCTAGCTGTACTATTCAAGGAGCTAGAGGGTCGTAAATGGGATATAATGGGGCTCAGTGAGGTTAGGAGGACCGATGAGGCCTATAGGAGGCTACAGAATGGGCACATCCTTTGTTATCGGGGCTTAGCTGGCAGAAAAGAACTGAAAGTGGGGTTCCTAATTCACAGAAATATAACTGGCGACATAAAGAAATACTATACCATTAATGAAATGGTGATAAGTATCGTAATTAAACTGACTAAGAGATACAAGTTGAAGGTGGTACAGGCTTACGCGCCTACATCCAGCCATGATGACGCTTCAGTTGAAAGCTTCTATGAAGACGTGGAATCGGCAATGAATAAGGTAAAAACACAGTATACAATACTGATGGGAGACTTTAGTGCAAAGGTAGGGAAGAAGCAGGCTGGAAACCAGGCAGTAGGAGATTAAGGCATCGGGGCTAGAAACGCCAGAGGAGAGCTACTAGTAGAATTCACGTTACGTATTTCGAATACCTTCTACCGAAAACGACGAAACAGCAAGTGGACATGGAGGAGCCCTAATGGCGAAAATAAGAACGAAATAGATTTAAAATGAGTGCACACCCAGGCATCGTGCAGAATGTGGAAGTGGTTGGCAAGGTACGATGCAGTGACCATAGAATGGTACGGTCTCGAATTCGCCGAGACTTGAGGAAGGAACGACAGAAACTGATACGCAAGAAGCCAATCAATGAGCTAGCACTGAGAGGGAAAGTACAGGAACTCAGAGTTTCGCTTCAGAACAGGTACTTGGCTCTTAGTGAGGAAACCAACCTTAGCAAAGATACGATGAATGATAATCTGACGAGTATCATTACGCAGTGTGCAGTGGAAGTTGGAGGCAGGTTATGTTGACGGGACACTGGCTAGCTTTCCCACGAAACGAAGAATCTCATTAGGAAGCGTCAAATCATGAAAGTCTCAAGTACAACAGACAAAATAGAACTGGCAGAGCATTCGAAGTTGATTAATAGGCGTAAGGTATCCGATGTAAGAAGGTATAACAAACAGATAATTGAACACGCTCTGAAAAACGGAGAAAGCTTCAAAGAAGTGAAGAGGAAACTTAGGATAAACAAAAATCGTATGTTTGCACTAAGGGATAAAGAAGGCAAAATAACTACCAATAAGGATAGGATAGTTAAAATAGCGGAGAATTTTTACAGAGATCTGTACAGTAGCCGGGACAACCACGACTTTAACACTTTAAGAACTAGCAATAACCCTGATGAAACCCCACCAGTAATGATAGAAGAAGTCAGAAAAGCATAGCAAAGCATACAAAGAGGCAAAGCTACTGGTGAGGATAAGGTAACATCAGATCTGCTGAAAGATGGATGACAGATTGTGTTATAATCACTACCCACCCTGTTTACGAGGTTTCTCCTGATGTGAAGGGTACCATAGTCTCGGAAGAACGCTAACATCATCTTGATACATAAGAAAGGAGATGCCAAGGACTTGAAAAATTACAGGTCGATTAGATTGCTCTCTGTACTACACAAGCTATCTACGAAGGTAATTGCTAACAGAGTAAAGAAAACATTGGAACTCAATCGACCAAAGGAAAAAGCAGGACTTAGCTACGGAGCAGAAACCTGGAGACTTACAAAGAAGGTTCAGCTTAAATTGAGGGCGACGCAGCGAGCAATGGAAAGAAAAATGGTAGGTGTAACCTTAAGAGACAAGAAGAGAGCAGAGTGGATTAGGGAACAAACGGGGGTTAAGAATATCATAGCTGAAATCAAGAAGAAGAAATGGGCATGGGCCGGGCATGTAGCGCGCAGACAGGATAACCACTGGTCGTTAAGGGTAACTGACTGGATTCCCAGAGAAGGCAAGCGGGTTAGGGGGAGACAGAAGGTTAGGTGGGCAAATGATATTAATAAGTTTGCGGGTATAAATTGGCAGCAGCAAGCACAGGACTGGGTTAAGTGACGGAACATGGGAGATGCCTTTGTCCTGCAGTGGACGTAGTCAGGCTGATGATTATGATGATGATGATGATGAGCTTAGCGATCTGCGATAGCGCGAGTGCTATCATATTTCAGAGGTCATATTAGTGGGCGAGCGCTTGCTTGCTCTTTTTTTTGAATGGCACGAGCAGTGTGGAAGTTGAAAACGCATTCATCGCAAGCAAGGTATTGGAGGTTTTCAGTTTTCCGCCTTTGTCGCAGAGTTTTCATTTTTCAGTCTAAGGTGAAGTTCTAATCAAAGCGTTGAGTACTTGCCCTGCCACGGTGGTTTAGTGGCTAAGGTACTCGGGTGCAGATCCGCAAGTCACGGGATCGAATCCCGGCTGTGGCGGCTGCATTTCCGATGGAGGCGGAATTGTTGCAGGCCCGTGTGCTCAGATTTCGTGGAGATTAAAGAACCTCAGGTGGTCGAAGTTTGCGGAGCCCTCCACTACGGCGTCTCTCATAATCACATGGTGGTTTTAAGACGTTAAACTCACATATCATTCAATCAAAGTGGTGATTAGCTGCAATGATAATGGCGTCATGAGAATTAGACAACAAAGCACTCTTTTTTCTGCAAAAGGGTCTTGAGGGCATCTCTGTATTCAACAGTAACTGACCATGAGCTTTTGGTTAGTGAGACCGAAGAATACAGGAGGTTGCTGCGAGTCTCAAGAAACCAGTTTGTTTAGTTGCTGTCACTCATGAGGTCTTCCACAGAATGACAGGAAACATTGATGTGGCAACCCGTATCAGCGTCTTATAAAACAAAACTCTCCTGCACCATTTAGAGATCGTCAACCAGAGAAGCTGATGCGTATGGCCATGTGCGGTCGCAGACGTTGCAGCTGAAGGGCCGCTCTAGAAACCAGGCGCTTGCACCAACGAACGCGTACCCGCCAGTGCCGCTTCCACACTGCTACGCTCACAGTGGTGCTTTTTGAGCTCGTCATTGCTGCCTGTATGTGGCTCGGAAAGCTTTAGCTGCGTATGCTATGTGCACAGTTACCACTTGTGCTTCGCCAGCCGGGCCGGTTCTTGTTCCTGGATAGCTGAATCAAACCGGCGAACATGAATTTGCTGACGGATCAACTGTCAGCGCTGTTCTTAGAAAGCTAAAAGGTGCCTGCTGTTCAGGCGTTCGCACGATCTGTACGCTTTTCATTGGAAAACTAGCAAGTTTATACTCTTACGTGGGAGTTCGGCGGCGCGGCTGCAAAAAGATGAATGACCTCAGCGACGGCGCAGCCGTCAGTGAGGTCATTCATCCTTTCGTGCTTGGGTACGACACAGAAAATAGCGTCACTAATGGCGCTGTCATTGGTGCGCGTGCTTGGGTGTGACGTGATGAACGAAATCACCTCTGGCATAGCAAATAAATACCGTTATCAAAACTTGTAGCGAGTGGTTTTTAGTTTTGTCTCGCTGTATACAACTCATTCACAATAGATGGATCAATGCGAATTCTTATTGAATGCCTTTTGGTGCGCGCGCGTAGCGAGCCAGTCTCACATTCAGACACTCGGGCCAAGCCTGACCGCCAAATCGTGGGCCTTCTCAATAGCAGATAGTGCTACTACACTACAAAGGTTCATCATAGCAGAATCTAGTATTTGACAATGAATTCATCGTCATTTCATTCTCGCTTCTATATGCCAAAATAGTTGTTAAATTGTGTGTGTTATTTCCTTAAGTGACGTTTATAAGTAAAGGAGATAACATATGCAATTTATCAATTCCTATAACACTAATGTCGCATATTTCAAGACATATCAAATTACTACCACGTATTAATTCTTCGAAATTGCAAGAAGCATGGTTCTTTTGATTATCTGAAATATTTTGTTTGCTGGGATCAATAGTGTGTTTAACACAAAACTACAAAATGTGGTCGCTGTAAAAATATGCAGGTATGTAAGCAAGGTTGCGTTTGTACCTGATGTTGTGCACTGGAAAATTCAACCGCATGGTGTTTTCGTTTGTTAGTGAGAATGACACCTGCCGTTTTAATGAAGGCAATTTCTTGGGGGCTGCGGCGGCTGCACTTCCGATGAAGGCAGAAATGTGGTAGGCCCGTGTGCTCAGATTTGGGTGCCATTAAAGAACCCCAGGTGAACAAAATTTCCGGATCCCTCCACTACGGCGTCTCTCATAATCATATGGTGGTTTTGGGACGTTAAATCCCACATATCAATCAATTTCTTGAAGGAATGTTGATCAGCAATGCTTTGTTGACGCCGGCAAAAAGTACTTCCGCGTTTAGAAAGACATACGATCTATTTTGTAGCTAAGAACTGGCACATTGCACGCAGAAAAGAAAGTAACTCTACTTTAGTCCTGTGAAGAGTGAGCGTCCGAAGGGTCTCTCTATGGTCAAATAACATGACGGCATTGCTTGCTTGTTTTCATCCATATGCACCTAATAATGGCAAAGATGTGCCTGTCTTCACTGAAGCTGATTTAGATCGCTTCACTTTAACACGACAAAAGCCTGCGAACATCTCATTGTTGATGGTTTTACTGATGACAGAATAGCTTAGAGTATTCAGCAGCGTCTGTATTGTTACACCGCAGGTGTAAGTATTAGTATTTTACGTTTTACGGTACCGTCCCAAGAGCATGAAAATTGTATTGAAATTCCATGGACCATTTGAATTTAACAATGTTGTAAGAGTGTTCGTTGAGCCTGTTCTTGTTATATTTGGTGTTATGCTTGCGGACAACATTTATTCGCAGTTAAGGGAAGGCTACGCAGCCAGGGTGGGTGTGTGGCACTGCTGAGGAATGTAGTCCCGCAATCAAGTCTGCTTTCCGAACCCATCTAAAGTTCTTTCATTGCGCCAAGTGCACTGAAATGCACTAGGAAGCGCTGGAAATTTTGTTTTTTTCGAAATGGGAAAAATCTGGTTACACAGAAAGTTTTCTTTACAGACTATAGCTGCCTGAACTACAACTTGCACTGAATTCGAAAAATGAATTGTTGCACGTCAACAAAGCTCGCTCAGGTCTGTTAGACTGCAGGAAACTGAAACTATTTCCGAATTGATTTGACTCAATATTAAGCGGGATTGTTGCAATGAACTTAGCATTGATACTGGCATGACGTGGCGTTTCCGCTTCCTCGTGAGACCGTTTGTTACATTCATAACGCGACGTCTTCATTTAGCAGATGCAGCATTGATATTCGTGAAAACGTTTATACACGAGAAATCACCTCGAACACCACTTATGTGATGACATGCCATAAAAAAAGTGTGGCCCGTTGATGTGCTTCTTTCTATTGCACCTCAATTTCACATTTTTTTGCCAGTTCCTGTTGAAAGATCATAAATAAATGAACATAAATAAACGCCCTGAAAGGAACATCACACATAGCTTGAAGTAACTCTAAGTCAGCTAATAAATGTGCTCCTGTAGGGACATCAAAAATGTTTCGGATTTGCTTTTAATCTAGGTGAGCATGTTCACTTTTTTCATGAAGGCTCCATCATTATTTTGTCACTAATTTCTGTTACGGCCAAAATTATTATCGTTGACCAAGTCGGTCCATTCACGCTACTTCTCGTATGGAACATGCACGATGTCACTTTAAACACATACCTTATCACCACGATTATCACGATTTATTTGTAGGTGAATTTTCCCCATTGAAGTTATAAGGTTGAGCGCAGGAACACAAGACATGTTCTTTTAGTCAGTAGAGCACACTTTTTTACTTTTTCGAACTCCCTGTAGGCGCCTATCTTCACGCAATCACACCTGAGAGATTTTTAAATGCCTTGTGGACCGTTGGGCTTCTGACCGGTGTGAAGTGTATACGCAAGCACTTATGCAGACAAAAGTGTCTTTTATTCGACTCGGCTCCAATAGTATAGCAGTTGCAAAGGTCTTTTGCATGCGAGGCAGCTTAGAGTCGGGCTCAATCTGGCTTGCAGCGTGACAAGCCTACTGCGCATGCGGGTGGGCTTCCCCTTCTCTCCTCTCCAATCATCTTCCCTCTCTCGCCTCACGAGGCCGACGAAGGGAGCTTCTAACCTACGCTCGGTCTCCTCTCTCTCACCTCTAGGCATCCCTCCACCCTACACCCCCATTTAGCTTGCGCGTACGATTCTCTGTTCTCTCTTTGGAGGCGCTGCACCGTGCTTCCTACCAGGCTGCAAAAATCAGGCGTCGTCCTCCTCATCTTCTTCTAACTACCACCACCATTACCACCTTCTCTCCACTCCTACACTCCCGCCTACCTCACATTGCAACACCGACGCAGGCAGCGTCGGCTATGGAGGAGGAGGTAAAACTTTATTAGACCAAGGGATTTGGGCACTTACGTCCCAGGGTCCCCGCACGACCACACTGCGCTATGCGTTCATGAGTTCATGCAGTTCCATGACGTGGGTGGCCCGGTCAGTGGCAATTTTCTGCTTGGCCGGGTCCGTCGAGCGCAGCAAGGTCTCCCATTCCTGCTATGGAGTTTCTTGAGGGAGATAAAAACTAACTGCTCGCGCCACACAACCGCTCACTGGCCGCATCATACATATAAGCATACAATCTTGACCTTCAAGGTAGCGCCGGTGGGAGATTTCTTGTGTGCGTTGTCGAACACTAAAAATTCCCAACGTGCGCGTCAACTATAGTGAATGGCGGGTCTCTGTGTCCAATCGAAGTGTTCTGTCTCTCATTGGCCATTAGAAGCGATTGCCATGTTTCAGTAGAAAACACCGGCCCATCACAGAATGATTTGCCTTCTCCAGGTTTCTCTCCTGCGCAACACCGCGATAAGTGGTGTTGCGCAGGAGCCAACGCCGCCGCCAGTGTAAGCATTAGCGCCCACAGCTTCGCGTTCACATAGTTTACTTTAGCGGGACTTGATGTAAGTTTTTTATTCCGCCTTCCTTATCTGCTTACAAACTTCAGACCCCAGAAGTTGTATGACGCCACTTTGTACATCATATCTTGTGCGAAGATCGCTAGACGAAAACCCTAGCTTTAAGTGCTTTAAGCTTCTCTTGTCGTGGGCCTAAGATAGCATTCCTATGACAATATAGTACAGCTTACGCCAGTATATTAAAAAAAGACCAATTTGCTCCTCTGGAATGGTTGAAATCACTTATCTTATATGAGGACCATATTTTTATTCACATATCATTGTTGCTTACCTACGACTCGACTCTTATTTAAAGAAAATAAAAGAAACCCTCTGCAACTCATATAGTGTACATGCCTGGGAACAATGCTGCTGTAGAGAATGTGTAAGGACTACTATTCCATACTAAGTGCCATGTCAAAAAGAGGCGATACAAATTTTGCAAAGATCAGAACAAACTGTCACTCGGTAAACTACTGTTCGATACAGTTTGTCATTACCCGTGACAAAACACCACGCAAGAATATATTTCTGAAACATACCATTTAGTACGCACTGCTTTGTAGTTTTACGGTTCCACTCAAAACGTCTAAAAGCGCTCGTAATTGTTTAACATGAGCGAATGAATACCCGATGTCGTTGGGACAATCATAGAAATGGCAGCACTGTCTGTGTTGTTCAGAGATGTATGACAAACAAAAATCTTGCTGTTCGGAGAGAACTGCGCTGCTGCCCAAAATCAGTCAATGTAGTGGAACCCCGTCATGACATTTACTGAGTTTACAATAATTCTGATGCCTATGCGTCTGACAAAAAATGGAGTGCGCTCAAGAGAAACAACGGTGTAGCAAAAAGTCTTCCACTAAATGTTATCCATGCTATAAGTGATGACTATTTTCATGAACAAGAAATCATGCAGTCAAAGGAGAGATTTCAATATTATGTTTTAAATTATTTGGTCAGAAAATAATTGAGAAAGAAGTATTAACAACCCAGATTGTTTTCGGCAGGACCCGCGAGTATTCAAAAAAGTTATATGCAGTGCAGAAAGCGCTGTACATTTTTACCTCAAGATGCTCGTGAGCACCACCGAAGTATCGCATTCGTCGTGTTAGTCGTTATAAGCTAGAAGTATACTGAACAATTTTTTTCGTTTGCAGGTGGTGGACTGCAGCCAAAAAAGAAGAGAGGTGGGTACAGGCTCCGAATTTACCACAAAACACCTTCAACTTGGACCAAGTGATATTCGAGTAAACTCTGGGTAGTTGACGCCGGTTGGTCTTTACGCCTCACATAAAATAAATGCAATTTGTTGGAATATGTCCACGGTATGTCCTCGATATGGTTCATTGATTTCATGTTGAAGATTATAACTCCACAGAAACGTAATACTGTGCCAGGCCAGCAGTCCCATACATTCGTATTATTCTCCGCAGGAGATAAATCCTGCATAAGAATGGGCACGCCCCCAGCCAAGGCTCTTGTCCACACAAAAACTTCCCTTTCAATCTTGCACCGAGAGGACCTATATACCTTAGTGAATATCGTGTATGTGCCACTGTGAATTATTTTACTGCTATACTGGTGACATGCCCCTTGTTATTAGAGGTTACTTATTTAAGAAAGACGTCAAGCTATGACAATTTCTCCTGTATTGAAAGTGTTTCGAGTGTCAGAAAAGTTTGATATCTCACACACAAAATTGTTTATTTTATATGGTTTACTTGGTATTTTACATAGAGGAAGAAAACTTTTCTTTCACTTAGCGACAGCTGTTATCGACGAAGCTCCAAATTTGAATTGATCACACTGTTATTATCGTTACGAATGATGGCTGATTGCTTCGTAGGCTCCTTCGTACACTCCAAATATTTTCTACATTTGTTCTTTTAGGCAGTTTTAGGCTGCCCGCATTTATTTTGTCACCCACAACTGGAAGTGACTGCTCGGCAGTAGATAGAATTTTCTGTCACGTAGTTGCGAGGATACACTCATTCATGTTATAGTCCAGCTTTTCGTCAGTTTCATGTGGCGCGATAAATATTGCAGTCAAACGTACATGTGTGCTTTCTAGCATGATGCTCTAGTGGCTTATACAGTGTCATGTTTTTAAAAATGATCTTCCTATCTTTCACAAGCACGGTTACTACGCTGACTCTTTACGTCCTAACGCCATATAGAAGAACAAAAACACGCCCCTAAATTAACATTCTAAGACGTGCGACTTTCAAGCACTTCTGAGGTAGTTCCATTTTCGGCTGTTTTATCACTGTCATATTTAGGTAGAAAATATTAAGAAGAACGGTATCACTCATTTTGCCCTACCGATGAATAAATTATGCAAGCAGTTCCTCGTATCAAGTAGTGCTGTGATGAGCGTGGTACAAGTAGTATAAGGCTTCTGCCTCACATTTGGGCGAAAATTGTAGTAGAGGAGCACCCCACTGTTGGTTAAGGTGTAAAGAGCACCTAACACGTCCGAACGGGGAATTCTCTGCCACTTAGCAGGTTTTCTGGCCAGCCCAGAGTTCGCCTGGTAGGTTATATTTTCACAGATCCTCGTCCCACTTCTTCTTGTCCTCCATACAGGAGACCGGCGTCAAGCATACCTACTACCTGCGGCAACAAGTTCGCATGTCCACATTACTTCGAATGAGTGAATGTTTTGTTGTAGATCAATAGTGCTCATACGGAAATAAAAGGGATGTAATTTAGTTCATAGTAAAGGTAGACTGACTGACTGCGTCGTATTCAGTTCATTTTATCATGTGCAAAGAGAGCAGCCATCTAGAAAGAGCGTGTCGGTTGTTTGTGTTAATTTGGTATTTGTCACAAGCACAGTATACTCATCTGCAACACCTACAGCGACACACGAACGCATCGCGTACGATTTTTTACACATTCCTCGTTAGTTTTTAATCTCAAATGTAAGCTACATGCAGCACAAAACAGCGCTTTTATTTTGAAATGAAGCTTCCAGTCTCGTGCCAAGGGCATTACGTCAGTGTAGGCACATCATAAAACATCATCGCCGTGCATGTTGTAATATTCACCTGAAGGATTGAGTAATTGGTGCAAAAATGGCAGAACCAATCTATTGTTAATATTGATTGATTCGATTTAGTTCGGTGCCCTATATATCTATTCGTTTTTCTTTCTTATTTTATCTTTACCAACCCCCCTTTTTTCACCCACGTATGCACTGGTTGTCATGCTTACCTTTTGATTTCAATCGCCTTATTGACAATATTCAATAACCATATATTGAAAAGACACTAAATAGTGATGGACGTGTCACATTCTTCAATCATGAACAACTACTTGAACAACACATTTTCATTTATTCAACCCTGTTTGAGGTATTCAAGGTATAAAGCGCTTTCTTGTGCATTGTTCCTTCACCTGTCAGTTCGCTCATAATGTTGTGTGCTGTTAAATTGAAATGTGAACATTGTTCAAGCTGTCGCTATTTTATAAGCGAAAAAAACCAAAGCATTCCAACTGCAAGTTATACGTAATGTGTGTATTCTTAGAGAGAAAATTTTTAAAAGCTTAGTCGTTTTGTCTAATCCCCATATTTCGTTGGTCTTTACCGATGATGTTTTGTACACGTTCCGCCTCGATGCCTCATAATACCCCGTGCTTTTTTCTGTGATCTTAGCACTTCCTTGAAATGCCTACTTTTGCTCGAGCGTTCCGCCAGCAAACACAATATTAAATTAAGCCATCACGTACAGCCCACAATATGATTCTAAACTTCAGAAGTTGCTAGATATATTTCTGTGATGTAAACATTTCGAAGCTGTTCGTAACGAAAATCCATTCAACAAAATCTCCCGCTAAGGCTCAACAGCAAAGGTGTATTCAATATTTCATGTCACGTTCCATATGACGCTATTGCTAAAATTATTCACGCTATATTACTAATTTCTGATAAGCTGTACAGACAACCTATAAATATGTAATAAGTTGCAAAGAGGCCTTAAGAAACGGGGCACTCGCAATCAAAAAAAGTGCTGAAGTAGTACAGCTGGCGTAGGTAAGAAAGCAAGCACATGGTTTGAGGGCGTTTATTTTGTTAGACATGTCAACTTTTACGTATACGTGACGCCATATGAAGAACGAGAAAAGGTTTCTCATTCACCGTCTTTGCGTAGCACTCGACAGTGCAGCCTTAATTAGGTGCTCAAAAGTGCCTAATGAATAGAATGTGGAAGCTTGAACCCACCACTGAATCTGAATTTTCGGAACATAGGATACGTTATTTAAGATTCGTGGGTTTGGACCCTACCGAGCGCATCGATGTTTGTCCACTTTCGTTTAAGTACGAATGTCTCGTAATTACTTCTCAACAGTTACATCCAAAAACTTGATGGCCCCTCTGTTCTCCAACTCTACAATACCAGCTGTCGGAGTTGCTTATGATCATTTCTGTGACTACTGAGCGTCATCATTGTTTGGTAAGGCGCTCCCTGCAGCAACCAATAAAGGTTCTCGCATAATATCTACGTACGTGCATAATTAAAATGTATCCCTTTCATCAAGCAGAAAGGTCCAAGCTGCAGCAGTATGATGACCGCCATTTGTAAATATTGGCCTAAAGAAGATCATGTACAATATTTTGAATAATTCTTATAGTAATAATTCCTTTTTGTAGCGAGTGAACCGGCTTAAGCAGATTTGACACATTCAGTGGCTAGTGTGCGTGTATTGTTGAGCAGCGAAATCATAAATGGGCACGTTTCAGGTGGTGCCTGGTACCAACAAATGCCTGTCGCACTCACCGAGCACGGGCAATTAGCGTTAGCTGCCACGACCAGGATAACACCAATATATACATAAATATAGCTAATAAATGGAAACAAGAAAAGCAAGTGCTGTACCTTACAGGTAGGGTATTGAATGCTTGTTACGAAGTTTCTATGTTCAGTGGTTACCTTTAACAAGTTAATTTTTCGTTCTCTAAATTCATTTGCATTGCTGTATGAGGCAACATAAGAGCTTGGGATCCATGTTTTTTTTTTCAGTCCAATGAAACTCACTTATTCCACGAATTTGTTGAAGAGTGTTCATAACATATGTTCTCAAACTGGCTCTGTGAAGGATACCGTAGAGTTCCGTGCACTGACCGAACGAGTGTGAACCACTCTTCTTTTACACGCATTAGCAACTAATATACTTATTTAAATGAAGAAAGTAGCATTGCTTTTTGCAATTAGAAAACTGTTCTCACCCGCATCCGCACAACGGGCGTCTGCGGGTAACGAGGGACCCACGCAAACGCAGAACTAAACGTTCTTCGTCTACTGCATGTCATCAAACTTTCACAATTTGCAGACCGTTGTGGCGAAATGAGCGAATTTTGGCTAATTTATGGTCGTGAGCGTTCGACCCAGCTTAAACGAGATTAATGGGCGCTTCGGTGCTTAAGTCGTGGCTTTGATAAGCGAAAGGCTACTCGTATCATGCTGGCTGAGGGCTAAAAGACCGTTAAGGCTTAGCTTTCGGGTTGGCGTATTGATCGATAGCTCTATCGCTGTGCAAGTTACGTGCCTCCTTTTTTGAACTGCGATATGTACGTACGTCCGACGATTTTGGTTGTGTGAACACATGGCTTACGCGGCGCGGTGGCTGAAGCTTGCATGCAGTGTGCGGTCGGCGTGTGCAATATGTTACTCACGAAACGGCATCAGGGGGGAGGTGGAATCACAAGTCAATTTATCATTGGGAGTGCTACAGCAACGACGATGACCTTCGATCTTGACTAAAATAGAAAAACCCAACGCTAAGAGTGTCAGTACTGTGAATGTGTACTCAAGAGGCTTGTACCCCACGCTCTCTCCCTACCGCACTTTTAACTGTCTTCATGCCGAAGAAAACGTTAGTGGTCCCGCGGCACCCTGGGAAAGACGTCGGAGTTTCGCAAGGCCAACAAGCTTGAGAGCCACTGTTATAGAAGATTGATTTTTTTTTCAGAACATGAGTATGCATTATGCACGTACGTAATGCATATATGTGGAAAGAAATTCTCACACTGTTGAACAATTCTTATTTGATCAATCCTTGTAAAGCTGTTTAACAAATCAGAGTCCGTGTGCTAAGACAATGGTCACCCTTTTTGCAGAACTACCCGGATATGAAAAACCTTACCATGTCAATCGAAACGGTACAGTAAAAATATTTCTGTTTCATTTTCGTAGCGTTTGCAGAAAACTGAAAATGTCAGTAATATGAAACTTCCTGATTATCTCGTTCCAAAAAAATTTCTTAATGCAAGTCTTTTTATACCGCATATAAATGATAAAATGTTGGTTGGTAGAAATTTGTTCAATTTGTCATTTAATCTATTCTGTGTAATGGTATTTTCCTGTAAAACCCATCCAGCCTGGAATATGAATTGAGGATTGTACGCCAAGAACACAAGTTGTTGCCAAATATTTATCAAGAACAACCAACTTACCCAAACTACACCCTTTCAAGTTACCGCAGAAGACAATAGCGCGACAAGTACCTTACCTAAAGAATTAATGTCAGGCAGGGTGCAGTGGCTTTATTGCGGGAGGAGTAAGTGCAGGTTAGTCTGTCGGGAAAAAAGTGGCTCTCATGGCATCGAGGGTAGTGACTACTACAGTACGGGCAGTGTGGTGGAGGCTTACAGGTGATAAAAAGCCTCGGTGGAGGCGGAACGTATAACACCACCTATGAAGCAGCACAAAACATTGCTCAAGTAGCATTATGGTGACAAATTGCTCGGAATAATACATGCGATTTTGTTTACACGATGATACATTGACTTGGCAAAGATATGAGGAATTAATTCATCGTACTACTCCGTTCTCGAGTACCTCGACTGAATTTATTACACAATAATTTCGCCGACACCAAAACACCGCGGTATAGTCAATGCTTGCTCCAGCAAAAGACTTGTATGTTAGCGGCTTTTATTTTTCAGTGGCGTAGAGTAAATGTGGTTTTAGATATATGTTTTCTTAGTGCTAGAAAACAGGGCCCAACACGGAGCGCCAGATAAAGGGCACACGGAAAGCTAGCTTACAACAATAGCTTTTTAATCTAATTTGTTCAATGCATACTTCCCCATTTCGCATGAAAATGTAAAGAGGGAAAAGATATAACAATGAAAGCATCATCGACCGGTAAGCACCTTCTATGCTAATCACATGGTGCATGCAATCTCCTGAGATGAAGCAAATGTTGTCCCAGAAAAGAATTGTTGGCTATTTCACGCACGCACTGCTGGCTGAAGTTGCTATATCTATAGCCTGCAGGATTGCTCATCTCAGCAGATTTTGACAGCGCATGACAAAAATAAATGCTGAAAATTGAGGAACCAACCAGTTTAAGAAGCAGATACCACGGTGGCCAGACGCCACTGAACATAAGATAGAAGCTTGTTTGATTTGTTCAAAACGCTGGCTGGTCTGGCCAATGCAACGCTTGTCAGGAGGCAGGTTTGGAAAAGAAATCTTACATTCAGCGCACGGAGGAAGGGCACTCCTAGACTTAGTTTTTGCAAGTTTGAATGTACTGAGCACAAGGGTTCACGACCTCACAACTCCTCGCAATGTTTTTGGGGGTACAAGAGAAAACATTCGCCAGGTATCTAACGGCAGCACTCTTTACATTGCGACTCGCACCATTGGTGGCACGAAGGGCAATAAAATTTAACTTATCTTGTCCGACGTCTCTTTAATTTGCTGGATCAACTGCCTGTTTGCTCATTTTCATGGCATCTAGCGCACAAGAGTGCTGTAAAATTAGGAAATCCAGCGTTAGTCAGTAGCTCCAACTATAGAATAAATAGTCCCTGCATCTTGTGATTTGAAGACAATTACTGAGAAGGCTCACTTATAGGAGAGCAATGGTTTGCTAACTTGTGGCCCATACGCCCAAAAGACACAGTTAAAATAGAGCGTTAAGCTTCAATATAGTAAAGGAGGAATGGGCCTTACATCAGGAAATGGGTGGATTATACCAAGCGCCGGTACACACGAGAAACATGTGAAGTGTTATTCAGCGGTGCATGTAATGTTTAGCCATCGTTATCTAACACTACAACAAAATCATCAACTTAATTACTGATTTTTTAGCTTTTAGACAACCTTATCACACCTGAAGTGGACGGTTCACGTTATCAGAAATGAATGAAGTGAAGATAGGTGGTATGTCCGAACAAATGCAATCTCTTCCGTCTTGCGAATGAATATAGTCATCGTAAGCTAAAGTTGCAGTGGTCGAACTGTTGTTCTGCTTCCTATTTACATCGCTGTGTTGTTGTTCATTGTCCTGGTGTGCGACCGATAGCGGCACTGCAAGCCTCGCATGTATGATGTCAGTTCGAGGATTCACGCACTTTCGAGGCAGGGCGCTGTATAGAAACCACTGTCGTGGTAAAACACGACAAAGAAGCAGTTCGATTGGCTGTCTTGTGTGTAGTAGCTAGCGACGCTGTTCTAGCAACTATGGGTGTTTACTTTTAACGCTTTGAAAAGCACAGCGCTTTGTTTCTTAAAACTACTGCCGCTTGTCTCCATGCCGAGTGCAGCACAGCGGTGGAGTACTGCGGTGTGCCTCACACGCGTGAAAAGGGTGCGAGCTTTTTCAACTATCCTAAGGACCTGAAGCTGAAAAAAAGTAGATAGTCAAACTCGAACAGGGAAAGTGCCCCATGCTTTCATCGACCGGGTGCAGCAAGCACTTCTAAGCTACACTTTTTAGTTAGCTTGTGACCGTGTTTCAAAGCATTCCCAGTACTTCAGCCATTCATATCACGCAGGCTACTGTTGTACGCTATTTATACCAGCTGAGGAGCCATCCATAAACCTACCGTGAAGGCGCCGCGAAGACAGGGAGCCGACGACGCGGCTTCCGAATCGCCCTGGAATAGCGCGCCTCATGATCGCAGCTGAACGGCGCAGTACATCTGAGGCTACAGCTTTATTTGATTAGAGTGCGTACATATATACGTAGTTTATTGATGAAGACAAGTGCGCGTCCACCGCGCTGGTTACCATAAATTCATAAGCGAGACCTGCTGCCACGGTTCAGTGTACATTCTCTGAAGGTGGTCACATAATCTTTGTGATCCTGCACGTACTATAAACAATCTTCGATAACTATTTGTGAAATTTTGATACCCTTGCGATGGCCTTGTGCGGTATTAAGAATTACTTCAAGTTGTCTTTTTGATTCAACGAACAATACTGAGACAAACTGCAGTCATTCGTATGGGCTAGTGGGTGCATTAAGGAGGAACTTGCCCCTTTTCGGAGTCACACCAGCAGCTTCCCCTGAAGACTTCTCTTACTGTAATACAACACGGGCTTGCGTCGAGCCGATGCCCATAGCTGCAATCTAAGCACGATTATCTCAAATTTTGTAATTTAATGCAGCTTTGCATTTTTGTAGATGCCATAAATTTTTCAGTGATTTAAACATCTTCTCTGCAATAATTATCTCATGTGTTGTTCGCGATGCCAAAGTGGCGGAAATAGGCGATTCTCTCACACATCCCCATGTTCACTGTTACTATATCATTGCACTGCAGAAAATATATCCGAAGAAAAAGGGTAGGCGTGCCCTTCCCTTCATGATTGTTGTGAAAGCTAACGTCCTTTTCACGGCAGGAGGAAGCACACGGGGGCACAGAGCAGTACTTCACCATTGCGCAGCACTCGATCACCACTTGGACGTTGTATGGCGGGTTCGCAACTCCACGTGTTTGTAGGACCAAAGCCGCGATGGTGAGTCGATCTCCATTGACGGCATCGGCTGTGCACAGTCAACAACGTGGCCTGCGTCGTACACTACCACCCCATCGATGAGACACCGCGACGTTTCGCTAGCTGTATCTACATGCTTGTAAATGCTGAAAAAAGGTGCGCTTATGGAAACTTCAAAACACCCAAACCAATTAGTATCTCACGGCAGCAATAGCTGATGACGAGCGAGAGCACTCACACATGGTTTTGCTTCCTTAACAGCAGTGCAGTCGGCGACAACGGCGTGCTCATCAGCCATCTGAGCGGATTCTTGGCACTGTATATTGGGCTGCAACTAAAACAAATATATAATTGAACTCAGAAACAATCGTTGTGGGCGTTAGTTGGCTCTCACAAAGCTCTTCGTTCGATAAACTTCCCGCCAGAAGCAGACAATCCATGCACAGGAGTAGCGGCTGCTGCAGCGTGGTCGAGAGCGGAGTCCACAAACTGACGTCATAGGCGAGAGTACGTTACTTCAAGATCTAGGGGCCAATATTGACGGTGACTCGTTAGAAAGAGGAATAATCTACGACTTTTGATTGACAAAGCTACGTATTGCGTGCATACGGGGGCTTTCGGTTTATTTAGAGACAAAGGAAATTGATTACTTTTTACATGAATAAACCAGATCGCGCATAATGTAGAGTTGCTATATGACAGCCCAAGACCACTGCGCTCATATGTCTTAGGTTAAATAGTCTATAAGGACGCAATTGAACTACCATTATGACATCGATATGCGTCTCGTCCCGAAGTTTATCATGCACCCAACAAGCGTCTCATGCTGTTCATATCATGAGTTATAAATATTATCGGTCATTGTCTAGTGTCTACCATGACAACTCTGTTTGATCTAGGCACTGTAATAGATATTACATCCCCAAGACTGTGCAGGCCATACATATCACGACGAACATTTAGTGGACATGCGTGAGCTCATTTATTTCAAATGTGTTAGGACCTGAAGTGTTCTAGGTTACACACATACATGCCATGCCAGTCAGGGTGTGTGAAGGCAATGAATTGGCTGTGAAACACTACAACTAATACACATAACCTGCACGAATTGATAGCTATGTTGTGCCTCACTGTGGTGGTCGACTGGCTAAGGTACTCGGCTGCTGTCCCGCAGGTCCCGGGATCAAATACCGGCTGCTGTGGCTGCATTTCCGATGAAGGCAGAAATGTTGCAGGCCCGTGTGCTCATATTTGGGTGCACGTTAAAAAACCCCAGGTGGTCGAAATTTCCGGAACCCTCCACTACGGTGTCTTTGATAATATTATGGAGGTTTCGGGACATTGAACCTCACATATCATTAATATGTGGGGATGAATTCCCACTTATTGTTGTTAGCTGCTACTTAGGTTAATTGTACATCGATGTCACGTCCTGCCTAGTTCAGAATATAATGAAAGGGTTTTCCACAAAGCTTGCGCTCCAGAAAGAATGGGCGAGTCCGCCATGTTTTGTTGGGCGCATTAGCGGAATGGTCTCACGAAGAGACGCCACGGGAACACCATAATATCCGCCGCAGTATTATTCATTACTTAAGAGAGGGGTGGGAGGAGCATTTTGTCTGAGCTTAGACAGCAAAAAAATGTAGTCATTTCTTTCATTATCTCGCGCTGAAAGATCACCAGACCTTATTGCGCAGCCGCAAATTATTGTACAATAGAATCGCAAATATTCGCGTTTAAGTCTCATCAGAATGGGAACTGCAAGAGGCGCTCCACTTCGCAAAGCCTAACTGCTGCTCTCTCGTGGTGTGGGCTTCCGATCTCAAGTAGGGGTCAAGAAATGTATCAGTTGCACAGACGTGGTCATCGGACTTTTAGGACAATCATGCACTGCGATACATCTTAATTGTACTTCGCACAGTGATTATACGTCAGATATCAAAACACGTCAGATGTCGAAACAACTTTGTTTCTGGTGCACCTGTGTAATGCCTTGCCACTAAAATTACAACATAACCACATTCCGTTCACATGCTTCGCATAACAGCGATTACCAAAGTACGTGGCATCTACCAACTTTTTCACATTATTAGCGCCATAACCAACGAGACATATTCGTCAAGCCTTCTTACTCCCTCAAATAATTTTGATCAATAGCTAGTTAAGAAGACGACCACGAGAGCACTCGAATGTAGGCAGCTAGATAAATCAACACGTACACAGGAGCGGATCAAGCCACTCATTTCAGGAGCAGGGGTGTGGGTGGTTTGTAAACGTAACACTGCTGAGGGGGATGGCCAGGGCTTTTTTTGTTTTTACTAGCAAAAAAACCCCTTCATAGCATAAATACTGTTAATGTGTGCTCAGAATGGTTTCAGTTATTTGTACTAATCGGTGATAGAAGGTGAGCTATAGGAGCACTAACGTGAGGGGGGGGGTAGCTGACGCCGACCTTGGAGGGGGTGATCAGCCGTACCGCTGCCCACCCTCTAGCTACGCCACTGCACGTAGATGAAAATGCTCAAACTTCCTGCAGTTCACTAAGAAATGCTTCGCATTTAAGTGTTTGAGTGACCATGAGATAGAATAGAAACCTGGGTATACCAAACACCAATGGGTGCATTGCTCTGCAATTCTATGGTGGTTTTGGGAAGTTAAACACCACACATCAATCAATCAAGTGTGTTGTACGATTGGTATCACTTGCATTGAATTGTTTTTTAGAACACCCAAAAAAAAACACGCCTGTTTTTCTCTCGAGTGGGAGTGAGACTTTATTAGAAGGCAGAGAGGTCGACCTGAGCTAGTTCGCTCTAGCCTGCTACTCTACAAAGGGGATAAGGGAAAGGGGGAGAAAAGAGGGATGAAGGGTGATGATGGGGACAAGAAGAGGTGGTGCGTATGTACAGTAGCCACTTAGCATAGTACCCTACAGTCTAGTTTCTAGTCCATTGCTTTTTATAAAGTCTAGAACAGCCTTTGTAGCAGTTTTTGACATGTTTGGTCGTTCATTGCTGACAATATGTGGCTTTCACTTAATGGTGTTCGTCCGATGCTTGCCAACGTTGCAGTTAGCAAGTTTTTTTGCGCCACGCATAATGCACAGCCACAAAATATGTGAGCTATCGTTTCGCGCAGTTGGCAGCGTTCACAATTTGTGCTGTCCGCACAGCCGATTAGGTGTGCGTAGTGGCGAGTGAAGGTGACGCCCAGGCAAATTCGGTGCAGCATATTAGCATATCTTCGACTGATTTTATTTGGAAGATGAAAAGTCATACCGGGGTCTGTTTAACACAGGCGCTTGTTCCGGGGATCTGGCAGCGACCAGTAAGTGGCAGCGCATTCGCGCATGAGTGATCTCAACAATGTGTTTACGTCACTTCGCAAATACGGTACTTTGACGTACATAGGAGCGTTGTATACCGCCGCTCTTGCTTCGATATCGGCTGTTTCGTTGCCAACTAGGCCGCAGTGTCCAGGAATACATTGTAGCGTAATCAAGTGGCCGCTCCTGTGTGTTAGGTCAAATGCTTGGACAATTCCTAACAATAACTCGTAAAATTGGCCTCTTCTTGAGCAAGAATGATAGCTTGAATCGCTGATTTTGCATCAGACAGAATCGTCCATTTACGCGGTGCTTGGTTGTTTACAAATTTTATAGCTTCTTGTATAGCAAGAAGTTCTGCGGCTGCCGAAGATGACCTATGATCTAATTTTTACTGTCGGGAAATACCGAGTTTAGGGATCACGAAGGCTGCAGCTAAGGCGGATGAAGTTACGGATCCATTGGTGTAAATGTGCACAGAGTCGCTGTATCTGTCATCTAAATGTGCCAAGGTGAGTAGCTTGAGGGCAATATTAGAAACACGTGACTTATACGAAATTCCACGTGTGTGAAGGCACACCAGCGGTTTAGTCAATGTTCATGGAGACTGCTGGGATTACGGCAGGTGCAAACCTGAAGGGATCATGTGCCTATGCGTATCAAGGCATCGCGAATAGGTACAGCCTGGTTGCCCACTTGTAGCGAAGACAACGGGTGCTGTGCATGTCGGGTCAGTGGACGAAGGTGCACTCGAAGAGGCTCACAGGACGTGTAAACCTGTATAGGGTAGGTGCGGGACTCCTCTATAGTGCCAGAGGTTGACGTGCACCGTGGCAGGCCAAGGCATATTCTCAGTGCTCGTGCCTGAAGACTCTCTAAAATACGAAGGCACGTTGCCCGCATGCTGGAAAGTACAGGTGAGCTTTACCATATATAGCCCACAAACGATTCCTTGTATAACTGCAGAAAAGTTTTCTCTAAAGGGCCCCATCTCAGTCCTGCTATAACACAAAGAACATACACAAAACTGATTAGTTTGTTTCGCAGTACAGTCACATGCTTTGACCAGGACAGGTTGTGATCAATGACGACCTCTAAATAGCGGTAGTGCTTGACCGCAGGAATCACTGCTCTGTGAGCAAAGATTGGGAACCGCGACATTGATTTCTTCGTAATTGTCAATGCAGCACATTTTGCTAATGAAAGTTCCAACCCTGACGACGTAAGTACTTAGATGTTATTGATCTGCCTTGTTGTAGCCTTGCTCGCAGTTGTGGTCGCGTTGCTCCAGATGACCATATGCATATGTCGTCCGCATACGCACTGATTCTGACAATGTCGGGAAGCTCAGCTTCAAGGCCAATGAGTGTTATGTTAAAAAGCATGGGGCTCAGGACGGTGCCTTGCGGAACTCCACGGCTTACGAGGTGCCTGGCCATGTCACCGTGAGATGTCCATTGAGATAGCTCACTATCCACGCGTGTGGTCGGCCACCTACGCCGATGTCTTCAAGTGCGTCAAGATTGGCCTCATGGTAGACGCTATCGTACACGCCCTTTATATATAAGAAAATGGCCCCTACCACTCTCCGACGTTGTCTTTCTTTTTCGACAGAAGAAACTAGATCTACAACACCGTCTACAGATAACCGACCTCTACGGAAGTCATTTAAAAATCTGGTGAGCCGACATCATTCTCCAGCAGCCATTCCAATCTTGCCAGCACCATGCGTTCCATCACCTTAAGTACGCATTATCTATATGTCTTTGGAAGTAATCAAAATCCATTGATTGATATGTAGGGTTTAACGTCCTAAAAACACCGTATGATTATGAGAGACGCCGTAGTAGAGGCCTCCGGAAATTTCGACCAACTGGATTTCTTTAACGTGCACCTAAATATGAGCACACGCGCCTACAACATTTCCGCCTCCGTCGTAAATGCAGCCACTGCAGCCGGGATTCGAACCCGCGACCTGCGGGTCAGCAGCCGGGTATCTTTGCCACTAGACCACTGCAGCGGGGTTAAAATTTATTGAGTTGGAAACACTAAACATATCTGCTGTTACGCCAGGTGCCCCTTTCCAAGTAAACTCCCCTAACCCACTTCTTGTTTTGTTGTGAAAACGAGAGGGAGGAGCGTGGCGGTGATTCGCCGCCGTTGTGTGGTTGATTTCAGCGAGTTTTGGTTGGAGGCGATTCTAAAAAAATGTTAACACTACTAGATATGCTGCACTTGTATGGAACACTATTGCGATGCGCAGCGGCAAATGCACCGCGCGTACCTCAAACTGTCATGTATAACCTGTAAATCTGGAGTATCGCAGGAAACCAAGGAGACTAGTGGTCTTTAACTTCGTTGAACATGAAATACACTGCCTCAGAGCTTTTCACCGCACCCCACTCTATTGAAGATATGTCTACCATATGGATGGAGAATCCGACCATCAATCATTCACATGGCAAATTATGGTGCTGGAGCATTGGTGGCAGGCTAGTCACAAGACTGAATTCTGGCCGCAGCGGAGGCGAAAATGCTTGAGGCTCGTGTGCTTAGATTAAGAAGCACGTTGAAGAACCTTAGGTGGTCGAAATGTTTGGAGCCCTCCACTAAAGCGCCTCTCAAATCATACGATGAATTTTAGATGTTAAGCCCTAACGATTCTTAACATATTATATTGGTGGCATATGGTGTATGCTGTCTTATGCTGGGAACTGAAGCATCGGAAATGCCGGAGCGCAAAACGACTCAGCAGTGTGAAAACCACCATGTTGAGCTGCCACAAAAATATTTCTGTAGAAAGAAATGCAAAAGCGACCATCAACAACAAAATTGATTAAATAAAGTTTGAACGGGCCACCGTCAGATGTCCAGGTGAACACTTTAGCCACTGCGTCATGCTGACTATTTTTTTCTTCATATTTTAGTGAAGCCTCCGAACTCTCAAATGGGTTGAACTCTTGAGTACCTCCTAGTGGGGCTACCCAACAAGGACGCCGCTCGCACTGAAAGTCCGTGCTTGGCCGTGACTGTTGCCATTGTGTATGCTCGCTGGTTGCCGGCTAATAAACGCCTTAACAAATTGGTGAAGAGTGCTGCGATCCCCTTCGATGCCCTTGGAGCTAAGATCACGTACCCTGCCATCTACCATGTCCCACGACGCCTCTCAGGAAACGCCTCCTTCAATGCCACCCCCTTGTCCCGGTGTCCCCAGAATTCGCGGTCCACCCATGTTCACTGGTGCTGATGGCACTGACGTGGAGGACTGGCTCGCCATTTACGAGCGCACGAGCGTCCCCAACAAATGGGTCGAAGACGGCAAGCTGACCAACTTCGTGTTCTACCTTGCGGGTGTTGCCAGTTTGAGGTACAACAACCACGCGTCCGATTTTGCCACCTGGTTCATTTTTAAGACCACAATCATCAACGTCTTCGGCCGCCTTGCTGTTCGCAAGCTGCAATCCGAGCAGCCCTTATGTGAACGCGCTCAGGAGGCTGGTGAGTCATTCACCAGCTATATTGAAGATGTCCTGGACCTATGCAACAAATACAATCACACAAAGTCTGAGTCTAACAGGATCTGAAACATCAAAAAAGGCATTGACGATGATGCCTTCACGATGCTGCTCGCCAAAAAACCCCGGCACAGTGGCTGAGGTCATCACACTGTGCAGAGCTACGAGGAGTTCCACCGGCAGCGTTCGATGACCCTTCGCTGCCCACGACGAGCTGCAACGCTTGCTGGCCTGGAGGCCAGTTGTGACCCAGTGGCGTTGACGGCAGACCTTAAGTCCTTCATCCACGAGGAAATCGCGCGTGAGTTCTCACTCCTGCTCTATGCCCACCAACCGGCTGTTCAAAAATCGGCTACTACCCTTTTCCCTCCAATCCGTCGAGCGATTGAACAAGAAATAGCGGAGGTAATGCTTGGGAACCACCCCCCACAGCCTTCGGCTCCTGCGCCCCTGAGTTACGCGCAAGTGGTGCCCAGGCCGCCCCAAGACGTTTCATCACCCGCCCCTCTGCCCTACGCCGAAGCTGCCGCTCGACCTCGTAGCGGGCATACCCGGGCTTTGCGGCGGGTATGCCCGCTACGTATGTTGACGTAACCCCTCAGCCTCAGCTTCTGTCCACCATGCGGCCACTGTTCCGTCCATCGGCCCTTGCGACATGGGTGAGATCTACTCCGGTGAACAGATGGCGCGCACCCGACAACCGGCCCATCTGCTTTGCCTGCGGTTACGCCAGTCACGTAGCCCGTTATTGCCATTGCGTACAGTCGGCTCTAATTTTTTCACCTGTTGCTGGCCAACTCAGCCATCCTTATCACGAAGAACCACCGCCTATGCCACCTTGGTCTTGCCCAGGTCCAACTCGAAGGTCGCCATCTCCACGGCGTCGTTCCCTGTCCCCCATGCGGCCAAGTTCGGCTGCTCATGAGCGGAAAAACTAGTCGTTGCAGTCTCCGAGGCAAGGACTGCGACGCTATTGCAATGTGAAAGCCCTCAGAGCAGCCCCTCAAATGTCATTGACGTGCTTGTGGATGGTGTTTGTGCATCGACTGCTATTTACACTAAAGCTGACGTATCAGTTATGGACGAAAAACTCTGCCGCTTACTTCGCCAAGTGACGACGCTACTTTCTGGGTTGTCCCTCTGTACTGCTAGTTTGCATCGTATTCATCCAACAGCAGGGTGCAGAGCTCGCGTTGTCATTCAGGACGTTGTGTATGTCGCCCAGTTCATCATAATTCCGGCATGCTCTCATGACGGCATCCTGGGATGGCACTTTCTCTTCCGCCATGACGTCGTCATTCATTGTGCCGCCGCCGAAATCGAGCTCTCACACAACTCGCATTTGACGCCAGAAGACAGTCCCTCGACACTGAGCAATATTCTAATAAAAGACGATAAAACAGTCCTTCCAAACTGAACGACGGCTGTGTCTGTCTACTGCACCGGTATCTCAAACACAATTGCACTCGTTTCGCCATCCGAGCGCGCTTGTAGCAGAAAAGGGTTGCTAGTACCTTTCGCAACTGTGCAGGTCAAACAAGGCAACGCCGCTATTTTTGTAAGCAACTTCTCCCCGTACAGTGTTATCTTGCTTTGAGAGGAATGTCTGGGCAGAGTGGAACCAGTCGATGACGCACAAGTCCTGCACGTAGCCGACGACACGCTCTGTCCTAGGTCGCGTACCAACAATGCTGTTTCCACTTCTGATCCGTCATCTGCTGATGTATTTGGCCCCTCCATTGCTGACAACCTTACGGCGGTACAGCGTTCCCAGCTTCTGGACCTGTTCCAAGAATATTGTTCTTCTTTCGATGTCGGGCGAAGTTCTCTTGGTGTCACGTCCGTTGTTACCCATCGCATCGACCCTGGTGCCCATCCACCTTTACGGCAACGTCCATATCGCGTGTCGCCGGCTGAACGTCGGGTAAATAATGATCAGGCTAACGATATGCTCTGACGCGACGTTATTCGGCCCTAGGACAGTCCATGGGCGTCTCCTGTTTTTCTTGTTGCGAAGAAAGACGGTTCTGTGCGGTTCTGTGTGGACTACAGACGGCTCAGTAAAATCACTCGCAAGGATGTTTATTCACTGCCACGCATCGATGACGCCATCGACAGACTTCATGGAGCCGTTCTTTTTCTTCTCTCGATCTGTGCTCGGGGTACTGGCGACGACGCTCGACCCATGGCTGACGACGCTCGACCAAAGACCTTTTTCGTCACGCCAGACAGCTTGTACGAGTTCAACGTCATGCCATTTGGTCTATGTAATGCACCTGCGTCCTTTGTGCGCATGATGGACACCCTTCTGCGCCACTTGAAATGGTACACGTGCTTGTGTTACGTCGACGATGTCATTGTCTTCGCTTCGGATTTCTCCACGCATTTCCAACGTCTGAAAGAAGTTTTCGCACGGGTGGGTAATGCCGGCTTGCAACTGAATCTGAAAAAGTGCTGCTTAGCAGTACGGCAACTCAACATCCTTGGGTACGTCGTGTCTAAAGACGGCATTTTTCCTGATCCTGCCAAGATTCGGGCCGTGGCCGAATTCCCCAAACCTGCATCTGTGAAAGAACTGCGTAGTTTCGTGGGCCTGTGCTCATACTTCCGACGCTTCGTACGAAACTTTAACACGATCATATCACCGCTGACGAAGCTTTTTGGAAGTAACGGGCCCCTCAATTCGTGGTCATCCAAGTGCAACGACGCGTTCGCTAAGCCTCACCATTTGTTGACGTCGCCTTCCATTCTACGCCACTATGACCCTACAGCCCCAATGGAGGTGCACATGGACGCTAGCGGTGTAGGCTTCGGTGCTTTCCTGGCGCAGCACAAATCCGGATTCCCTGAATATGTCGTGACATATGCAAGCCGTACGCTCACGAGAGCCAAGACAAACTGCACCGTCACGGAGAAAGAGTGCCGGGTGATCGTCTGGGCCCTTACAAAGTTTCGACTCTATTTTTATGGTCGCCCATACGATGTCGTCACTGACCATCATGCACTATGCTGGCTTTCATCATTGAAAGATCCCTCAGGCCGTCTCGGCTGTTGGGCTCTTCGCTTACAAGACTACGACATCCGCGTGCTGTACCGCGATAGACGCCAGCATGCTGACGCCGATGCCCTCTCACGATCCCCTGTACCTCAAGACAACATTCCCTGCTCAATAACCTCAATTGCTGTATCTGCCATTGATGTTTACATCCTCGCTTCCGAACAGCTAAAGGATAATTGGATCGCCCCGCTGATCGAATTGCTCTATGATCTGTCCACAACACCATCCACGCGTGCCTTGCGTCGTCGAGCTCACCATTTCGCCATCCGTGATGGCCTCCAACACTGACGCAATTAGGACTCCGATGGCCAGCAGTGGTTACTCGTCATACCCCACAGTCTGCGGTTGGAGATATGTGAATCTTTCCATTCTGATCCGCAATTTGCGCACTCTGGGGTATCCAAAAGTTACCACCGCATTCGACAACGCTACTTATGGCGCGGGATGTACCGCTACGTGCAGCAGTTCGTTCGCTCTTGCCTCACTTGTCAACGCCGCAAACTGTCAGCACAGATGTTGCACGCTGGTCTGCAACCGTTACCTCACCCTGACCGTCTCTTTGGGCGCGTAGGTATCAAGTTGTATGGACCACTTCCTCTGACGTCAGCTGGTAACCACTGAGCCATCGTTGGCGTAGACCATTTAACGCGATACGCCGAAACGGCCGCTCTCCCTGCGGCTACTGCGCGCGATGTTGTGACCTTCCTGCTGCATCGATTCATACTGCGCCACGCACCACCCTAAGGGCTTCTCAGCGATCGAGGCCGTGTCTTCTTGTCGGAAGTCGTCGAAGCCATTCTGGCGGAGTGCCATTCTGTTCACCGCAAAACTACTGCTTACCACCCGCAGACGAATGGCCTCTCCGAGCGCTTTAACCCCACCCCGCACCCCCGACATGCTTTCGATGTACGTCGCTGCCAACGACACGAATTGGGATAATATACTGCCCTTCGTCACTTATGCCTATAACACCGCACCTCAGAGCATGACTGGTTTTTTACCTTACCTTTCTACTTGTTGTACGGAAGGCACCCCTCGCACACCATGGACACGATATTCCCGTACACGCCGGATCCATCTGAGTGTGCACCCATTTCTGAGACGGCCAGGCTTGCTGAAGAATGTCGCGAGCTTGCCAAGGCTTTTACGACACATGGGGATAGCGGCAGAAGAGTATTCTTGAAAGTATTCGTGATGGCTTCACCACTTCCGAGACCACGTTCCTTCTTGGTGCGCTTGTATGGCTCTCGATCCCGACCTCTGTAGCTGGCCTCTTCTAAACTACGTCATCAAGTGCACCTCTCCCGTCAACTATCTGATCAAAACCCCTGAACAATCTTCGGACATGCGCCGCCGTGGGCGCGACATCGTCAACGTGGAGCGCCTGAAGGCTTATTATGACCCGCTCATAGTAACAAGCTGTAAGGTCGCCAGGCGGTTTTCTCTTCGAACCCGGGGTAATTGTAGCGAAGCCTCCGAACTCTGAAATGGGTCGAGCTCTTGAGTACCTCCTAGTGGGGCTACTCAACAAGCACGCCGCTCGCGCTGAGAGTCCGTGCTTGGCCGTGACTGTCGCCATTGTGTATGCTCACTGGTTGCCGGCCTATAAACGCCTTAACATTATACATGCTTTTACCATTGTAGAATGACTAGTCAACATACTAGTTTACCGTTTAACTTCAGTTTTGCATGTCGCATGCTTGATACATTGGGATGTTCACGTGCCATAAAATATGCATATTTATTAAACAGAAAGAAAAACTGGTGCTGGTAACAATTAACCTTGCGGTAACGGCAACAGCGCGAACGTTTTGTTACACTTCAAAATGCAAAAAAAATCAAGTGGATGGATTAGCAGGTAGGGTTTACCGGCACATACTGTGAAGTATATTATCCGTTTCTCAATCGTTCCAAAGAGCAACATATGCAGAGACTCGATGACGCCTCCAAGCTCACTCGATAAATATCCGCGCACAATTGATCGAGTATTGTGATGTTTTTTGCGCAACGTAAGCAAGGCATAGTCGTGCCAGTGCACTGAACTGCAGGTATATCGTAAGCAACAACTACATAGCGGCTAGGTGAGAAACGAATGCAGAGCGTGGAAATGAAAAAATAGCATAATTTTGGTTCAGTAAGACATAAAAATGCAAGGGTTTAGACCTAAATTACTGGCACTGGGATACATTTGCCTCTGGCGTAACGTGACATTTCGGAAATGTATATTGCGCAAGCACGCAAAAAGAATCCCATATGGAGATACAGCAATTTATTACATTATTGCAAGGATGCTCTACACCACAATCAAATTTCAGCTCTGCTTATTGTGTTAGCCCTACTCATTCGTATGTTGCTGGATTAATTATCCCGGTACCTTCAGGAGGGACGGAGGGTGCAAGGTACCTACTTGTTACTGACATAATTATAGGTAATAATAGCAGGAAAAGTATACCATATGGCACCAAGTGTCACAAGCATTTGACCCCAAAATGGATATATTTGGTGACAACAGAATGAGCTATGTAATAAATAGCACAGTTCATGCAAATCAACCATATCATTAACTAGCACCAGAGAACTAAATAGAAGTACCTATGCATTCTGCTCATATAATTTCTCTTGCGGAGAATTTTTCTGCGTCAACTGCAGTTAAGTTACAGGATCTCCGAAAATAATTTTCTTGTGAGCATTGGTAGGCCTTAACTAAAGATTACCTCTATAAAAAACGTTTGTCTACCGCTGTATGCGAGGACAAATTCTTGCATGAAAAATATGTGTCAGCTGCATAGACGGATAATCCTGCGGTATGGCAATATCTTTTCAATTATCACCTGGGTGTCAAAAGAATGCCGCCTTCATTTGGGTATGTTCGAACCGTTGATAAGCCAAATTTCGTAAACACTTTGATACACAAAGAAGTTTGCGCCTACCGGTACCGGGTTATATGGCTAAGGGTTGTCGTGGTGATGACGTGACCCACGCGGGGACCATAATTACCCACGTGCAATAGAACGAAGTATTTAAATACTGCAGAATGCAATTATAGGCTGCCTGAAATCGCGTTCTTTGGTGGTGAGAGGATAAGGTCACTCGAACCAGGTCACTGAAAACAGGTGTGCGAGTAGGCACAGTCGCTTAGAACGCCCGCACAAATATTCTAGTAAGCACTCGCTTTCTCAGCCTAAAAGCTCAGTCGTAAATAAAGCTGTCGCCACTATCTGTTACACTAAAACCCAATACAGCAATCTGCGACAGTTAGAGGAAGTTCCGGAAACCGAGATGCAACGTATCATGTAAAGCTGTTTCATGCTTGCAAATAAGAAAGGAATGCTTCTTGACCATAGTGTCTGAATATACGCGTGTACACAATGAGCATGCCTGAGCGGCCAGATAATGCTCGGTCTCGCGGGCGCACTGTGCTCTGAGCCCTCAGATGGCGCCACAGCCAAAGTACCCACTGACGTGGTGCTGGCGCATTGAAATTCCTCAACCTCCCCCACGTTTCCGTTCAAAGCGGTATGACAAACACTCAAAGCATGAAGTAAATTTCTTATATCACATTAAAAGATAAAACATTGAAAGATAAACCAGGTGTAAATATTCATTGAAACGAAAATGTCCTGTGCAGGTTGTGAACATCGTCAATACAGATAGTTCCGCTCACACGCACTAGTATTTTCGTCTGTTCACGGTATTGCTCAATGCAACGATAAATAATTAAAAAAACATTAGCCAGCGTGCTATTTCTCCATCAAAATACTTTTCCGTTGCGAAGTAATGCAAGGAACTTCAAGGTGCTTGATTGTAGGTGCAAGGTAAACAGCCTGGATGGTCAAAATTATACAGAGACAGGAGGCTTGCATAATGGAGTCCCTTGTAATTAATCATGGTTTTGACGCGTAAACTCCCATTATTAATTATTACCCCTCTATAAAAGAGAATTCTTAATGCCCCAGAAACGTATTTGATGCGTATCACTGCTTTAATTTACACGGGAAGTCGCCGAATCGTAGTTGCGCTTGTTCCATGCGTTCTTGTTCCTTGGCAATACATTATAAAAAACCATCTGGAACGCGTAAGTATTCTATATCAAGCACCGAAGAGCGATGCAGTTGTTCCATAAATATATAAACCTTTGGAATACGCAAGTAATTTATGTACAGCACACTAAAGGAATACGGTTGCTCATGGCTAGATGTTACGATGCGCATACATATATTTATGTCAACGATCACCGTCCGACGATCACTGTCAGGCGGTAACTTGAAGAGAAGCACGCGCTCCGCAAAAGTCCTAAGCCAGAACAGCAATTCGGTACAAAACACATTTTAGTCGTTTCAAGAACCTTTTAGCAATTTGAGGTCATCTTCGTCGACTGAATAACATTAGGCGTAGGCGAACAAAAAAAAAGAAAAACCTGCCTCAAAACAGCGTGGCCAACAACAAATGCCAACAAAACAAACCACGATTAGCAGCATGCACGTCTCTGCCGAGTGTGTTGACGAGGCCGAGTGGCTAACCCTGCTTGCCGTAGCGCCATCTACGACAACACTGAAGAAGCTTGGAGATAACTGATGACGGCCCGACCATTATCTGGACACGCTAAGGATTGCGCTTTTCAGCGATGTGCGGGTAATGCCTCAGCACCTGCATATTCTTACACCGTGGTCTTGAGACGCTGGAGGGGAAGGTGTAAGTGCGGCGAAGATAGCCATCCTTTGGTCTCCAACACCTGCACTACGGTGACTGCTTTTGGGCATCCAAATACTTTGAGAACTGAACGAGTGTGAAGCATTGATATCCGCGCGATATGGGGAAATGGCTTGACAGCTTTCAAAATATTAGGCTTGCTCCGCTAAACTTGAGAAACATGACTGTGTTGGGAGAGGCTGAGAACAAAGCCTTCACGATTCTGCTTTCAGGAGTGTCGCGTGTTTTACCATGTGGGTTACACCGTGCTTGAGGAAAACTTTCACCGTCCTTCGTATATCACCGACCGGCGGCACGCCTTTGCATGTCTTCAGACATACAACACAAAATCCCTTCCTCTCCTATTGAATCACGCCTCAACTTTTTGCTGAGATAATGATACAATTTAGAAATGCATCTCAATACAGAAATACAGATACGGAAAAGTATCTCTGAAAAAGAACAAAAAATCTTGAAAGTTCGCCACTTTTTCTTGAGATATCTAAAACTCTTATTAAGCAATCTAATATTATTGCGGTTTTCAGGAAAGAGTATTTTTGTACAAAAGGTTTTAGGGGCGAAATCGACGGAAAGTGTTTCCAGAAAAAATAATGAAATAGAAAAAAATGAGATTTGTCCTATATTTGACTACAACTTTGGTACTGAAGCGGTCCAAGAGAAAATTGTCTTGATGTTGCGTTTCATAAAGCACTTAAAGGACAAGTAATCAAGGAAGTCTAATATTTTTTTGTACGAGAAAAAAAAATATTTTTTGAAGTTGGTCCTTAAATTGAACCTTGAATTTGTAGTGTAGCAAAATCAAGCAGACGTTAGGGGGGCCGTGGTCTTGAACAAAGTTGCAGCTTTGCCGCAAGGGCAAAGCAAAGGATGCAATAGCAACAAATGACAAAGTCACGTGAAATAATACTTGCAGATCAAAACGTGCCCTGCATTTCTCACGCTAAAATGGCGCACTAAACGTGCTCACAGGTACATATTAACATGAACAAGCATCTCAGTTGTTACTTCGCTGTGTCTGAAAAGCGTGCCTCTTGGGCAAACGGAGACTGTGCTACGAGTGCAGAGTACGTTGTACGTCTGGTAACTACAACAGAAGTGTTCCGGTCAAAGCCCAAGGCGTACGATTGCCCCCACCGTGAGCTAGCGCACACTAGAGCGTCCCCTCTCCACTGGGCAAAGTACGTGTGGGAGATGAGAGTACGCGCCACCGCGTCGTGACGATCTGGCAACATGCACTCATTGCGCCTTCTCGCTGGTAATTCTGAAGACACGATTGTAGTTCCCCCGAGAGGCCTATCGCCAGCGGTAAGTGGTAGATATAAATAGCTTGCATTTGAGCGTTCAAGGAGGTGCTCCTTCGTGGCTCAGGGGCTAACACTTCGCACTCACAATTCACATGTCAGAGGTTCGATTTCGCGTGCTGGAGTCTTTTTCTGGACTTTTAGTCTTCCTTGCGTTTTCATGTATATATATATATATATATATATATATATATATATATATATATATATATATATATATATATATATATATATATATATATATATATATATATATATATATATATATATGTATATATATATATATATAAAGCGAATGATGGCGACGCCCACGCCGACGCTGGCGTCAAAAATCAAAATCTAGCCGTGAGCGTCCATATAATTTCCATCGCAATAAAATTTTTTCGAGCGAGTGTTTGGCGGAAATACTTCGTGGGGCTGGCGAAAAAGGTGTAAATTTTATCAGACGTATCTGCGATGGCCGAAGTGTAAAGATTCCCTTAAGTCTGTAAAATCTCTTCCTAACTAGAGAAATAATTCTAATCCTTTGCATAGTTGTGCAGCATCTATATACATAGGTAAAATGAATTAATCTATGCGCATTGCTAAACATTGTAACGTGTCCCTATGATTTTTCTTAGGCCAAAGCTAGAACGTCTCAGTTTTTGGTCCACTAAGATCTCGGGCATTCATGTAGGTATGATCAAAAACCTGCACTGTATACTTTGCTTGAATAAGCCAGAAATCTTCTCGAATAAAAAAAGTTTTAGCTTGCCAGGATATGTTCCAACCAAAACCATACTTATATTCTGATGGCAAGCACTTTAAAGGTGACTTTTAATGCAGCTCATCATTATCATATAGTCACAAAAAGGACACAGATGAGAAACAGAGTTTGTAGTTTTTTGTTGGATAAGGAGCATCCATATATTTTGGAACACAGGATTTCTGTTATGCAAGCTCTAGTGTTCGGGCTGGGCGGATATTTTTGTCCTCCTGCAGTCTCGCGTGCACGCGGGTTTATTAAAGAAGTATCAAAAATTGAACTGACGTATTCAGATGTAGATGCTGCAGGCTGTCTGCGAAGCTCAAAATTGCTGAAAACCTGTTTCTATAAAATTACAGACAGTTCTCCATGCGCGTCGCATGGACTGACAACAAGCTGCGGCGGCAAAAATGGGGGTTGGCACTACTACTCGCCCTATGGACTGTGCACAAAAAACGACAACAGTCACTGTGCACTTCATTCTAAGCCCTTCCCTAGTTGCGAAGCCTGCATGAAACAATGCAAAAGTGAGTTCAGGATTCCGTTCTTTACAGTTGTCAAGATCTTGTGCATAGAGAATTTTTCATCTTCCCACCAGTATGTTCTTTGACACGAACCGTTTTGGCTGATGAAATTCATTGTCTATGTTTTTTAGTATTCTGGTAAATTGAGTAGTACGTTCATTTGAGCACTAAGAACATGGTATTTGACAGCATGGAGCTCTTGTGCAACAATAAACGTAGCTTTTTTGACGATGTTCACGTGTGAAAAAAAGCAAAACTAGTGGAAACGTAATATAAAGAATAGAATGCACCATAGTTACCTTGAAATAAATAGAGGGATAGCTCCAAATGGAAACAAGTTATAACCAAAATAGCGCATTAAAGGGCCACTCACCAGGCCCCATACCAAATTTTAGTTAGACAGTGGAAGTTGTTGGGTGTGCAATGAGGAACGTTTTGCCACAAAAATTTTTCGAATTGGTTCTTTACGAGCGAAGAAAACAGATTTTTTGAAGCGGCGCGAAACGAGGGTGAAAGGAGGCGAGCTCGGAACCCTTGGCGCTCCTCCACGTAGCCTTCGCAAGCCAAATCCCTTCCCCGCACTCTCCGGCATCCGACCAAGAGGTTACGTTCGCATGATGGCCCAAACAAGCCCAGCCCCCGTGCATAAGAGCGGCGTTGCTTTGTTGACCAGCATTATTTTGAATTCTTCTGCCTGTTTCTGCGGGATTGTTTGAAAATGCTGGCTTAGACGCGGTAGAGTAGATAAGCACAATGAGTGCGCGAAAGCGTAGAAGCGTTCCACGGCGGTCGTCTGCTCTTGCGCTGACCGTGGGGACCAGACGCGTGTGAAACGCTGGCACATCAGCCCCGCATCTCGTAGCATTTCACGAAAAAAAATGAAAGAAAAACGCGCACAATTTTTATTGCATCTCATTATTAGATGCGGAAGCATCTTATACTCGCGCCTTGTAGTGCGCCGTCCGCGCCGTCCGCGCCGTCCACACCGCTTCTCGAACATTCGACAGCTGACGCGCGCGCATGCGCCGTCGCGCCGTCGCCCACTCTTCCACCATCTGTGCATTCCTTCCTCCTCTACACACCGCGCGCGCTTCACTCCTCCACCATCTGTGCACCCTTCCTCCTCTACACACCGCGTTCGACATCTACAATTCTCCTGATTCTCCAGTGGACGCGCATGTGGCGTCGTGCTTCGAGAACATTCAACAGCTGACAGTGCATGCACCGTCGTGCTGTATATATACTCAAGGTCGGCGCTCGCTCGCTCAGTTGCCGCTCGTCGGTTGGTTTGTACGGCGCGTCGACGTCCAAGGTCGCGGTGAAATGAATTCCAACGAATCACAAACACAATGATCGACGTCCCTTCGACCAGCGCCGCCCTTTCGCATACGTGTGTACGTGTTCACTCATTTAACACCCCCTCCTACAACCACGTTAACCAATTTAGCCATCGACCCAACTAAGTCGCAATTTAACACCCCATTTCACAACCACGTTAACCAATTTAGCCATCGACCCAAGTAAGTCGCACTTTAACACCCCGTTAACCAATTATATGGTCCGCATCCTCCTCAGTGTTCCCCCGAGGGAAGCTGCGGGCAATTTTTTATTTCAAGTTTTATTGTACTCCTAAAGCAACAAGTACACAAACTACGCATGTTTTGTTAAATAATTTTTGCCATGTCACGAGGTATACTGTTGACAACGTCAGAGCAGAGTCGTCTACGTAGAGAACCAACGTCACTGCATTGCCATGTACGTAGGGTCATTTCTACGCCCACGTTATGCCCTCATTCTCTACGCGGGCGCCGGCAGAGGGGAGGACGAGCAGCTTTCATCTGAAAATTTGACTCATTTCCGCGGTGCGTAGCGATGGAAAATTTGGCAGACGTGATCATGAACGCCTCGTCTACGCGTTGCGCTTGTCAGCTCGAAATTGTCAAACCTGGTGAGTGGCCCTTCAAGAAGCGACAAATAGCAACGCATGCATTTCTGCGTACCTGCAGTTTGCAAATATTACCCTTAATAAAAAAAGCTATATGTGACAAAAGCGAAAGCGTACGCTGTTGTACGGGATATAATGATTGGTGATTTAGTGGTGCTGGTCAATTTATGCCGCACACCCCGGCCATATATACCGTGCAAATATTTTGTTCATAAGCTGTTGCATGTCCATTGCTTTAGTTTGTTTGAATGGCTTAAATTTTTATATAGCATTATTAGAGTTGAAACCCACTAACTAGTGCTCGAAGTGTACCCACGCGATTTGGTTAGAACAGCATCATGCTTTTTCTCTCAGTACAAAAACTAGTTAACCCATCATTAACTCAATATTGGAATGACGCTGCATGAAAACATTAAAGCGTTGTTGAACGAAGGTTGTATATTAACAATTAAAGATCGTGGGATCATTGCACAAGTTGTTTCGAATGTGAATACTGAAATTATACTAAAGTACGCTGAACTAGGCTTATAATTTTGTGCAGCAGTCTTGAAAATTCAAAACAATTTTCTCAATGCTGATAATCATGACCTCGGCAGTAGAAGTTAATATATATCGGGCAGTGTGGAACTGTGTCCTAGGCCCACATTTTAGATTTGCACATTAACCTTTAATTACGGGTAACGTGGATGGGCTTAACGGTCTAGATGCCATCCTACCGTAAATTCAAAGGGGTGTTTATGGTAAATGTCGAAACAATAATAGCCCTCCTATAGTTCTTTATAGACAAGGGCACTCGAAAAGAAGGGTAATTCACAGCAAATCTCAGAATATATTTTAATTCACTTACAAAGTGTACTTGAATGCTCATTATCCCAGTCGAGTCCATTGCTTGCGTATCTAGCACTGAAGTTGCACTATATAAACGCCAACAAACGTTCCAGTGACATCATGTAACGACGTGAGTGAACTCCACCACCTCTGCAACGTACATAAGGTCAAGTCATCGGTTGCGGCGTTGCTTGCTGATGCTGCAGCTAGCCGGAATATCTGTTGATGCATCTTTGTTGCTGATGCTTGCGTATCATGCGTTTGGGAGAGCAGACAATACCCAGCACGACGTGTGCCACAGTCTTGTGTGGCCACGTCACCAAGCCACTCACACTGATACGTGACAGCCGGACTTGGCACCCAGAAACTGAAAATTCGGAGCATAAACAAAGCGAGAATAAAGTACATATTTAAAATACTTGAATCTTAGTGCGTGCATCATACTTCGTGCAGCAATGGGAAGCGCTTGCCGCAAAGAAACAAAAATTTGGTGGCAACACCCCTTCAAAAAAGAAGAACGAAGCGGCTGTGCAGACATTCTCTAAGTACTTAGAGTAGTCGTATTGCACAAAATATAACACAGTGATTCATTCATACACGTCTTCATCTGCATAAAAAGAGAAGAAAAGGGGAATTTTTACTCGTCAACGTGATCTCCAACTGAAAATGACACGCGTTTCGTTTCCATATTGTCGTGGACGCTGAACTTAACCTTTCTTTGGAATTCCGAGGAGTGGCGTCTCGATCGGGTACCACCGGTGCACCAAACACCAACTGATGTCGGTGCAGTGCTGAACTCGAAGATATTTTGCATACCGTTAAGAACTATGAGCTGAAAATCATCAGCCGTTGACAGAAGACGGGCCTTTTTATGCGTGGCTGACTACTATGTCATTCCCTGTTTCTCGTGCTTACCCTGGGCCTATTCTTTTTTCCCAGATCCTCACGCCATGAGCCCATTTGCACCGTGTGTTCACTTTTATAGCGAAAGGTTCATATGACCCGGCAAAAAGAATTTCTCCATGAGAAATGATAACGGTCTCGATTCACTCCGCCATAAGTTACGCCATTCACTGAGTAAAAATAACGTCGTGACGACGTTCATTTATTCAAAGCCATGCTACAGAGCTCGTGCGCAGCATTTTCAAATTACAATTTCCACGCGGGGGAGTCATTCAATGTACAAATGCTCTAAGAGCAGACAATCATTCAAGTAGAATGCCAACAGCTGGTCCATGAAATAATTTATGTTCGCCAGGTTGATCGGATAGGACACATACGTTTACAGCTAGTAAATAACAGTCACACTCCAGCAAGCTCATTGAAGGTTGGCTTACACACGCATCGCCTTTTCCTTTCATAAAAAAACACTTCGAGAATTTTCCTCGTTACTTGTTCTAATGTCTGAAAAATATTTTTTTTTATATAAAGGAGAAAAGTGACGCGTGTGTAAGTCAACTTTCAGTGAAGTTGCTGGAGGGTGAATGTAATATACTGCATAAGTCTGGTGTCTTATCGAATTGATTTTGTTTGTGGGGCTTTTCCTGCTTCCCTTTTCTTTCAGGTCCTTGTTTCTTGGCGCTTCAAAGTTGGTTTCTATTGTGACATCTGTTATCAAGTTTGTTTGCTGTAGTGTACACATAAGCTGCGTGCAAAGTGGCTAACGTAACTTACGTATTCAGTTTTAGTATTCATGCTGGGACGCCAATGTGCCTATTTCTTCGTGACGCTAGTTCATATATTTAAAAACGTGAAGTTATCCAAAATGCACGAATGAGAAATGGTGCACATAAGCATGTGCTGTGTGAGTATACAAGTGCTTAGAAATCTGTTCAAGGTTTCTGTATCAACCTCTCAAAGAAATGTGTGCGCACGTTTTTCGCTGTGTTGCGCGTGCAAAATAGAGATACTGCATTCACCTCTTAGCTGCCAAAATTTGAGAACAATTCAAACGCATAATTTACGTCGGGAGTGCTTTAGGTAAAAATATTGCAACACGGGTGCGCTAAAACACCGATTCCTAAATTCCGTGACCGCGTATACTTAAAAAATTGTGGTGTACAATTTCTGTCAAATTCCAAAAATACATTGTAGGAATTCAATTTCGTAGTTTTTGAAGGCGTAAAAATACATGATGTCATTATTTACAAGAACTAATTTGACCTTTAAACCAAGAGGTGTTTTGTAAGCCCGGTGACATTTCGTAGAATAACCTCAACCAAAATGCGTGCTAACACCTGTGAAGTTGCTTCAAAGGGAACGGACTGCTCTGCAGCATTACAGTTTTACGTCATTCTTTAGGAGACGATAAATATTTAATTATATCATATTCATTACTAATATTGCCACATGTTCCACAATGTTATGTAAGCAAAATTATTTTCAGCTATCAAAACAACCTCAGTGATTCACTTCTTCTCGTACCATACAGATGAAGCGATCGTAATTTACCTTAACGCCAAATGATGCTCTCATTTTTCAGTTGGCGTATGTGTTCAGGAGACGACACCACCGACACCACCCCCATTACCTAAGGTTAACCCTTTCGGACGCTGACTTTACGGGGGAATAAAATACAATGTTTTTTATCTTTGCCTGCATGATTTCTATAGTATTTTGACTACAGTTTTTGAAACTTATTGCATGCTCACGGTGAAGTGAGTCACATAATAAAACGATTCTTTAATTGCGTTGACATCAAATGTGAGGGACATAGTACAATGTAACAAGAGATAGCTTGCCCTCTACCACGATATAGCGCAATATGTCTCGACCCCACGATGTATCCAGCAGCTCTACACATGAAGCAAGAACTGCCCACAATGCAAACTTGTTATTTCACACTGCTTGGCGGCATTGCCTTTCTTTCAAGGAGAAAGAATTTATTGAAGAGACTTAGTTGGGGCATACATTGAGCATGCGAGACGTGAACGGATGGATGCGAGCATGAGACATTGGATATATTTAGTATGGACTACGCAACAGCTTTGCAGAGTAAGCCTATGGCAGGCTGAGTGGACTCAGCTTTCTATATAGTATAAGTGGACAAAGCTCCTGCGTTCACTTGAATAAATCTGTCCAAAATCTGTTTCAATAAATTGTTAACAATTTTGAGTACATCGAACTCTACTCTGCGAGAAAAAAGAGCCGTCCCAGATAAAAGAAATACACTGATTCTCACGTCGTTGCATTGATATGTCTGTCCCTACTTACGTGGCCAGATATTTTGCCCTCCGTGATAATACAGGCCTCCAATCGTGTCCCCTATTTCATTCCGCAAGCATCAAGAACCTCGTAGCTTTTTTCACCAGTATAATGTCGCAGCTTAATTGACCATATTATTATGCACAGTAAAACAAAAATTTATTAAATGTTAGACGTAGTGCTTATATCAGCCTACAAATGGTACTTACAATTTGGCTCGAAGTTAGCTAGTGCGACTCTATTTTACAGAAGAAGAGAAGGTAAGCCACAACCGGTTCTATGGCAAGCGGTATGGCGAAAAGCCTCAAGAATGCCAATCTGTCGATAACAATGATAAAAACATGGCCAAGTCAGTGGAATGGTCGCTAGCTTATCCTATACACATAAAAGATTTCGAAGCGTTCTTCACAATTTTCTAACCTAATTCGGCAAATTAGTTTGCCTCCAGCAGGTACCCTTGATTGGTCCAGTGCCGGACTTGGTGGCCGTTAGGGCAGGTGAGTTGGACATGCCTGCCGATGCCATCCTTGCCTAGCAACACCTCTAAGAATCTGGCCAATTCCCACTACAGTACCGACACACAGTCTTCATTGACATTCAAAACGTCACAAACGAGCTGTAGAAACGGAGACAGTGGCTATAGCAGTGATAGGAACGAGCAAGACGCATACCATACTTTTTCGTTTCCACCGCCAGAAAAACTGCTTGCACTTCATTCGTCTTCGCGATTCATGAATGGTGCACCCCGGCCAACAACTTCGAGATCTTCCTGGCACCCCTATATCTGCTGGTCAGCAGATATAAGGGTGCCAGGAAGATCTGCTGGTCAGCAGGTGTGACACTGTTTGTTTGTTTGTTTGTATCCTTTAATCCATGGCTCGTACCCACTCTGGAGGATTGGCCACACTGTTGGGGCACATGCATCTTCGTTGTCTTCGCAAGGCTGCGTCAGAGAGCGGTGATGCTGTCATGCCGCTATGATCCTGAGACGTGAATAACAGACAACATAGAATGCGGAAGTCAGGCAGACTGGCAAGTTCCAATAACTTTCTATTATAAAACTTTGATCGATAAAACTAGGAATGACAACCACAAACAATCATGATTAGCCTGACTACGCCCACTGCAGTGCAAATGCCTCTCCCATGATTCGCCAATTTATTAGGTCTTGTGCTTTCTGGTGCCCGGTTATACCTGTGAAAAGTTTAGTCTTGTCACCTCACCTAACTCTCTGTCTCCCCTTTGTGCGTTTGCCTTCTCTGGAAATCCAGTCAGTTACCCTTATTGACCAGCGGTTATCCTGCCTACGTGCTACGTGCGCAGCCAATGTCCGTTTCTTTCTCTTGATTTCAACTATGGTACCCTGTTCTCCGGTTTGTTTCCTGACCCATTCTGCTCTCTTCTGGTCTCTAAAGGTTACACCTATCATTTTCCTTTCGATCGCTCACTGTGTCATCCTCATTTTAAGCTTAACACTCTTTGTAAGCCTCCAGCTTTATGCTGCGTAGGTAAGTACTGGCAAGATGCAGCTGTTATATACCTTCCTCTTAAAGCTTAGTGGCAGATTAGCATTCAAGATTTGGAAATGTTTGCCGCGTGTCACAAACCCCATTTCCATTATTTTATTTATTTCATGTCATGGTTCGGCTTCACGAAGTATACCTGGTCCTAAAGAGACATATTCCTTTACATCTTTCAGCGTCTCTCCACTTATCGGAAAGTGCTGTTTTCTGTCGAGACTGTTGCACATTACCTAAGTTTTGTGAATAATCACTTTCTGACCAACTTTTGTGCTTTCCTTTAAGTTCTGTAATTATGAGCCGTAAATTGATCGGTCATCAGTGAATTGCAGGTTACTAAGATATTCTCTATTAACTCTGATCGCAAACCCTTCCCAATCTAGGGTCATGAAAACTTTTCGTAAACAGGCGCCGAATCATGTTAGATCGTGTCTCTCTGCCTTACACTCTTCGATAAAGACCCTTTCACAGTTTAAAAACAGTGAAAGCTTGCTTGTATAAAGCTTGCTTGTAGCAAGCTTTATAGTTCAATTTTTGGTGTTGTATTGTAAAGCATGCATGCCAGACGCTTGTTTTTTCAAAGCATGCAAGGTAATTTTACTGCGTTTTCAGGTAGAAAAGTTATTTTCATGGTATGCACAAGCAGAGGCGTAGATGAACGGTAGAACACCCACTCGCCACGCAAACGACCCGGGTTGGATCCCCAGTAAGACTCGTATTTTTTCTTAAATAATTAATTTGCATTTCTCTTCATTCTTCTCTCACGCAAGGACGATGATTTTTCGCTCACAACCAACGACGGCAACGCAGGAATTTCTGAAAAACGAGCACTTTAACGGAAAGTGCTCGTTTGAAAATTTGCGTGTGTATGAAGAATGTTCTTCTGGCATCTTCGTCGGGTGTTCCCCATGAAGTCTGATTGATAGATATGTGAGGTTTAACGTCTCTAAACCACCATATGATTATGAGAGACACCATGGCGAAGGGCTCCGGAAATTTCGACCACCTGAAGTTTTTCAGCGTGCACCAAAATCTAGAACCAGCTGCGCCAGTGTTCGTTCATGCTAAATTCACAAAATGATACCATAAGTCGAAGGAATCAGGGAGGCCCTCTTACTGGTTCTAAACACAGTTTGCAAATTGCTTATTTCTATAAGTAAGCAAAATGACTCATGAGTCGAGGTGTGAGTTGAGTCTGTGTGAGGCTGGAGGAGTAATTTTTCCGTGAGCGTGAGTCCAAGTGGGTCCGTTGAGAAAAATTGTGATTTATTTTAGCCGGAGTTCGTGTCAGCCCTGACCGCAATATATATTCCGTTTGTGAGTCCAAGTGAGCCCCACGTTTTTTGCGAACCTATGCTCACGTCCATAACAGCAAGCTCCAAAACCAGCTGGCCAATGTAAAGAGCAAGGTTTCAATTCATTCAGTTCAAGTGTTCACGTATACGAGATATCATGCGTGGATTACAAAAACGCGTATATTGGCGAAACAAGATAGTTTTCCCTACGCCTCAAGAAACACCAACATAATGTGACTTGAAAAAGTGAAACGACAAACGCTATTTCTGAGCATGGAATTGAACGTTAGTCATAAGACTGACTGCTAAAATACCGTCAACTCCACCATGAAAATGAACGTGTAATGATGCAGGTTTTCCAGAATAATTCGTTATTTATTCGACGAACTCACGAATAAGTGGGACAACGCGCTTCACTTCGTGACGTTACCGTTCTGTTCACAACATTTGAGCTCTTCGATAGCCGCCACCTCTCGCCACTGCTTTCGCTGCCCCGGCTTTTCATCAGGACACCACAGGCATATTCATTTAGAATCCGAAATAGTGCCTTCTCACTTAGCACCATAAGGAGACGCTCGGCCACATTCAGCCTATCGACGAAGATGTCATTGTGCCCGTATATAAACCAACTGATACCTTGAGCTGGACGCGTTGACTTCTCTCCCTGCTTTGGATAGCATGTCTTAGAATGCATTTGAAGGTTCCGTTGACAGTCACATCTCTCCGGCTCGACGAGATCAGGTGTTTACCTTGTGAGTGAGTTCAGAAGTACCGTATTCCGACTTCCCTGAAGTGGCTTTATATCGAACAAACAACACTGCATATGGAGTTGACACTGAGACCAGTATCATTGTGACAGCGTCCTTACCGCGTATCAACAGTGGAGAGTGGCGTTACTTGATATCAAATAGAATACATGTTACCGCACGAAGTCATCGAGCCATTTCGTATCGCTTTGTCTTCCCCTGATGTTCTCAGCAAGATGAAGCATGGTTCCATACGATTCAGGAGCCTGAACAACATCACGTTGAAATTTGTTTACCCGCTTCTCCGCACAGACGATTGTCTCCAAGGTGCCAAATCATTTCCTTCGCTACACCTGTGTTCAAGTTATTTGAAAATCCAATTGACCAGTGTGACCGTCCGAAAACAGCATTCGTCACACCAGCTGGCCTCTTCGAGGTTACAGTAATGACCCTAGAACCTCTCGATTCTCCCACCTCATACGATTGAGCAATGGCAAGCATTTTACGTAGAACAAGAAAAAATAGGCAGATCGCACGTACAGTGTGAATTGATGATATGCGAAGCACGAATGATAAATGTTGAAATATCACTTTAAGATCACCACAACGTTACGAAGTAGAAGTAAATTGTGCCATACATGACTTCCGAATTGTATTGGTGAATGGTACAGGCGAATGGTACAGGCGAATGGTATAGTCTGACCATGGCCACGTGGCCGTGGCCAGACTATATCATCCGCCTTGAACGCGATTATTTCATTATGGAGCGCGAGCGTTTGGTTCTCAATCTGGGTGGTCACTGAATTCTGGCCATACCTATACAAACGTCTATGTTAGGCATTTACCTACCACCACGTGCCGTGCTACCTTAATCATTTTGAACATCTCTCACGACACATTGCTCGCCGGGCCTTACGCCTGCAAACATTTTCTTATTCGGTTGTGTACAAATCTGGCAGCCTGCACCCCGATGTGAGTTGCCTCTACAAATTCACACACAGACACTATTTTAAATGCGAAGCATTTCTTAGCGAACTTCGGCGACTTTGAGCGTATCTATCTATCAAGCCACCTACGACTTTTAGTTCTCCTGGGCGTTTCGATAATGGCATTCATACGAATGTTGGTATGACATAACATACTGTATGAAGAACATGTTTGACTAGTCATAACATGAAAAAGCATCACATGCATGTCATGAATGGCATGATATACATTTTCTTGTCCTGCAGCTTTTGCGGTGGTTTTCTTCACAACGCAAGTTGCAAATTTGTTATGGTATGGCGTGATTGCATGGTAAACACATGTGAGAGACCCCAACATAAAAATCAAGACATGCGTGTCGTGTAACAACATGAATACATGCCACACTCATGATGTGCTCGCAGCTGCTTCACTAGCGTCACATATACCAAATTTGGTATTATAGTACGTGAATGGATGACAAAGGCATGTGACCTGTGCAAACCTGACAATCCTAACATAAATGTCATGTAACAATATGACTACATGCCACACTCTTCATGCGCTGGTGGCCGTTTCGCTAGCTTCACATATTTAGGATTCGGTATGACGTGTTGCCAATGGATGAAGAAGGTATGTGACTGGTGCAAACCTAATAATCATGACATGCGTGTCACGTGAGAACATGTGCACATGCCAAAGTCAAGGCGTCAATACTTTTCGACATGACGCGGTGCGCGTGCTCGCCGGCGTTCATTTCGTTGCGTCACGCTGGCGTAGTTATGCCAGGCACCGGTCCTGCCGTATACTCGCAGGCGCGCACCACGCTGTGTTGCTTTGACGCATGAGCGGTTCAGCGCACCCAGCGTCCCTCCGTCACGAAAAGAAGGAGACGCAGTGTTGTCTTGGTAACGCATCGGCATAGAAAAGTGTTACTCTATGGCAACAGCACGAATAGTGGCATGACGCATTTCGCGCCGGTTGCCGTCGGGCAACGCCGACGGACGCTGGAGCCGCCTAGCGTTAGACTATAGAGTGCTCGAGTTTTTCTAACGTAGCGTTGCTGTGCCCAACGTGCCTCTTCAATCCGTGGATATGCTGGCTGCGCTAAATAGAAGGATGACCGACAAAGCTCTACTATGAAGAGCTACGTCCTTAAAAGCAATAAAACCATGCCGCGCTACACGTCACAGCTGTGATAACGTCAGCCCTACTGAAACGTTCCGTATGAAATCTTACGGAAAATATATGGACTCCGTAACATTTCCTTATGCTACATACGGAAAAAACATGGAGTTTTATGGAAATATACGGAAGTTGTATGGCATTTACGGAAGGCTTCTTATGGAGTATAAGGAAAGATAAGGAAATTGTATGGCGTATACGGAAAGCTTTTTATGGAGTATACGGAAAGATAAGGAAAATGTATGGCATATATGGAAAGCTTTTTATGGAGTATATGGAAGGACAAGGAAAGATAAGGAAACTTATGGAGCATACGGAGAGTTCATGATGGAAGATATGGAAGGATAAGGAAAGTGTATGGAGTGTACAGAAGATTTCATAAGGAAAATGCAGAATCTAAGGTCTTACGGAAATATACAGATTTTGTAAGGTGCTTACGAAAATGTGCAATAGTGTATGACAGGCATGTGGATTGTTGCAAAAAAATGTGGAAACTCTACAGTTGTTGTCACATTTTAAGCAGGAAATCCGAGCTTTATAAAGTTATAAATGAATGCACAGTGACATATATAGTACAAAAGAATAACGCAGGCTAGTCTGTGTTGTCAGTCACCGCTGTTCGCCCTTTTCCAGAATGAATACAACTTCTGCAGATGACCAGGTGCTAAAGTCTGTCACACGGAAAATGTGTCATTCACAAGGAATGACAATATATGTCATTTTACTTGCATGCTGTCACACGAAAACAAATCAAGCAAAAAAAGCATAACTTCAAGGGCTCGTTTTTTGGTAGAAACAATAATAATGAGAACTAAATTCAATGTGAATGAACTTGTCAATATTAATGAAACTGTTCTCATTAACATTGGCAAAGAGAAATGTCATTTTAAAATATCGACCATGAGCTTAGCTCTCCTGAGCACTGACAAAAGAAATGAATATCTATGAAAACTAATTGCATGCAGCCTAAAAATAATTTTTTATTGATAGTATGTGCTCTACAATATAAATACAGCTATACACAACTTGCCACAGCTTCACGACAGAAACGAGGTAGGGGCAGAGGGAGTGGTCAGAAAAATAATTAAGTATGAGAGCACAACTGATATGTACAAACACATAATGGTGCTTATCACTGATGCACGGATGGTCGTGTATAGAGCTGGGTCGTTTTGAGATTTTCAAAAGCATTGTCTCAGACCACCATGCAGATTGCGCTTCAATTGTAGTGCTACATAAGACACAACTTATGGGCCAGCTTTAATGAATAAGAAGATTATAGGTTAAACAAATGCTTTAAAATATATCATATCATGGCTGCATGGACGCATACAAGCTATATAAAGCGCAATAAAGTGAGGACGCATGAGCTTCTCTTGATGCTTTAGTTCTACATAGATGCTTCAACTGTGCTGCGAAGAAATTTAACCAATGTCTGTGTGTGCAACATTGTCCATTTTAAACTATTTATATGTATATATAAAATTCCTACTGCGAGCTAAGCTACGTAGCACTCCATAACTCTTCCTTTTATTAAGGGCAATTTTTCAAACAATCAACATTATTCATTTTCTGTCTGATGACTTCGTGCCCGCAATTCTTGGTTTGGCTCGATCACAATTGTGCAGCCCTTATTTTGGAGGAATCAAAAAACATCAACCAAAATATATTTTGGAACTGCTTCTCGGTGATATTGCCTTCCCTCAATTGCCACAGCTTGAGATGAGTCATATAGCAAGTCTTGCGCATACCTAGGGCCTACCCTTGAAGAAACTGGTCCGGCTGTGAAATGCTCAGTTTTTTCTCAAATAAATTTTTTTGGTTTGAGTTTTCTCACTTCTCGAGTCCCTTCACAATCAAGCAGACCCATTGTTCCCCTTAGTCCTTAAGTTTGTTATATTATGAAATAAATAAAAATATTAATAATGAAAATAAAAATACTAATAACTGTTGCGCAAAAAACACAGTCCCACATACGTACTTGAACGCAATATTGCTTTTATTTTGTTTTAGAACCTAAGGCATTAGAAAAGAAAGCAGTACAATAAAAACGTTGAAAAAAAACAAAAAAAATTAAACTTGGCGGGACTTGAACCTGCGCCCCTTAGTTGTGCTCGCGTACGTGAACTGAGTGCGTTAGCTTGCTGAGCTATTCGCGCTGAAGGTAGCACGTGAGTTTAGGTTATGTATATAAATATGCTCTTTACACGCTATGTGTTGGCATATTTATGTACGATATGCGATCGTATCTGTTGTTGTGTGCATATGTTTGGGGATTGTATATACGTCACATGCTTTTCGCATGTCTTTCAACTATAGATTGCTGCCCCGCCGCGGATGAAAACAAGTATTTTTACACCCACACACAAGCTTGAGCAGTTGAAGGTTGTTTCCCGGGGCTCTCTTGCGATTGAGTCGGCTACCACAGGGAATTAGAGTGATACCCCATTAATCCCTGCATCTAGCTGTATTCCTTTTAGTAGCTCTATCGCTTGATGACAAATCGAGCGCGAAGCGCAACGCTATTGCGCACGACCATGCCTCGCGTAGCGGCGACATCAGCTGATTGCGCCGGCCGGCTTGCTTCGATTTGCTTCAGAGCAAAGAAATGTCATCCCTTGAAAGATTGCGTACTGCACTATGTCAAAATGTTACGGCTTTGTAGCCATCCTATGATTCATTGAGAATTGATAACTCTGATATCACTACTGTAGAGCTTTGCGTCGGCGACACGCACCGAACGTGAAACCGCACTACGTCTGTCGTAGAAGCAGTAGGAGGCTGTCGTCTGCTAGAACAAAAACAAAACAAAGACCTGCGAAAATATTCATAAGTTGTAACTTGTTTTTTGAATAACCGTTTATCACTTTTAAAGTTATTTTGCCAGATAACATACATTTTTTTCAGTTTATAGCAGCGACAGATGTATTTTTTTCTCACACAGATATCCAAGTCAAATCCATTCACAGCTAAAGCCACATGTTGTTTGTCTTTTTTGTTTCTGTGGGCATGCCGTTTCGGTGCGTGTCTCATGTGTTCGCGCTGCTACACACGTGAGCACGAAATGCTAAATTTACGCAAGGAAGCGCCGTTCCTCATTCGTGTGATGTGCTAAGATTGCGCCCTATTCCCGCGGTTGTTCGAGTGCGGATCAAGTGCGAGTCGTCCAAGGAATCGGCGGGTTGGGCGGGCGCTCGAAGGACTCCGAGGTGACGGCTGACGCCTGTGGTCGCTTCCCTCAGGACAGTGTGAAAGAAACTAAAGGTAAGGGGGACACTTTTTTATGTAGACCAAGTATGCCACTCAGTGCAAGTGTGTGTTGCTGCACTCGAACGAGGCGTCGTGAAACGGCAACCTTACCCGCCTTTGCGAGTGCGGTTGCCGATTCGCTTCGACAACGCTAACGCCACCAGAGCCATGGCGCATCGGCGCGGCCTTACTGGAGCTAATTCGAGACAACTGCGGCATCATGCATGTGTATGGTGATCGATTTTTTCATATGTGCAATGTAGTGAGGAAGACGCACACGGCGCTTGCTACGTTGTTGATTAAACGAAGCCTGCAGTGCCATTTGATGCAAAGCAGCATTTTGTTTACGTTCGCGGGCGATACAATTTGTAACTTGGCTCGATTCACCTAGCCAACCGCCTAAGTGGGTTGATTAGCATACGTTCACAGTAGAGCGTTATTATGCCCCTAAACAGTGGCGTGTGCTTGTTGAAAGATATAATGTGTGTGCCTAGTGTAGAGAGAGAGAGAGGTGTTCGTTCAATCTGCATGTGTACCTGCAAGACGCCTTTGCTTGTAACTAATAATGTACCGGCCAGCACCTACATTGTACGCCTGACTTTGAAGAAAACTTGTATGCACAATGTGAGATTTTGTAATCTGCCAGAGTTGCTTTTTATAAAATAATACACTGCCAGCATGTTAAAAATATGTTTCGCTGCTGTGTGGCAGGGGTGCGGTTATCACGCTGTTGTGTAGTTGCTGATGCAAGCACTTATAGTTTTGATGCGTTAATATTTCTCATCTAACTCATCAGGTGTTTGGCTGTTTCAGCACAAACAAGGCAAAGAGAGAAGGAAGATGGGTAATGACAGGACCAGTGCCGACTTTTGTTTGCAGGAGAATACCCATGTTGGTGTATTTATTGTAACAGCCTGTCTGTGTTGCTTTTTTGCCCAATTTATGCAACAACACAGTTGTCAGCAATATGAGAGAGAACACTGAAATTAGCTTTTAAAGATCATGGTGACTAAATGCCTAGTAACTCACAGCACAAAGTAACAACAAAAGACATCAGTATGATTAATGTGGATGAGTACAGTCTTGCATCTAAAAAATATATTGTGCAAAATGGTGCCCAAGTAAGAAACCTCTCTATGTTTGCAAATAGTGTGACGTCACTTCGAACACCGTGCCAGCCATTCCCTCCCTTTGTGCAAGGGCTGGTTGGCAAGGATGTTGTTTGTGTCGTTCCTGATAGACCACTAAGGTGTATGCGATTCTAAACCTGTAGCCTAATATATACGTAATCTTTTGTGCAGTTACATCGCTGCATCTGACACCTACAACTTATTTGCATATTTACATTGCTCCCTTAGGACCTAACACACAAACTTGTTGTTTGCATTGTCACTTCATGAATATCGAGCGGTAAATGTACTGAGTATATGTGAAACAAGAATCTCTGCTTATTACATGAAGAAATATGAGGCCTTCTATAAAACGAGTTATACCTTTATTGAGCTTGCGTACTCGTCGGGGCGATTCATACATGCAGCTTCAGGAAATGGTATCTTCCAGCCCGGTGACCTTGCAATTTTTTTCTGCACACAGCGCAAACACCGAGATGTACCCACTCGCAGATGGTCACGTCAAGTGCATATTTACCTTGACTAAAATGTCAAATCAAGTTTTTTAATCGACCGGTCCCTGCCATGAGTGCTAGTCTTCGCAAACAAGACACATTGTTATTGACACTGCACACACCACACTCAGTATTCTCAGTTGAACCGATATTCTCAATACCTTTCAATGCACACTACATGCCGCAATCAACAGTGCACATTTTTGAAGACTAATCCGCTGTTGCTCGCACAGGCCACCACGTGTGTTCACTTCTTCAAGATAAACAGACAGCGTGGCAAATATTTTACCACACAGTTTACCACACCACTGGATGCTTGCTGACACATACTACAGCTAATGTCGATATTGTAACGTGAAGTGTAAGCTTTGAAAAATTAAAACTTGCCCCAAACACCGCACGACTGTACCGGGCTGAGCCACCAGCGGGAGTGTTTTTCCAGCCACACTTTTTACATGTGCCAGTGACATCATGCTGTGACGTACCTCGGTAGGGGCCTATCGCTGCATACTTTATGTGAATGGGGGTCCTGTTAGTGAAAGCAGGCATTGTTGATTTTGTAACTTGTTCATGCCCAACTGGACCTTCATTTGCACAAGTTGTCTGACTGATATTCAGGCGAACTTTTGTGTAATAAATTATACAGTTGGCAGTCTGTGCTTGCCCCATACTGTTGTTACTGGTGTTTCTTGTTGTTACTTGGCACTGCTCATTACTACTCACCTACACAAACTAGCCTATCTTGCCACTGTTTTGGACAAGATGCAGCAGGCAAGTGCGATAGTGTTCATAACTCTAATTTCTCGAGCAAAATTTATCGTTTCATATTCAGTTAGTTGCATTCATATCAGTACATTATAAGAAATCATTGAATAAACATGAATCCGTGTTCCTTTACATAATGCTCACAACTTTTATATCAAATGGAATGGTGTTTTAAAAAACATGGGTTTTAGCTAAACTTCATGCTCTTTTCTCGAAGAGGTGACAAAACGCTATTGCATGCTTACTTGCCATGAATTGGACTGTGTTCTAAATACATTGCAATTCTTCACCGGACTGCCAGTACACTTCACATTGGGGGAACATTTAATAACCATGGATTGATTAATTGAGAACGGAAAGAAAAAAGCGGCAGGCCAGGATACTTCATATTGGCATCCGTTTTGCTACCCAGCGCATTATCATGCAAACTTCCTATAGAGTGGTTATGCGTCTTGCATGTGTGTCGGTAAACCAAGAACTTTGGGTAGAACTATATTTATCTTACAAATGGTTGCAGGACTGTGGAGGCTGTAGGGCTGCTTAGGAATGGTGGAATCCCTGGACATGTGTTCAACCTTGCTGCATCAGCTCCTTGGTGTTTTCACGGCATCTTTACAGATGTGTTGGGTGAGTAAAGCAAGCAGGTTTCAACACAAGGAAAAGTATAATATGGCAGCACCTTTTGTGCGTGCCTTACATCCCAAGTATATCAAATATTTATCTTGCCTTGTGCTCTGTAATTTTTAAAGAGACACTTCTTTTTGCTTTATATTTGAGTCTTGATGCTTCGACAGCAATGTATTTGTGTTTGACAGCAAGTGTTCTTGAACAAATAACTGATCTCAATGATGACAAAACACCCTTCATACTTGGTTCTTAGTATAAGCTAGCACTTATCTGTAGCAGATTCAATTATTCATTTTTTGCTGGGATGATAATGGGCAAGTAGCAAAGGCAAGTTCAGATTGGAGTGGTCGGTGACGTCTGTTTAGGCTCTGCCATATTTCTTTGCAACCAGAGTTATTTGTGGCCACATATACAATGAAGCCACATGATGTGCATTCTAAATGAGATTACCATATCACATTTCACTGCATCTTAGTATGTGCCAAACAAATGCAGATATCATTAGCTTGCCATTATAAAGGGATCCTAAACCAACACAAGGTTGAAATTTAGTCGTGGTGTTGCAGCTGTGTATGACTCTACAATGGATACATAGCCTTGATAATTTGTCTATATGTTGTCGCAATAGTAATGTTACACACATTGTACGATACAAAAGAGGTCCTCGCTTATTTCGCTTTTTTTCGCTATGCTTCTTTCTTGTCTCTTCTTGCCATGTGCTCCTCCTCACTGTACAAGGAGCAAGAGCAGTGGGCATACAAACACGTATTTAAAAAAATGTTGTAAGGTGAGCACTGAGAAGCTGAACACTTCCAAAAGGCTCAAAGAGGTAAAGGTATTGTTTCTAGCTACTTTTTGGGCACCCATAGCTAGTTGTGCTGCTGCAGTTAAAAAATAAGTTAAATGTTAAAAATTAATTGGAGATGGTTTGGCACCCATAAATGCAGTTACATACAGAACTAGGTTTCAATGCGTAAGCAAAATCTGTTTACTCTAAATCAATCCTAATGATATCTGAAATTCAGGAAATATTCACAGAAAAGCTCAGAAAAAGGCTAAGTGGTTGCCCCTTGAATGTGAAGGAGATACCCTTCTTCTAACAGGTCAATAGACAGTCTAGTAGTCTCGATATTACATGCACTATAAAATATTCTGGTGTGGTGCTTTTCATGCATGTTATATTGAGAGGGGTTTTTAATAGAACTGTTGTCACTTTGCCCTGCATTGCTGAAATTGTTCACATAGTTATAATACATGAATCACTTTATGCCTTTTGATTTTATGCAAATGGTTTGCTTACCCAGTCGGTTTAACTTGATTTGGATAAAATCAGAAATGCTCTAAAATTTTTTTTACTATACAGCAGGTTTATTTTTAAAATACGCGACCATTGATGTGAACGCAGTTGGTGGCGTGCTTGATTAATCCTTCCCTATCACCACTCTAACTACACCTGCTACAGTGCATAGTGTGACAAAAGTAATGGTACTTAACATTACTGGCAGCATACGCTTTTATGTCTCAAAATAGGTTAAAAAGCCTGGTAAAAATGTGCGTACGTTTTTTTTTTCGCTCCAACTAAATATTCTGGTCTACTCAAAGTAGCTTCCACTCTTTTAAGTTCCTCAAACTTTTAGGTGTTCAATAGAAGTATCAATGCCATATACTTTCTATGTCAGCCTACTCACCACTCTAATAATGAGAATTACCCGACAACATTACCCAGTAAAATAAAGGGATGTTATAAAAAGTAATGTCAACTCAATTGTCAAAAAACGTTGCCAAGTTACGTTTTTGTTCACTTTTCTTTTCACAATTTTGTTAAAGTTACTTTTGATAACATCCCCTATAGTTTGTTTGGCATCATTTTCTGCTAGTTCTCATTATAATGTGTTCAACAAAGACAACAAACCCTTAAATTTATAGTTGTTTCCTTTACTCATGAATCTGAAACAGTGAATCTCAGTAATCTTAGCGGTGTGTGACTTGTTTTTTTTTTTTGATCAGTTGTGCATGTGTTCAAGTACATGCATTTAGGTGGGAGGGCGAACTATTGCCTCCTCCTGTGACTAGCAGATTTTCTGAGAACGGACAGATGCATAATGCTGCCAAAGAAGTATAGGGATATTGGAAGTAATCGTAACGTAATTGCAATCGTAATGTAATTGCCAGTAGGCAAAAAAAAAGGTGTCCCACACTCGCCATAGTGGTAACAGGCAGCGCTGACTAACTCTTCCATGTATAAATGCACGTATATACCGTACAAAATGGAAGAGGGATAGCCGCCATGGTAGCTCAGTTGATAGAGCATCGGACATGTTATTCGAAGTTCGCAGGCTTGGTCCCTGTACAGGGCAGGTTATCTTTGTTTTTTTTCCTGCCCCGCCACGGTGGTCTAGTGGCTAAGGTACTCGGCTGCTGACCCGCAGGTCGCGGGTTCGAATCCCGGCTGTGGCGGCTGCATTTCCGATGGAGGCGGAAATGTTGTACTCCCGTGTACTCAGATTTGTGTGCACGTTAAAGAACCCCAGATGGTCAAAACTTCCGGAGCCCTCCACTACGGCGTCTCTCATAATCATATGGTGGTTTTGGGACCTTAAACCCAACAAATCAATCAATATCTTTTTTTTCCCTTCTACTTTTCTTTCTTCACAATTACAACACTTCTATTCTTCTTGAAGATTTTCTGGTGTAAAAAAGGTACCTTATAATCTGAAGAGGCAAACAGAATGTGCCATTGCACGAGTTAGCTCTTGTAGTGGTTACAAGTAAGATATGTTTTGAAGAATAAATCATTCTGCCACTTGCCTAAAGAATGGCCACAGGAGATGGTGCTGGATGCACTTTGTTATTTTTGAATCAAGCTATCTTGTATTCTATTTTTATAAATTACATGGGATACACATGACGGTATCACACACTTTAACGCCACAAAGATTATACAGCGAACAATGTTATAAATGCGAAATTGCATAAGGATAAGGTGAAAACTGCACCCTCAACGAGAATGTACAGAAAGCACAGGGTGCAGGCGTCATTCCTTTTGCCCGTGCTTTTCAAGTGCGAGCTGTTTTCACCTCGTTCTGACCAACTAACTAGATTGAGATGTGTTGTTATAGTGCAAGAGGATGCTCCACGGGAAACTAGGTTTGTCTCAAAGTCTGTGTGTGTCTTTCAACCTATATGGTGCCCGGTTGAAGAGTTCATGCAGACCAGATCGTGTAAAACAGGACCGGGTAAAACAGGACCGTGTAAAATGGACCGTGTAAATAAAATAAAATGGACCATGTAAATAAACAGGATAGTGTAAAATGTCGTTTTCGTGTGCAACTGTAGTTGTGGTTGTGCTGAATGACCTTTCTTTATATACACTACATAACAAACTTGCTTCTTTAGAGTCGAGTGCATCTTCGGATCAATTGTAAATGTTTGCATATGCGAGGCCTTAAGTTTTATAAGAAATTCCTCAGTGTGCCACTAGGAAATGTGTGTTCAGCGAAAATTTGTATACAACTCGTAAAGCCTCGTCTACAACTTTATGCAGGTTGACCATGAGCAGAAAACGAGGAGCGGCAGCAGCCCCCAGAAAAGAGCAAGCACCCTCCAAGCTCCCGAAGCTCTCTCCGACAGGAACAGCAAGGTCACTGTGTGGCATTGAAAACCATTGCAAGGAGTGCCTTATCAGTACACTGTGCTGCTCTTTCATCGCAGAAGACGAAGTTGACCACTCCAGAGGAACTTCACGCTGTGTATTGTGAGTGCTTCAGTGGTTTTGTTTTTGTCCAGCCAGCAGTTAAGAAATCATGTGTCAGATTCAGCCAGGATGGCTAGAGGGAGTCGGGCAGGCATGTTTTGACATTTGTCTAGCGAAGTAGTGCCAATTTTCGCACTGGTCCTGTTGGAGTTACTGCCACAATCACAGAAGCTACGTCACCTCTCTAAATGTACAGATGTGTCGGGGAAGATTAGCTGCATTAGGTTTTTCTATAACTGATAGCTGCCAACATTCTTCTTTATACAAGAGTTTTGTTCCTCACTTATGGGTGTAAAGCCCTCTACAGAAAAATGCAACACGTCTACTTCCAGAAGACTCCAAGGCCCTACTTGTAGGTTTTTTCGGCTTGTATCATAAGAACCTCGTTTGGGGTACATGAACATTTTATAAACATGTACAGCAAAAATTTTGGGTGGCTGGTCGTTTTGTCGTTATCCTGTTCCTCGCAGTATTCTTAATCATGTTGTGCATTACGTTGTCAATCTGGTTCATGTGCATAGAAGACATTACCAAGTTTGAGGCTACAGTATAAAAAGCCTGGAAGCAAGCTATCAATAATTTTTTAACAGAGTTGCTTAATCTGATACATGATACATCACTAAACTGCGTATTCATCAATGTAAGCTCGTCTTAGTGTTATCCAAAATGAAGATGTGAGTCGACAGATGGAAACATCTAGTGGGGTAATCAGGGTGAACAGTAGAAGTGCTTCAGACAGGCTGGCTGATGTTGCGATAGGAGGGCCTATTTTTTAGAAGTCACCTTGTCATCCTTGGCGTGTTAGTTTAAATGGGGTCAGTAATGACATCATCTTTGTGTATAGGCGTGTGTGCCTGTTGGAAATGTTTGTCTGAAAAAAAAAACTATAACGCAGAAGAGTGCAGCCCTTGCTTCTTTTCAAGTTAGGTTGCGCTGATACAAAGTGTTCTCCTGTCGGAGGTTGGGGGTAAGGGAAGCAAAAAAAGATAAATGATAGAAAAGAAGAAAAAGAAGAAAGAAAAGGGGAATGCAAAGTAAAAGTAGTGCTATACTGCTCCTACTTTGCATCCCCCTTTTCTTCTTTTTTTCCCCTTGTTTTCTTTTTTCACCTTTCTTGTTACATTGGCATTGTCCCATCTAGTGCATGAATCAATGACACATGGCTTTGCTATAGCAAAGATGCCTATGTGGTGTTGGATTAAATAGTGCATTGTACTTCATTTAGTTAATTACAGACTGATCAGTCTTGCAATAAGTGCTTCCTGTCTATCACCACACATGTTCAATTGAAAAGTTTGTGCTTGGCTCTTAGTATGCTGGTATATAGCTTGTCTTGGACTACTCAAAATGAATGTTATTTTGCTGCTGTTTATGGTAATGAATTTATCCAACACGAAAATATCTTTCCTTGTGAACTTTGTCAGACCTGCCTTTCTTTTTCTTTCCTATGCAGGCATTGTATGTGAGGGAGGCAGTAACAGAGAGGTGATAGCTTCAGCTTCGGAAGAATAAATGCTGGCAGTGAGGCAATTGCGAATCAAACATCCCAGCCATTTTGCCAACCGTCCTAAATGTGTTTTGAAATAAAAATATTGTGCTCGTTTACTGTATTTTTCTGAAAACAGCAAAATGCTAAAGTATATAGCAGAGAACAAAATATTAGGCCACGTTGGTGCCTTCTGGACTTCCCAGGATGTCGTCTGGGTGTTGTTTGTAAAAAGTAAAGTGTTTAAAAAATACTGCCTCTTCTACACCAAATTCGGTCTTGGTATTAAGTAAAGGTGATTGTGTGTAGTGCATGAAGCTCAGTAATATTAGTGCAATTTTTTCGCCGCATCAAAAGGAAAGAAGCAGTTCTCTTTATATGGCAAGTTATATGATTACACTTTGTCTTAAAGTAGAAATGAATTTTTGAAGTTTTCTTATGATGGCTGTTTTCTGCATTTGATGTACGACAGCTTCCGTTCCGAAGTTCCCCATGGCGCTCAATAGGAGACTTCAAAAATCATTTTCCTCATTTAAACAAAAATTGTAATGATAACACTTGCCATGTAACAAGAACTGTTTGTTTGCTTTCAACTTACATATAAAAGTAATTTTCAATTAGACAAACACACAGCTCAAATTGCATCTCAATGTGGACAAAAACGATTATATAGTGATATTTGTTTTCTGGACCTAACATTATTTCTTTTCGTAAAATATAACTTCTGTGCAGTGAGTATTTGTGGCTCAAATATTCATACAAAATGCAGTATTGCCATACAAGAAATGCAAACGATAAACAGTTTAGCTGAATTCTTCAAAGCCTATGTAGCAGAAAAATTGCACTAATGTTACTTGACTTCAAATACTTTAAGAAGCATCTTTACTTAATATGTAGATCAAATTTGATACGGCAAGAAAAAGCGGTATTTTGAAATTTTTCTCACAAATGACACCCGCGCGACATTCTGCGAAATTTCGAAGGTACCCACGTCTTTTCTCTTCAAAACATTTCTGCAAATAACTATTTTCAGAAGAGTAAATTACCATCATTTTTTAAACTATACATCTGTGATGGTCGCCAGGCAGTATGGTTTGTATGTTTGGTGTAGAATAGCCCAGTGCAAAAAACAACAAATGGCTGAGCATCCTTTGACGCTCGGGCAATTTCGAAAGCATTTGTTTGTTAGCAGCAATTCAGTTAGGTCCTTGTCTTTATGCTTAGGCCCAGAAACAAAACACAAGTAACTAAAGTAGTCCTAAGAGTCATGTAGTCTCACTGTTCCAAGGTTTGTGGAGCCTAATTTAGTGCAAGCTTCACCATTTTTTAAAAATTCAGATTCAACCAACAGGTTTTGGAGGCACAGTGCATTTTCAGCTAACTTGTTTCACACCAGTTACTTAGATAAAAAGCGGAAAGTAGAGGTAAAAATACCTTTTTAGAGACATTGTAGGTAATAACGAAAAGGACTGCTTTCTTTTTTTGTGTGGTGCTTTGCCTGAACGCCGTGCTTTTTGTGGTATAGTTCATTGTCTAGGGAACATAGGCCTTAAAAACAAACATTAGCCATGTTGAGGTCAATTTCTTGGTTGTAGTCATAGTAGCCATATAAATAATTATGACTTCAAACTTGATTGTTCTTTTGAAGATTTTTTTCTTGCATAATGATATTTGAGAGTCTTAGTCAATTTTGTTATAAGAAAACGTGATGTCATAGTAGGGTCACTTTTTGTAGAGTCGTTCAGTTCTACCTTACCTTTTACATTCCTAATCGAGCAGTTATTTTCAATATCGGTATTTAAAATGGAATGAGCATGCTGTATGTAGTAAGGTGTAAGCACTTACAGATAGCACATGCACCCAACTTTTCTGTTGGCAGTTTATTTCTGTTATTCTTGATTCATATGTGGGGTTTCACGTCCGAAAACCACTATATGATTATGAGAGACGCCGTAGTGGAGGGCACTGGAAACTTCGACCACTTGGGGTTCTTTAACGTACACCCAAATCTGAGCACACGTGCCTACAGCATTTCTGCCTCCATCGAAAATGGAGTCGGGGTTTGATACCGCGACATGCGGGTCAGCAGCCGAATTTCTGTTACTCTTGCTCCCCTATATGTGTGCAGTTTGGTTATAGTTATCTGGCTTGCACAGATTTTTAATGGCCCCTGCCTGGTCCTGCTTGCTTTCATGGTGATTTTAACCTTCTTAAGTTGCATAGGTTTAACTCTCAAAATTGTTCAAGCTGCCAATTTTGTGCACAAACCGTATAGTATAAAGGCAGCAGATGTACATGCACACTCTAATAAATGAACATTGAGAGCTTTCACTTGCAGTTCCTAAAGTTTTACTGTGCAGGAAGCGTTTAAATCATAATTTCATAAGGACATATTAATCGATTTTCTCTACCATTGAAAATCGTGACAACCTAGTTATTTTCACTGTGATAAGCATGCTGTTTTTTTTGATGTGGCAGAACTAATTTATATACTCATTCCTTCTATTATTCACATATGCATAACATGAAGTATTGTGTGTCTTAAATTTTCAGTTTCATTCTGTGTGTTATATTTCTTGTTCATGTAAACTATTGTGTTAACATGTGTCTCTAGTATTATTTGTGCCAATTATTTTCATTTCCGGGTGCCTATGAAGGACACATAAGTTCTATCGCAGTGACCTTCGAAATTTACAGTGGTGCCGGAGCCTCAAGCAGCATTTCGCCGATCTCCACAAGACATTCATGAGATAAACACAGCGCCACACTTTCACAGTGCTATGATTATTATTTATGTTTAAACATTTCGTTCTAAAATTGCGGTTACATTGTGCCACCATCCTGTGGCTTAGGTGGAGCTCGTGAAATTGCGGTGCAGTCACCTCATTTGTGTACGATCAACACTGCAATGTCACTATTCACAGCTGGAGCATACAGACAAATAAAAAAACATATTGATTGTAGCAGGGCTGATGTGTATAATAATGCTTCTCTATTATTAATAATAACTTTATAAGTTCTTTAAGTCTTGCATAGAACACTGCATTAATGTGTTGCAATGTAACCACCATTTATGATCGCTAGCATGTTAATTTAGTAGTTTTGTAGTGTATTTTATTTAAAAGGTAATTTCGCTTCCGCATCACGACAATTAGTAAGATGCCGATGATTCAATCCCTCATCATGCACATTTAAGAAATATTCTGATTTGTACACAGTATTGCATGTACTCAAGATGTGGACGTCTATTCAATTTACACATTATATTGCTTTGCACTAGATTCAGACGTAACATGCACACATTTCAGTAATTTCCGCATGATACGTCTTTCCATAAGATACGGAGTCTGCATCATACGGCTTATGCGGAGTCCGCATCATACGTCTTATGCCGAGTCCGCATCATACGTCTTCCATATTCCAATAATTCCGTATGTGAGGTCTCCGCATCTTACGGAACGTTTCAGTAGGGAGAGCGCCTGTAGTGATTCTCTAAACAGCGTTACAATATGATTCAGTGGTATTTCCACCAAAGAAACAAGAAATCGTGTAAATCTTTTATTTGCGTGTTACCCCTGGGCGTAGAATGCGGCATTTCGATTTTGCTTGTGAATTGGGCTGTCAGTTTTTGATGAATGTGGTGCATTTTGTGGTCGCTCGTACTCGCGTAATTGGTGTTGACGGCGCTGTTGATACCACTACTGCGCATGGTGGTGGCTCGTGCCCAAATGTTTTTTCCTATCTGACGTGCAGAAGGGCACGCAACAGTATAAAACATTCCTGAAATTAAATAGAAGAAACGAACCTAACTTCAATTTATCTAACAAAGAAAAACTATAGCAATGACATAGCATCAATTGCGTAAATCGTATCCTGTTGGTAACCTAATACTAAAACGCCACTATTGAATCACACATTCGTTCAAACTTCCACTCCAAAATTTTCTATCCTCTATGCAGAATGCCAGTGGCGCATGCACGCCTGGTAACCACGTAAATGCCACAGCACTCTGCTTTCTTCCATGTTCCCCGCCACTCGAGGAACCCTTATTAAACGCACCGCCTTGCGGTAGCCGGGCGCGTGAGGCGATACTCGATGGTTTTGCTGGAAAGCGCGGCAATTGGGACGACCAGAAAGAACCACGCCGCGCGCCCGCGATCTCGGCGACCATGAACAGCAAGAATCGTTTGTAAACACGGCTGACAGGTAACGCTGGCCTGGAAACGAGAAAGTAGCTGCACGAATAGCTTTCAATATCGCGCTGTTACCGAAAAAAAGTTACCGAAAAAAATAACAACAACCTTTGACATATATCTAAACATCGTTTACCCTTGCTTCAATATATTGTTTTGTAACCTGTAGTCAAGCGCCTGTCGATTAGGTTACACACACCACGCTTCCATAAGTTCAGTGAACGCATTCAGCAGCCGAATCTCATTAAGCGTCGATGTCATTCACTGTGTCCGTGTAGCAGGCACAAGTATGACATTAACACCTAATGTAATTTGAAGCGCATGACATTACACGTGTCGTATGACAGGCGTCCACGTGGCTTGGATAGGTAATGCATGAGACTGCATTGTAGCGCAGTTCTTGGTTGTGCCCGTTGTTTTACGTGTTATTGGTGACCTTGTAGATTGTATTGTAACGGTAACTGCCGAGTGCCCAATTTTGTGTGTTTTTCGCTCTGCCCTATGTGACAATATATTTTTGTTTTGTTATACACTCTCGGCTCTGCCTCAAAATTGTGTGTCTCATTATTGGTATCATGAGCCGGTGAGAATGGGGTCATATTACCCGTAGGCGGAACGTTAGGCAGTGCGTGAAAAGGCGCGCTACATAACGGTTATACTTATAACATAATGTTGCCAAGTGCTGACTTGGACGTTTTGCATGAACTACTCTAACATTGTCCTTGTACTTTTTAGCTCATTTTTGTTGCTTCCTAGTAATGTAGGTAATCCCGCATAATAAAATAATTAAACCGAACACAACAATTGCGTTACTTGGCCATTCGGATCATCAGAAACACGCATTTGCTTGCGATACCTACAAGGCAATCATTAGGAATACCATTACTTTACTTTTGTGAATGTTTATTTGCGTCGACGAGTGTAAACGCAAAATAATAGCGTAGAGAACGGCTTAACAGGAGGAAATACCTGACTTTAAGCAATATGCCGGGGACGCCAGCGTTTGTGTGATGAGGCTTTTCCTTGATATTTTGGAAGGACTAGTTGAGCGATGTCATATCATGAAAACTAATGATTGAAATTTTAATACACTCTACATTTCCAAGTCGTCGCAAAATAAAAGAGAAAAAATAATGGAGCTTCACCATAGCAGCGCAAAGCCTGAAACAGGCCGAACCTAGGCATCTATTTTGTTTTTTTTTAGTTTTACTCTTCCTTTCCTCAAGTTTTCTTGTCCCAGTTTTTAAGTTTTGTTTATTGATTTCTGTCTTTTAACTATTTCTTTCTTTTCCTTTCTCTCCCTTTGCATATCTGGATTGCATCCTTTTGCAATATTTACCCATCATTTATGTTGCCGTAGCAACATTAGCAATGTCTGCACTCTATGTCATCATCAAGAAGCTTGAAAAAACAAGTGCAAGAAGGCATTTGTACAGCGTGAGCACACGTCTAGTAATGAAAAGGTGACTAAACTATAGCATCTTTGCCTGCATTACGCAGAGTAACGACGACAGGATACGGCAGTATACGTCAGTTAGACCCCATCAATACTTCGCACTTACATATATAAAGGAATAAGAATACCATACGTATTATTGTTACGTCTACGAGATGGGTTTATTCAGAGCCGACGTAACGGTCGACATGACGGTATACAGCAGTGAACGCGCAGCAGCGAGCTCTTGCCACAACCGAACGTCCTCTTCTTCTGCCACTACCATGTTCCCCACTACACAGGTGCACATACCTAAATTACACATGTGATAACATTTCCCTCCGCGCAGACGAAGCCCACTGGGCGAGTCAAACAGTCTCTCGAGGAATAAAGCGCTTCAAACGTGCAACATTGAGAAGTTCAGTTGTTGCAGACCGTCGGCCATTTGAATGAAGACGCGGTATGCGGTAAACTGAATCACTGATACGGTCTACAACAAGATAAGGCCCCGCATAGTGCGCTATCAGTTTCTCGCACAAACCGCGTTTTCTAGTTAGTGTCCACAGCAACACTAGCTCACCGCAATTGTACGTCACGTGTTGGCGTCGGCGGTCAAAATGTGCCTTCGAGCGGTCTTGCTTCGCAAGACCGCTCGAAGGCACATTAGCTTTTGAGCAGTTATTCTGCTAACCTAAGTCGTGATTTATGATACGCAATTATATTTGCGCCCCTTCAGAATGTTCGAATGACAGGCACACCTATAAGCAAAGTTTAGTGATTGTGAACGTATACCTCATATCAAAACATATACCACACACGAAAGATGAACAGTAGAAAATTACTTATATATTTCGGGACTTGAAATTTGAATTGTCTGACGTGACATGACATTTAGACGTGTCTAAAACTTACTACGATGTTAGACAACGGATATTCAGGACGGGTCCTTATTAGATGCGGCGGAGTAGCTGATGGTGGAGCTCACTCCGGTGTGGTAACTACCCTTACTGCGCAAGCGCAACAGATAGCTCAAGCATTACCACAACGCGCTCATGCACTATACGTTCCTACCTGTGTAAAGGGCTCGGTAAGACTTTGTAGCCTCTGCCCCTTACAATCACTCAGCAATCATGTGACGGCGTCAAGGAACGAGATTCCGCACGTGCGGCGAACCAATTGTATTATGGTAAAACGTGCTGACATGCGCTAATAAGTTCGGGTTTGCTAATGTGACTGCGTACGAGGCTAAGAACTTCCTCTTTTAGGCTCTCTGAGCAATCACGTGATGGCGTCTCGGAAGAAGATTCCGCAAACGTGCTATCGATTCACGTGCTCCCACGGGACGAGGCGATGAAACCGCGTGGCGTGCACCAACAAGAGTTCGGGAGGAGTACCAGCAACAGAAACTACAGATAAAATACACGGTGTGCTCCACCTGCAAGGACGCGTTAACATCGGGCAAGGTACCCGTCATAAACAGTTTTGTAGTCAACCCATGCGCTGCTTCTCATGCTACTCATAGTTAACTTTAGTTGAAGATCAGCTTTTTTTGTTCCGTTAATTACTGTGTTCCCGCCTACAACCAATGGCAGCTGCGAATGAAATGGATTGCTCTGCCGGCCGGTTATTGAAGTTCTAGCCGAACCGTTTCATTGAGTGGGTTCAGATTTTCCAAGTACCTCCCTACCTTCGGCATCTGGAAATAAGTGGATTACAGTAGCTACAAATCATGCCACAAGCTATGCAATCACTCGAAAGCTACTCACCAGCTGCGCGACAGATGTTGCAGATATCCCTCCTTGCGGCTTATCTATTATGGCGGTTATTATCACTCACTCACAGATTTCGTGTCTCGTGTGGTTGATAATCTACATCGATCATGTGGTACTTGACACAACTTCATGAATTCTCACCACCCTCAAATGAATGGATCGCCCCCTAATGGCCATATTTTTTATCAACGCTTCTGGAAACCGCACTAATTGAAGCGTTGCGCTCGTGTTCGCCTCCATCCCGTACAACTCATACCTTCATGAAATTTGTCCTTTTATTTTCGACTAGGCATTGATTCCTTGGTACCAGTCAACACACTATTCCGCCTTATCTACCATGTACCACCTCATACGCTCAAGATATCAACACCTATGCTCTCATCACACGTATAGTTGCCCACGTTCGTTTCTTGTTTTCCCAGACTGCACAAAAAACTTTTTGTGACAATAAACATAGGAGTAGCAATTTTCCTCCAGGTTCTTTAGTTTTACTGCGGTTCCCATCCTGTTGTGTTCACCTGTATCAAAAGTTTTCATTCCCATACGTGTGGCTCTACCAGGCTCTGCGCCAGGCGACACCGGTCATGACCTTTCCTCGACCACTAACACGTCTACTGCTGCAATCAGAGGTGACATTATGTTTCTCTCTTGAAGCGCTTCAGTGGTGGTGCACCCTTCTGTCCATAACAGGCAAAAGGACGATGCTTTGCATGTCACGGGTATCGAAAAAACCCTCTGGTTCGACCACCCAATAAAGTTTCGCAACCAACCAACCTCTGGTTCGACCACCGAAATCACGCTGAATAGAAGGTGATGACGACATCTTTGTTGAGGCACTGAGTCTAACCTGTACTGTTAATTTGCCTTCCTGTACACTGTGTACAGTGTTAACCCTACCCGTGCGCACTTTGTATAGCAATATTTAAATATCACGCCAACCAAAAAGTGTAATGAGGAATTCTCACTTTGTAAAGTGTGCATTCTCTGCTTTTTATACATTAAAATAACTGTTCTGACAATGAACAGGAGATCTTTTGACGACCAAGTTTTATTCAAATATACAAGGTAGGTATTTAAAACGTTTACGTCTAGGACAACAATTTACCGTATATACAGCCATATTTTGACATCAAGACATGCTGGTAATCATGATTGATGGATTTCATGGCGTGTTTTCAGCTTGTAAATCTGTAATGAGAACAAATGGGTTTGTTGTTAATTAATCAATCGATGAATCATTCAATCAGTCAATGAAACTTGATCGTTATTGACAGAAAATCGCTCCTGCGTTCGTTTTATGTAAGCAAAACCTTACGAGGCTGAAGGCTAGTTTAATGCAAGATGCTGCAAATATTTCTGAGCTGAATATCAAGTGCCAAGGTATAATGCAGTTAAATCAGAGAAGTTCCACCAGTGAATGAACTGGCGTTCTGACATTAAGGTCACCTACCATTAGAAGAGCTACCTTGACGGGCATTTCAACAGATTTTTGCAACCTGAATACAACACATTCTTGTTTTTTTTTCTAGGTAGCTTGCTTCATAGCAGTGTAAATTCTGTGCGAACAAACGGCGAGATGTTAAATATTACTGAATACTTGGAACAAGAAAAAGAAAATGAAGTATGGGCACGCCAGGAGACCATGTGCCTGCTGTGTACCAATCAAGCGCTTGCTGGTCATGGACACGTTTTAAATGCGAGCGCACTTCTTAATCCGGCTAAGTCAGGTGTCAGCCGGGATTCGTTCACCGCCCTTTTCCGTAGCAACAGCTGCAGGTGCGCGTGCTTATCCTCGCCCCTAGTGACCGAAGCATGTGGTGCGAGGGAGTGTAGGAGAGAGTGGGTGCAGCACTTCACCTCCCTTCTCTCCTCTCTGCGCCCCACTTTTCCATCCACTTGCACCTAACTCTAGACCGTTAACTGGCTTGGCTCTTTGCAAGAACATCTGGAATTTATAGCTCGAAAAGCCACTGTGAAATGCTAATGCCAAGCCGAGAACGCTGGTTGTTTTGTTCACTTTATAGTAATTTTTAAACGTGCACTTTAGCTACTAAAGCTGAAATTACGTACCGCGTTTCTCGCGACAGAAAAACGCCCTGTGAGGCGAATAGCAATGTTGGCATGGTGTAAGAAAAAAAAGGGAAATTCCACGTAAGGTGGGAATCAATGATATGCGAAGCACAAATGAGAAATGTCATGTCACTTCAGAGAGAGAACTAAATGAGGGAAAGGCAGGGAGGTTAACCACAAAATTGAGCATCCGATTTGCTACCTTACACTAGGGGAAGGGGGAATGGGGAAGAAAGATTGGAAAGAAAGCGAAGAGAGAAATAGACGCGCGCAAAAAAAGGGGGGGGGGGTAGCTGGGGTGCTACAGTGTATACAATATGCCGCTGCCACGCAAAAAGTTCAGTGAGGCCTTCACTGATTTTCTGTGAGCACACAAATCATGTCGTCTTTCCAGCCCTGATTGTTGAGACAAAGGTCTGTCGTCAAGGTGAGCTAACGCAGCAGCTAGTTGCAGTCTTTGCACGCTGTAACGAGGGCAGTAACAGAGAACGTGCTCGTTAGTTTCATCGCTGCCACAATGACCGCAAGCAGCACTGTCTTCCACGCCGATTCGGAAGGTGAAAGCTTTGGTGAAGGCGAAACCAAGCCATAGTCAGCAAAGCATATTGTCTCGAGTCGAGAGAGTCCAGACGGAGGCCGGAGTCGACGAGACGTGTCCAATATATGCAGTCGCGTGTGCCGTAAGCACTCGGCGTTCCACAGAGATTTTATTTCTGCATTAGCGATTTTTCGGATGGTCATTGCAGCATCAGTCCTTGAAAATTGTATAGATTCTTCTTCATCATCTTCTTGTGCTGATCAAGCAGCTTCATCGGCATGTTCGTTGCCCAATATGCCACAGTGACTTGGAAGCCACTGAAACGTGATTTTGTGTCCTTCGTCGAAGAGGTGGTGAAGCAGCTGTCTAATTTCTAGCACTAGTTGTTCATGAGGTCCCCGGCGTAAGGCGAATATCAAACACTGTAGTGCTGCGTGCTCACGTGTTCACGGAGCACTGTAGTGCTCCATGAACACGCTCTATTTCTTGGCTTCTTTGTTTAATGACTTGAATTGCGCTACGTAGAGCAGCAAGTTCCGCAGCTGTCGATGATGTCTGGTGCGATAAACAAAACTACACCGTTGTTGCTGTTGCAGGAAAGATCACCGACCCAGCAGACCCATCCACTTTAGTTGAAGCGTCAGTATATAGATGAGTACGCTTACTGTACTTCTCATATAACAAGAGAAGATAAAGCTGCTTTAGCGCTGGAGACGAGAGCTGGGCTTTTGACCCTATGCCTGGAACCGTGAGTTCAACATGTGGATAGGTCATACTTCATGGGGGAGTTGAAATCCTCGATAGAGTTGTATATCCCATAGGAATGCGTGTGCGATATGACAAGACTGTCTGGCGAAATGAGGCACGAGGTCGGGCTTCTGGCAGTGAAGCTAGATGATGGGCAGGGGCACGAGCAAGATGCCTCACGTGTGCTCTGAGCACTTCCATCATGTTATGCGTCTTGAGCTGGTAGTCATTAGCGATCTCGATTGTCTCAGCTGTTAATGAACATCGCGGTAGCCCCAGACAAACTCGCAGAGGCATAGCCTGGATGCTTTCGAGAGTCCGAATGTTGGTTCTACAGGTGCTGGTCAACACAGGCAAACTGTAGCGCAAATATCCAAGAAAAAGTGTCTTGTACAATTTGCATCATTGCATGTACTGAAGTCGCCCAGGTTTTTCTTCCAAGGTACTTGAATAAGTTAGCAATTTCTGTCAGCCTCTTCTTCAAGTGGGCCACATGTGCGCCCCAGCAGAGGTCTCTATCAATGAATACGCCTAGAAATCTGTGCGTCCTGACATACGGTATGACTTGGCCATCGACTGATATAGCGTATGGTCTATTTGGCTTTCGACTAAAAGCAATCAATGCGCATTTCGCTGCCGAGATTTTCAGACCCTAGAAGTCTTGCGCGTACCTGAGTTCTTGTCGCGCCAGATGCCCAGAAGCAGATGTCGTCAGCGTACATGTATAACTTGACCACACTTGGTAGTCGTTCTACAAGACCAAAGAGAACGAGGTTGAAAAGGGTTGGACTCAAGACGCCACCTTGCAGAACTCCACGATGCGTTGGGTGTTGGGAGGTTGGACCATCTGCAGTGTTCACAAATAAGGTCCGCCCTTGTAAATAACTGCGTGTCCAACAATACAGTTGCCCGCCTAGGCCCACTGACTCAATGGCTTCGAGGATGGCGTCATCTAGAACGTTGTCGTGTGCTCCTTTTACGTCAAGGAACATGGCAGCAGATAGTCGTTTACATGCCTTTTGTTGCTGGACATATGTGACGAGATCTATAACATTGTCAATCGAACATTGGTGACGGCGAAAACCAGCCATGGCATTCGGCTAAATTTCATTGTATTCGAGGTTCCATTCAAGCCTTGCCAAGATCATTCTCTCCATTACCTTTCCTACGCAACTTGAAAGTGCGATCGGTCGGTAAGAGGCAATGTCCAGGGGAGATTCGCCAGGCTTAAGACTCGTTACCAAGCGGCTAATTTTCCAATCTTGCGGAACGACGCCAGCTTGCCAGGAATCGTTGAACATGTTAAGGAGTGCATCTCGTGCCCGTTTACTAAGGTTGCACAGCATCCTGTATGAGATGTCATCCTGGCAAGTTGACGACGACTTATTACATAAGACGAGCGCCGCATCGAGCTCCTGTGATGTAAACGGTAGATCCTTGCACGAGTCCCGTGAGTGAGGAATACGATTCACTGTATGTAGGCTTGTGTACGCTGTCTGTCCCACGGTCATAGCGCAGAAAGTTTCTGCTACCTCAATTTCGTGCCGGCGATGAAAAAGTGCAAGGGCTTTGAAGGGAAAACGCTGCTCTGGAACAGAACGTAGGCCTCGCACGATTCTCCGTATCTGAGACAGTGGTTTATGAGGACCTAGCGACGCACAAAATTTCCTCTATCGTTGGATGTCTAGTTTGTCGAGGCACCGTTGTATCTTCTTTTGGATGCGCCGGACTGTTCGTAGATCGTCTGCGGAATCGGTGCGTCGGTATCATCTTTCGGCACGACGGCGGATTGCACGAAGTCGCTCCAGCTCGAGGTCAAATTTAGATTACTTCGAAGAGCATATTATTGTGCGCATAGCCGCATGTGCAGTTTCTCTAATAGCTTGCTGAAGACCATTGGACAGGCCTTCTTCACAAGCATCCTCAAGTTGAGTTTTGAACACACTCTAATCTATTCTTTGTGTTGTGGTAGAGGAGTACGTGTTCGAAATACCTATAATCTTCAGGTAAGTGGGGATGTGGTCGCCTCCGTGTGTTTCAATGTCCAAAAACCACTTTACCCATGTAGCAAATCGGCGTGAAACAAAGGACGAACCAAAGCAGCTGCTATATGTAGTGCTTCGCTAAAACGTAGGACTGGCGTCATTCAGAAGAACGAGATCATGGCTGGAAACCAATGATGCTAGACGTCGTCCCGTGGAATTAGGCCTTGAGCTTCCCCAGATAGGATGATGCGCATTAAAATCCCCGGTGATAACCCACGGACTCGGATGTGCCTTTAATATGCCGTCTAGTTTGTTGGCGTCGAATTGACTTGGTGGGGATATATACACACCTAGAAGTGCGAATGTCACCTTTCCTTTTTTAACAGACAAGCACACATATTGATTGCCGTCTTGAGGTTGCACTGGCTGGACGACGTAAGTAAGCTCCCGGCGAATAAATACAACAACCTTGCTACTTTCGATGTCACTTGAGGAGAAAGATGACTCGTAGCCGGATAATCTGTTTGGGTGCGGTAATTTCGGTTCACATATAATCATGATAGGAAATCGGTACAGATGAACAAACTGGCGAAAATCAGATATGCGAGATCTCAGACCTCTTGCGTTCCACTGCAAAATCGACGCTTCTCTCACCACCTGTCGGAACGACTTGTGATTGTCGGCCATGGCTTCACTGGAGGCTTGCAAGGACCGGACTCAACGCGTCCAGCGCCAGTAGGCCGCTCCTAGCAGTTGGCGATTCGATGCTTGTCAGAGAGTTCTGATGACACTCACAATGAATCGCAGCATAGGAGTAATTTGACAATCTGCTGTTCGAGCCTCGTATTCAGCAGCATTGACTTTCACTGGGAGCAGAAAGCGGGAAGGCTGCTCCGCAAGCCGTGCGTTCGCAAGCACCGGCCAGTCTTCAGGGGAGAGAGGCTTCACCGGTGGAGGTATTCTTGTACTCTCTGGCTTTCTACTGGATGTTGATGGTGGTGTAGACCGAAGTGGTCCATGAATATCACCATGACTGGAGCGCTTCCGTCGGTGGCGACGTCGACGCCGGATTTTTTGTGAAGCTTTTCTATGGGAGGAGTTATCCCTGACCATTTCTTTCAGCATACCCATTTTTTTCTTGTGTCTTGGCCATTCCTTAGACGTGGCTTCATGCGTACCTCGACAATTGCCACACCTATAAGTTGTTGCATAACCGGTGTCTACCATGTGCGCCTCCACGCACCGGGGGCATACGGTAGAGTTCGCACAGACGCCCTTGACATGGCCGACCTTGAAACACTTGTGGCACTAAAGCGGCTTTGGACAAAATGTCGTACCACATGCCAGAAATGTCCCACTTTGACGTGCGTAGGGATTGAGTCGCCCTCGAAGACTATCTTAACGCAGCGTCTGTTCCCGAGGCGGCTTATATGCTCAATGACCACTCCTCCGTACGCCAGTTTTATCAGAACGGGTAGATCCGTGTTTGGGATTGTCAAGTCAATGTCGTAAATGACACCTGCAGTGCAGGTCCCAGTCACCGGTACGACCACTCATACTTTTACATCTCCAAACTCTGTCATCATTCGAAGCTTCTCCAGCGTGCCTGCATGTGTTGTGTCAACAGCTAAAACGTCTTACGTGTGTTAAGCCGGACGTCTTTTATTTCATTTTGTGCTATTTCCTCAAGAACAGTGGAAATAGCTTGCCTGTTCAATTTGCGAAGGCTGACGGAAGGATCCACGGGCATGAAGAGAATGGTATGCGGCCAGCGTTCACTCCTTGCCTTCACGGTTGACGTGCTTGCTGTTGATGACATCTTGATGAGCCTCCTTTTGGCCTTGCGGCTCTTCAAAGACACGAAGCTGCCATCTGATGAGTCGTCGCCGTCGACTGAGTAGATGTCTGTGTCTTCAGTGGAGCTGCACCAAGAGCTTCGTTTTCTTGCGGAGCTTACAATTGTTGAGCTGTAGCCAGACGGCCCAGCAGTTGGTTCTTCGTCCATGGGCACGAGAGCAGGAGCATATCTTGAGCCGTCGCTGGCGATGGACCATGATCCTTGAGCCGCAGAAGAGCTTGAGGGCGCCGACATTTGACCACGTGGGCCTATAGAATTCGCCGCTGCCATCGCCACAAGGCGGGACGCAGAGAGCGTCCCAGGAATTGTGGAAAATATAACGAAAAACAGTTAGTAGGGACAGACTAAGTAAATTCGTCGTTCTATCACTAGGTAAATTCGTCGTCGTCCCCCTATATGTCACTTTAAAATCAGCACAACGTTACGAGGTGGAGGTAACTGATGCCGTAGGTGACTGCTCTGTCATGACTATAATGTTTGAATGTGTCGTTTACATTGGTCATCTATTCTCGTCACGAGATACAAAACTTAGTACATGTTGAAGCTAGCGAAATGGCCGTGAGCATGCTATGGGCGTGGCATGCTGTCATGTTCTCACATGACACGCTAGTCAGGATTTTCATGTTTGCACCAGTCATATACTTCGTCATTCAATGACGTCCCGTAACACCGAATTTGGTATATGTGGAGCTAGCAAAACAGCCGCCAGCGCATCATGAAGGGTCCATTATACTCCGATGTAGCCTTGGCGCGCACGCACGCAAGGCACAGCGACGCTACGTTACCAAAACGCAAGCCTGATGCCAGGCGCAACCAGGGTCCGTTAGCGCGGCCCCACGGCAACCGGCGCAAAATGCGACATGCTGCATTTCGCGCCGATGCTTTACCCAGACAACGCTGCGTCCCCCTCTTTTCGTGACGGAGGGACGATGGACGCGCTGAAACACGCATGCGTTAAAGCAACGCAGTGGGGCGTTCGCCTGTGAGTATATGGCAGGACCAGCGCCTGGCGTGGAAAAGCCGGCGTGACACGACGAAATAAACGCCGGCTAGCATGCGCAACGTGTCACGTCGCAATGTACTGGCACCATGATTGTAGCAAGTAGTCATGTTCTCGCATGACACGCATCGCATGATTATCATGTTGGCACCAGTACCATACCTTCGTCATCCATTGGCGTCACGTAATACCGAATTTGGCATGTGAAGCTTGCGAAACCGCCGCGAGGGCACCATCAGTGTGGCATGTAGTCATGTTGCTACATGACACGCATGTCGTGATTATCATGTTTGGTATGTCATTTACCCATGTTATGCGATCGTGTTGCGCAATACCGAGTTTGGTGCATGTGAAGCTAGCGAAACAGCCGCGAGTGCATCATTAGCGTAGGATGTAGTCATGTTGTTACATGACACGCCTCTCATGATTATCATGTTCGAATCACTCACATACCTTCACCATCCTTCGACGTCACGTAATAACAAATTTACCATTACCAAATTTGTCATTACATGACGTTGAAGGACGTCACGTAATAACAAATTTGGTAATGACTTGAACAACAAATTTGGTAATAAATTTGGATGCCTCTTTTCTTGACGGAGGGACGCTGGATGCGCTGAGATGCGCATGCGACAAAGCAACGCGCCCCTGTGAAGCATCGCAGCACCGGCGCCTGTCGTGGCTATGCCGGCGTGGCGTGAAGAAATAAACGCCGGCGAACACGCGCACCGCATCCCTTTGAAATGTACTGTCACCTTGACTCTGGCATGTAGTCATGTTCTCACATGACACGCATCTCATGGTTATCATGTTTGCACCAGTCACATACCTTCGTCATCTATTTGCATCACGTCATAGCCCCGCCGTGGTGGTCTAGTGGCTAATGTACTTGACTGCTGACCCGCAGGTCATGGGATCAAATCCCGGCTGCGGCGGCTGCATTTCCGATGGAGGCGGAAATCTTGTAGGCCCGTGTGCCCAGATTTGGGTGCACGTTAAAGAACCCCAGATGATTGAAATTTCCGGAGCCCTCCACAACGGCGTCTCTCATAATCATATGTTGGTTTTGGGACGTTAAACACCACATTTCAATCAAACCAAATCATCAGGTCATTCAAAATTTGGCTTGTGATGCTAGCTAAACCGCCGCGCGCGCACCATCAGTGTGGCATGTAGTCATGTTATTACATGACACGCGTGTCGTGATTATCATGTTTTTTACCTATATCGTGCGTTCGTGTTGCGCAATACCGAGTTTAGTACATGTGATGATGATGATGTGTGATGTTTTATGGCGCAAAGGCCATTTGGTTTAGTAAATGTGAAGCTAGTGAAACGGCCGTGAGCGCTTCATAAGCGTAACATTTATTCGTGTTATTACATGACATGCATCTTATGTTGAACATTTTTTGCACCAATATCATAGCTTCGTCGTCCATTCACGTCCCGTAATACAAAATTTGGTTTAAGTGAAGCTAGCGAAACGGCCGCCAGCGCATCATGAGCGTGGCATGTAGTCACGTTGTTTCATGACACGCATGTCATGATTCTCATGTCAAGATCTCTCGCTTGTGTTTGCCATGCAATCATGTCATACCATACCAGTTTTGAAACATGCCAAGTGAACGAAGCCACCGCAAGATCTGCAGGACCATGAAATATAAATCATGACATTCTTGACATACATATTACGATTTTCTTGCTATGCCTAGTGAAATATATTCTTCATATAGACACGCTATGCCATACCAAGTTGGGTATTGATACCGTAATTGAAACGGCCAGGAGAGCTAAAAGTCGTTGGCAGCTAGATAGATAGATAGATAGATAGATAGATAGATAGATAGATAGATAGATAGATAGATAGATAGATAGATAGATAGATAGATAGATAGATAGATAGATAGATAGATAGATAACTCAAAGTCACCAAAGTTCGCCAAGTGCTTCGCTTCTAAAAGCACAGAGTCAACCAGCAGACGACATGTCAACGCATGAGGCGGTAAGACGCGATAACCTGCCGAACGGCTCGACCCACGGGATCAACACCAGCTTGGCGGATAAGCGTCTACTGGAGTGGCACGATGCTAGGGAGCCGAAGAGAGCAAACGTGCTTCGCATGAGCTCCCGCCTCAACGCCTCATCTCACCTGGGAAACCTCACTACCACCACCAATGACGTACTTCACCATCTTCTACATTCAAGCGCAGTCGGTGGGCAACCGCTTTTTAAAGTCTGCGAAGAACGCTATTCACAGAGTTTTTCACCGACAGAACTGCTACTCGCCGACGAGTAGCTGTTCGAGTAGTGTATAGAAGAATGCTATTTCACGAGTTGCGTTTTTCGCCAACAAGCAGTGTTCTGTGCCGACGGAACGCTACTCGCGTTTCCACGCAACGCACGAGGATGACTGACAACGATGCAGCTGCATCTTCTAGAACCACGACCCCGATGGAAGAGAAAACACAAGGCGAAGAAAGTGCTACGAGCGTCTTGGAAAATAAACCTCTTGACGATGAGGCATGGTTTACTGCAACGTACTACAACTAAAGGCTGCTCGCCGTTGCGGAGAGCGGGGCTGAAACGGTGGACAAATTGGCGTCTAGCCAACCTCAACAGAAACAGAATCCTCTTCAGAAAGAGAAACTTCCTCCACTGCAAAAAACCGACTTCAAGGTCATCTTTAGACCGAGGAATGGGGTCAACACCAGTCAACTGAGCACGCATCAGATGGCATGTGCTATAAATGAGGCATGTGGTAACCCCGACAGCTGCAACGAAGAAAATTTGCTTATATGCTTGCGCAACGGATTTAATATCACTATAATCAGCACACCAAGCGCGGAGACCGCCAATGTTGTGCAGAGCCTTCGACGTCAACATTTTGGTGCAAAGGTTATGGAGATATGACTGACGTAGCCGCGCTTTGCAACTCGTGCAAGGCTGTCATTCAGCGACTGAACGCCAGGACTACGCCAACCGAACTACTAGCCCATCTTAGAGTGCGTGCCCAAGGGGTAAAGATACTTTATGCAAGATTGCTTAGAAATCTCAAAGCGCAGTCATTACCTTCGAGGGCAAGATCGTCCCCCGCTGTGTTTATTACAACGGTGGTGAGCCGCGTTGCTATCTCTATTATTCATCGCGGCAAGTTTGTCATATATGCGTCAAGCCTGGACATAGAGTAGACTTCAACCCGACACCTGACGCCGTTGTCTGCTCAAATTGCACCGAGGCAGTCATCAAGGATGGACCCGCCTTCAAGCCCCGGTGTGCGCTATGCAAGGAAGCGCACTCTACGTGGAAAAAGTAGCGCAATAAACGCCTCAGGAGACCGAGAAGTCCACGACCAAGAAAAAGAGAGCAGATGGCCGCTGGAGTATAGAGGCACTGATGGACATGCTCCTGCCCAGAAACGCTGGTTCAACAGAAAGGGCAGTTCACCATCCAGGTACTGATCAGCGTCAAAACTACAATCATGGTCGAGATCAGCGTCCAGGAGCCGGCAGTCTTCGGAAACCAAGAAAAAGCAGCAGATGAAACCCATCATCAAGAAGGAAGGCAACGGTATGGTGAGCATGAAAGCGCCTTTTTTTCTGCCTCTTCTGCTGCTCCAAAGAACACGAAAACACAGACAGTATTGGTGCCAACAATGGCATTGCGCCACTTAACGATAAAGTAAAGGAGTTAAGGCAGTCTATTCACACACTCAGGGCAGAAAACGCCGAAATCTGGCAGAAACTTAACGATCTTATAGATGAATTGAAAGCCCTGAGAATAGGACAGACCAATGCTAATTCCTAAAAAGACTTAACACTGACAGCTATCAGAGGGCAGCAGGAATTGAAAACTACTATGGTGGTCATAAACAATGCACTTCGAATCTCGACAACCTTATCTCTAACATACAAGACGAAGCGCGCAAGGATAGAGAACGACTGGCGCAACTCACAGCCTTCATATCCAGAGGCAAACCCTATGCTCCGCCATCACTTGAGTATAGCCAGCAGCCGTAGATACTCGGTGAAGTTAGAAACCCTCAAAATATGGTGGCAGTGGAACTGTCATGGAACCCGTAGAAAACAGGATTTTCTGAATCAACACATCAATAATTGTACAACTTCACCAGACATCGTTACCCTCCAGAAAGCCAGCTGCTCAACGAAACTCACTAGATTTTCGGTGTATGAAGAACTTGGCTGAAGTAAGGTCGCTACTGTGGTTGTCAAAGCGGTCACTGCAATTAGACATGACATCGACGTAACAGACATCCACCACGTCCTCACTGAAGTCATAATGTAAAAAACCCACGAATGCACATTTTTTCTGAATGTCTCCAGCCCACCCAGCTAGCGGAAAGCCAACTTCAGGTCCCTTTTGCGCAAAGCCAGACAAGCAATCGGCAAAAAAAGTCTTGTCATCTTAGGAGACTTTAATTCGTGGCACAAGAGCTGGAGATTTGTCAACGAAGGTCAAAAAGGCAGGCATTTGGCCAAAAAAGCTGATCGGAGAAGACTAAGCCTCATTACAGACCACACCCAACCAACGCGAGTGGAGAGTAGTATCAACCGAGATCCGTGCCCGAACTTGGCATTGTTTAAAAGGGTCATTGAGGCCCGACAGGAAAACGGGGGTGAAATGTTTGGAAATGAACACTGCATTTTGCGTACCCAGATTAAAACCCTCCCTGTTAAGAAACGACATGGCATGGCGACTGACAGACAGGGAAGCTTTTAGAAAAACTAGGGCAGAATGTGAAGACAAAAAGATTGTGGACCTTCAGAGTTGGGTCCCAGGAATCAAGGCAGACTGGAAGTGGTTAACCCGAGAAGTTACCCTCACCAGGAACACGCCCGCTGTGAACAAGCATCTCGCAAACATCTGGTACGCCCGCCGGGGCCTATTAAAAAGACGGAAGCAGCAAAAAAAAAACAACCACAGACTGAGATTTAGGATCGCCCATGTCACTATAGAAGCCGAAGAGTTGATTAATTGATTGATTTGTGGGTATAACGTCCCAAAACCACTATATGATTATGAGAGACGCCGTAGTGGAGGGCTCCGGAAATTTCGACCACCTGGGGTTTTTTAACGTGCACCCAAATCTGAGCACATGCGCCTACAACATTTCCACCTCCATCGCAAATGCAGCCGCCGCAGCCGGGATTCGATTCCCCGACCTGCGGGTCAGCCGCCGAGTACCTTAGACACTAGACCACCGCGGCGGGGCAGAGAAGCCGAAGAGTATGCGACGGAGCTGTCAAGGCGCAACTGGGACGAAAAATGCAACGAGCTAGAAGGTACATTATGTTGGAAAAGGACATGGGCCTTACTGAGGGCCCTGATAGACCCAAACACAATCAAGACTGAAACTTGTAAGATAACCCAAAAGATCACGCACCAGTTCGAATGCACAGATTGGGAGCTGCTGGAAGACCAAGCAGCGCTATATTGGCAATGCAGCGTATACCGACTGCAGCCTGGCATACACTGGCGAAGATAATCCCGCTCTAGACGAACCCATTACCACATAATTTCGTCATTGTATGCTGTCGGTAAAAAAGAACAATACGCCAGGCAAGGATGGTATCACCATCTGTATGATACAAGTCCTCAATGACAACTATATTAAAAGGTTTGCAGAATTTGTCAAGAAACGTTAGAAAAGGGTACCGTCCCAAACGACTGGAAACATGTGAAAATATTAACAATTTCAAAGTATCGAAAGGCTCCCATCTTGGAAACTCTGAGACCGATTTCGTTGATTTCCTGTTTAGGAAACGTTTACGAGGGAATCGTGCTTTGCAGGCTGGAGACCCATCTGGGAGATGACAAACTTATGGCGCACACCATGTTAGGTTTCTGAAAAAGCACAAGACGTTTTCCTGCATATCAAGAAGGAGGTGCCTACCGGCGTGCAAAAATACGCCGTAAACGTATTACTTGCTCTTGATCTTAAGGCTGCTTTCGACAATGTCAGTCATAAGCCTGTGCCACAGGGGCTTACCACAAAAAGTTGTGGGAAGAGAATGCACAAGTACATGTAAGCTTTCCTCAGTAAAAGAACCACCACAATTGGTGTAAGAAGTATCTGGTCTGACACGTTTATTACGTCGGCAAAAAGAACACCCCAAGGTTCTTTGATATCCCCGATGCTGTTTGCCATCGTCATGATCGGCCTAGCCCAGAACATTGAAAAAATTTCAATGATTCAGACATAATACACAGACACACTACACAGGCGATGTGACAATATTGGTGGCAAGATGATATTTTGGACAAAAACAAGACCTTCTGCAACGCGCAGTAGATACAGTTCTGGACAACTTGCGACTATATGGCCTTGTCTGCTCTCCGGAGAAATACGAAGTAATGAGAGTCTACAGACGATCATACGATCTTCAAAACTGCATAGACATCTATATTGCGGGGAAGAACATTCCAGAAGAATCCCAAATTAGGGTTCTTGGCATGTGGGTACAAAACAACTGTCGTATAGACCAGACCATAAGAGAGCTGTCAAACAGTACAGCGCAGATGACGAGGATGATGACCGGAATCTCTCAATGAAGACGGGGTATGAAGGAGGAAGACACTTGTAGACTAGTACAGGCTCTCGTGGTCAGTGGAATTGTATGCAGTGTCCCCTACCAAACAACACTTGCGCAGGAAAAGGAACAATTAGAGGTGATCCTTAGACTGCCAACAAATGCACCCTTGGTCTGCCAGTCAGAACCTTGACAGATAAATTCCTTAAACATGTTATGAAAACACGGTGCAAGAACACATCTAGGCGCATCTTCTTGCGCACACTACTGCTGACTCCTACCGGCAGGTACACAGTCAGACATTGGGCATTAGGGTTGCTTGCGGAGAAATTAATAGCGCGGCGAGCATACTGGAGGACATTCGCCAGATCATTGAAGTCATCCCAATACCTCAAAAATTCACTTAAAGATACATAAGACCCGAACATGAGCAATATCAGAAGCACACGATAAAATTTTAGAGCGATAGCTAACGTATTGTTCGTAGGTGCGATCACATACAGAGAGCACTCCGAGGCAGTTGCAAGCGTTGTTGATCACCATCTTAGGGAAGTCGACAGCGCTTCGATTAAAAGCAACAACGTCCTCGAGGCTGAGGAAGTGGCGATCGCACTTGTCATCACACACCAGAGCGAAGAGCCTACTGCAGAAATAGTCACTGACTCGCATGAAGCGTGTCGACGATACAGCAGTATATGCATACCCACTGCTGCCATTCGCATGCTCAAGGAAAGCAAAATCACCTTCTCCAGCTACTCTATTATGCTCACACCGGGCCATAAAACTTTTACAGGAACCCAGCCTGCCGACGCCATTGGCTGAGGATACGCCGACCGGGGAGCGCAAAACGACGAGTAACCAGCCAGAGATACTAGACACTATAAAGCAGTTTTGGAGCACCAGAGAGCCCTGAGGAGGATATACTCCCTCTCCCACGAAGACCTAAACGGAGAACAGTCGGTTGCCTGGAGACAGCTGCAGACTAATACGTACCCCAATCTAAGTCTTCCGAGTAAAATCTATTCAGCAATATACGCCAACTAATGCGCGCAATGCGGAGCACCCCATACGCTTTATCACCGGTCATGGGCTTGCGAACACAGACACGTATAGTGCCAAGAAACTGTACACAAATGCAGGAGTGGTGGATGAAAGCGATCTCTTGCTCTAAGCCTGAAGAACAGCTCAAGCTGATCGACAGAGCTTGCAAGATGGCAAAAGCCAAAGGGGTTCTGGACTGAGGGCTCCACCTTTGATGAAAAAAAAAGTTTGAAATAAAGTTTTGCATTGGAATACTGGATCTATTTGAGGGCATCGCTCACGAGAACAAAGTTGGGATGGCCCCCGAAGGTGACACCAGGGCGGCGCTTGCGCCTAAATTCAAAGTCCAATCTACCTGTGGACCAAACCGTCCACACTCCAAGGGACCAGCAGCAAACTGATGCCGGACCACTGGATAGTCCCTGAAGACGTCTAGCAAGGAGCTAGGCGTACACGGAAAGCACCATGCTCCGGGCCTACTTCCTAGTTTTTTAGTATGTAACGATGTGTAATGACTTCAAACTGTGCTTTGCAACCTTAAACGTTCGAGGTTTTGCCTCCAAGAAAAAGCAGGCTCAAGTGTACCACCTGTCAAATAATCAAGATATTGACGTGTTAGCCGTGCAGGAAACAAAAGGGGAAGGTAAGGAAAAGACGCGGAGCATGATGTTGTGGTTTACGTCTAAATATTACTCCATGTTTACTCACGCGAATGGAACTTTTGCCGGCTGTGTGCTTTTCAGTGAAAATAATCCGGGATTGATTGTTCAAAGCCATTTCTCTTGTGACTCCGGCAGAATAGTTATTCGTGATTTTAGAAACGAGTAAAATTGAATGGCGCGTCATTTATTGTCTATGTGCCTCACGTAGAGGAGGAGCGAGAAACGTTCTTTTCATTAATTAAGCCACAATAATGGACCCCAAAACAGCTTGTTTTATTGGGAGATTTCGATTGTGTAGTGAGCGCGAAGGATAGAAATAACAACCGCCGTCTGCTAGATTTAAGTGTTGAAGTGTTCTAATACTTGGTAAATGTATCCGACCTGAATGATGTAGCGGAGTGCCTCGAGGCAGGTCGCAAAGTTCGTTTTACGCATTTCAAGGAACCAGTCACGCACGCCTTGATGGCCTATACAAGGCTTGGAAGGGGATATCTATGAGCAATAGTTACACAGTTTTACCTGTTTCTTTCTGTGATCATTGTCTTGTACTTTGTAATGTGGGAGCTAAACAAAAACAAAACAAATTTAGTAGGAATTTATTGAAGTTTAACGCTAAACTCCTTCGGGGCGACAATTTTATTAAGTTTGTGATAGACAAAATTAAAAACAATAAGGTGATCGGCACCTGTATTATTGGCGAGGAGGTGCAAATAATAAAGCAAAGCGTTAAAAATGAAAGCCATACTGAAATGTAGTGCTTTAAAACATGAAGAAAATATTAAAAAAATGGACTCAGAACAACACTTAATAAATGAATAGCACTAGAAAGTAAGGAGCCCGGGCAAATAAAGAATATATTTGAATGATCAAACGACAAATTGAGCTATTTGAGCAGGAACGCTACACAGGAGCCCTTTTTCGAGCGAGAGCTGAAAAATGGGCTGTGGGGGAATCTCTTACGAAGCGTGCGCTTGAAATCGAGAAATCAAAAGCGCATCGTAATCACATCAACAAATTAGAGAAAAATGACATTCTGCTAAATACTAACAGCACTAGGCATGCTTTGCTTTTATGGCATTCGTCATAGAGGTGCTCCTAGCAGAAGGAGTTGACAAAAGCAGTTTTTTAAATATTTTTCTTACAATAACCAGACATTGGTTGGCTATATGTTGGTTGGTATATGTTGGCTATATTCTTCTGAACGCGTTGATTAAACATTTTTGAAGCTGCAACAGAGGCACCTCGAATGAACGGAATTCATTGTACAGTGAAGTGTAAATGTGCTGCCAAGCACAAAGTTTATTCAGGAATTATACAAAAAAGACATGCAGATCTCACGCATTGTGACATTCATCTCATGTTCTGGTAGCAAACGTTACGAGGTAAATGGAGGATCTGGTGTGATAAAACCAGTAATTGTGCACGAAGTGAGCACAACCACAGGCTCTGTGATTGGTTTAGCGGCTTCTTAGTGCTTTCAAATGTCATTGGCAGGTGTCATGATTCGACGCGACCTTGCAACCCAAGATTCACAATGCTTATTGCAGCACAAAGCTTAATTCAGAAGCGCCTTCCCGAGGACATTCGCTACCCAAAAGAATGGCAGCTCAAATGCAGCCGCTACTTCGTTCGGCTGAGCAAGCCCGAATCTTGACGCTTTAGCGAGGAACTAACAACATATTTCAAGACACAGAGGACAAACTGGGTCTTCGTAGGCATGATACATCTGATTAATTATTGCGAACGCGTGGCTCTAGTAGATACGTTGCAACTGGTAAATCCCAAACAGTAAGTTCACCTCACGTCTTTCGCACGTTAGAGTAAGTTTTCCACGCTCGTAGGAAGATTTTACTGCATTTTATGTGGAGTGTCTTAGCGTTAGATCAAAATAAACTAATATTTTTTTCTTTGGAATTACAAGTAGTGAAATTATTTTGGATGTTTTGCAGCCCATTATGAAGCTTATTATGGAAGATATTGTGAATGTATTTACATAAAAGATTTTATATCGTAATTTTTTGTGCAGCGATGAGCCATACTATGCTGAATGCACCGGTCCTCTTGTGATCACCGAAACTAAGCAGCATTGGGCTCAGTTGCACTTGAGAAGAAGACTTTTCCTGTGATTTTAAGTTATTCGCCCGTAAGTTTATCGCAGCAGTAGCGCCTTATTAGTGAAAATTGATACATTTGAAAGGTGTTTGGCATATAATGAGGTGGTTCCTTTGCTTCGACCACGAAAACATTTTTTGCAGGGTGCGGTGGCAGTGTAGGTCTGGCTCAAGAGCTTACCTAGTCTTTCAATGGCTTCCGAGATTTCATCGAAGTCTCCTCCAGTGCCGTTACTTTGTTCTCGGGGTTTTGCCAGATACATGTTACTGTGCTGCTCATTCTCCTGGCTTTCGATGTCATACTCCAAGTTGTTGTCGCCATTTACTGTTTCCCTGGCTTCTATGGCTGTGTGAAATATAGTTATGCACAATGAAGGCAATATTTAAAATATAACTGTTTTCTATTGACGTATTTACCACGTCTCCTACAAAAGGTACACTTCGTACACATGCATTCTATGAAGAATTTGAGCCGGCTTTGTGTAGAACTGCCACTCTATAGAAAGGCCGTGTTTAATTCACATGTCTACCAGGTATTAACGATATCAGTAATGGTATGCATTTCGTAGTTAGATTGTTAGTGGATGACTGCTTGATCTACAGACAAATTAAGATCTCTCAAGATGCCTACCGATTTCTGTCTGACGTAGCAAATCTTAGTGAATGGTATATTGAGTGGCAAATTCAACTTTACGTAAATGAAACAAAAGCTATCAGGTTTAAAATAATGATCAACCTTGTGTTATACGACCACATATTGAACAACATACCCATAGATTGCGTATCAACAATAAAATACCTTGGTGTTCATTAAGGACAGGATCTATCATTGAACACTCATATAGAAGCAATTGTTTGTGAAGTATCGAGATCTCTTGGTTGCATAAGGCCACATTTGCATCCGGTGAACTCCGAGACTAAACATGCTTATAAGACCGTAGTACGCTCACAAATTGAATACACCTTCTTAATCTGGAATCCACATCAGGCCTACTTCATCAGGAGCTGGAGTCTGTACAAAATAAGGCTGCTCGCTCCGTCTGAAAAAACCTCTTGCAACCATCAAGCATAACTGATATGAAATCTTCCCTCTACATAGGTTCTCCAGAAAAGCACAGGATGATGAAACTGTTGTCTTTCTTTCATGAGCTATACTACAATCAGTCATTCCAGGATACCTTTATTATCAGGCCCGCTCGTCATATACCTTCACGACTAGATCAACTGTCTAAAATTGAACGCATTTCGTGCTTGAAATAATCTTTTCGGTCGTTACCACTTCTCATCGCCATTCGTGCATAGATCGCTTGGCGTACTGGCATCCCACATACTGTTAATCATGAGTCATTTTTTATTCATTTAAAGTAATTTCAAAATTGTAAGCTACTACTTATAACAACTTGTGTCCCTCCTCCGATGAAAGTACTTTTGATTATTAAGCGCTTGAATCGTGGTTGCTTTTCTTCTTGTGATTGCTTTATCTTAGTAATTGTTTACCCTTCCAATGCTTTGGTTTTATTTACTCTTGTTCATGTATTTTTTATTAAATTGCTTATATTTTGTCCACTACTTTCCTCAATATCCCCCCCCCTGTCTATGTGTTGCCTTCTGGGCTTTTAGAGTATATGAATATTAAACAGTGCGCGGCAGTGGACAGACGTTCTTCAGGGTTATCTTTTTAATTTGCCGGATATTGACGCAGAAGCGATTGAAGCCATCGTTCTTTTTGACGAAGACCACCGGAGAAGACCATGGGCTCTGTGAAGATTGAATGACACCTTCGTAGACTAGTTTGGCAATGGCGTGTTGTTCTATAGCGAACATGTGATATGCTCATTGCCGCAGCGTTTATTGAGACCAGTGTCAATGTTGCACTCGACTGCTAGGGCATGGCCTGACACAGCTGACGAAGCAGCGGACGGTTAGATGCTTGTGCTACGTTGAAAGAGGAGGGATGGTGCCAGGGGATGGTGAGGGGCATTGAAAGCTAGAGAAGTGTCAATTTTGCAGCGACGAATGGTCCAAATATGTATGTCCATTTTGCTCACGCAAAGAGACGACACGCAGTTTACATACGGTGGTAGAAGCCACATCTTCGAGACGGAAAAATTCAGGCAAAGTTGGTCGTCCTGACGTAGCCAATGCACACGTGACAAAGCAGAGATCGCGGGGGTGATTGATGATAGCAGATGGGCATTGTGGTGGAGATTTCATGAAGAGGCCGAGAACAGCAAAAGACAACGAGAAGAATATTTCAGTCATGACTATTTGAGATGGCGTGAAGATGACCATCCTGGCACTGCGCGAAACTGGCACGAACGTTAAAGAGCAAAGATGGATGCAGGTATCGCTGTTCGTGACTAGTTTAGCGGCAGATGCATTATCGACGAAGGCTCGTTCACTAAGTAGGCAGAATTAAACCTCAACCCAAGCAAAATCAATCAGGGCGTTGTGGCACGACAAAAAGTCCTATACCAAGCTAATGATACGCGAAAACGATGAAAGAACAATGAACCTTATTCTCTACAGAACGTCCTAAATAGTTACATTGGCTGAACATACAATGGTGGCGCATAGGGGATGAGCGTAAGTTAGTCGACCGAGGGCGGTGATCCTTCTGGTAGCGAGCTTGCGTTGGATAGAAGAATTGCAATGCTAGTTTGAGTCAAGCTGGAAGTAGTGTTGCTGGAGGTTTTCGTTGGCTACTTGCACCCGGCGCTGGCAATACCTCACGGCGCGTCCTCGTTATCGACTGCGAAGCCTATCAGGCGAAGGTTGACTCTGCGCTACAGGTTGGTAGTGCTGACGTCAATCTACTGGAGGGAAAGTGTGGGTTCAGTCACAGGACGCCAAAACGGTGGTGCGAGTACTGTGAAAAGGGGCATGGTGGCAGCAATGGCGTATGTGAGTGAAGCAGCAACAAGATTTTACTCGGGGGCCGCTGGTAGCGTCTCAGTGACCTCTCCTTCACTGATGCCACTGACAAAGAGAATGACGGCACTGTTGTGCTACGTTTGCTAGTGAAGGGCCCCTAAAGAGCTGTCTTACTATTTCGCCGAAGACAAACTATTTTATTTTGGCTCTTATACAGCAGCGCTTCATCGTGGCCGTTGTTCAGACTACACAGCGATGAAAAATCGTACGCTGGAGGACGGCTTGTCAATGCTCGCTGAATATGCAGTTCATCGTAGCTCAGACACAAGCGTTGAACGTCGCTAGCTATGGACTAAGCCTTCACCAAGAGCCCTTAAAAAGCATCATCATCAATGCCTTTCATTGTGTGCTTGATTTTTGCAGTTTCCATCATTGTGGTGTTCATGCATCTCCACAAGTCGGCAACGTCTTCAATACAACTGGTTATTGCTTTACCCTTTTCTTGTGCGTATGTGCGGAAACGCTGCTCAGCTCGGAGTTTTCAGATAGCAGGTCTGTTGAAGACAGTCTTTAATGATGTTGACGCCCGTTCTGCGGAAAATTGAAGGCTGCCGCTGGGGAAAACTGCCAGAATAGGTGCAGATGCGCAGCTGTTTATTTGTGTTCGGCTTCGCCAACACTCTGTGCCGAAGTACAATATATATATATATATATATATATATATATATATATATATATATATATATATATATATATATATATATATATATATATATGTGTGTGGGGGTGCGGTTAGACGGGTTCCGTGGCCGAGGAAGCGTAAATGGCCTTCCTGGTGTAGCATCGCCGGAACGCTGAGGACGCACGAGCACCGGTGGTGTTCGCTTTAGGGCAGCGTTTCCGACAACGGCGCCAATATCAGGGAGAAATGAGAGACAACGCCTGTATTCGAGGCCGACTGTCCTTATTCTCCTCCAGCCGGATATGCGCCCATGCCTGAGCACTGCGCTTTTCTCATCGTATATATATATATATATATATATATATATATATATATATATATATATATATATTGAGTTAACTTGCAGATAGCACATTGAGTTAACTTTCAGAAGGACTTAGTCTGACGAAGGCCGTGCCACGGCCGAAACGTTAGTAAATACGATCCTTTTCTTATGTGCTATCTGCAAGTTAACTCAATATAGAAAATACCCGGACCTGTCGTGCCTTCCCTTCAAGTTCTATATATATACCTATGTATATATATATATATATGTATATATATTGCGACGCCTTTTTAATGAACTTCGGTGATTTTGAGCGTACATCTATCTACCTAGCCGCTCACGTTTGGGTGCTCTCGTGGTTACCTCTTTACCTTGGCATGAACCATACTTAGCATGGGAGTGTAATAAAATGGTTTGACAAATATGACGCGCTGGTAAAGTCATGAATAATGTCACAATCCCGTCCCGTACGTCGTCAAACATTTCCCGCCCGACAGTGGCACGTACGCATGGGCGGGTATGTGCCACTGGTATGCGGGTATGTGCTACAAAAGATTGACAGTATCAACACAGTAACGACGAGAACACAGATGGACCAGAAATACCCGACATCGGTAGCGCTGACACGACAAATGCCAATAATAAATGAAAGGGTCCCAGCTGGAATCGAGCCGAAGCATTCTGCGTGCCAACGATGCATTCTATTATAGAGCTGCGCCAGGTCTTGGAACTACTTTTCAAATAGACGCTAATCGTCGTAAAACGTCAATAGTGGTTGCAGTGCTGCGTAGCCAATTTTATAAACACTACAAGTGTACTTCTTTAATCCAGCCGCCACGTTAGGTTAACGTCAAAGATGGTTGGTTTGTTGCCATGCGCTGAGTTGCCTTATGTAGCAGTGTCCAGTTCAGCATGCTCGCGAGCATAAGCGCTTCATATCAGCTTCTGGTGTTGCTAATACGCATGATCTAGTTGGCATCGTTGCGCAAGTGCGAAGAACTGGTTATATAAACATCTGCAAACATCTACAAACATCTGCAAATGTGTCTGTGTGAGCAACAAATGTACATATAATTAGCAGCGTCATTTTTTGACATGTCGCTCAATAAATAATTGCAGCATGGTTACCTTCCTTCCGCACGCTTCGCATAACATTGATATCAAGGCACGTGAGATCTGTCAATTTATATATACACACATATATATATATATATATATATATATATATATATATATATATATATATATATATATATATATATATATATATATATATATATATACATACATATATATATATATATATATATATATATATATATATATATATATATATATATATATTTATATATCATGAGAAATTAACGTTCATATAGCAGGCCGGATGTTCTTATCCTACTTCTTCTTTCTTTGCTTCCCGCTGGCCGAGTTCAAAAGTCTAAGCTCCGTTGCCGCGTTTCGTCAGTGCAGCTACAGAAATTGTCTCATGGGGCGGCATTGGGAATGTCATGGTGGTCGGTCACTTGTACCTCGCCAGCTGGCCTGTTCGAAGTCATATACTCAGGTGGTCGACAGTAACTAAATCGTTCTGGCCGCAGTCCTTGGCGACGTTGTGATTTGGTCCGGGCATCTGCCAGGAGTGTTTCTGGAGGGCATGGTTGGCTGCATCGTGGAGGTCGGTCTCGCCAACGAAACCACTTTCAGTGGGTAGATGCCAGAAATACATCTCGCCATCGCCTTCTGTTGTCTCATGGAGTCAGCGGTAGACACGGCAAGTTCGAAGAAAATCGCCGTAAACGTTTTCGAAGAGAAACACCGGTTGGCATAGCTTCTCGACTTTCTTTTCGGCTTTATTTAGGTAGTCGGTAACGTTCGCCTTCTGGTCACATCCAGGTGGACGTAGCTTTTGGAAAACGAAGAAACTGGATGCCATATCCAGGTTATTTTCGAGGGGGCTCAGTAGGCGTTGTGGTTCCTCAAAGTTTTTTTAGCTGTCGTTCACACGCGATGGTTGTTGTAGTGGTGCTCAAAACTCTATTTGGCCAAGGGATTCGGACACGTACGGCCCAGGGTTCCCGCAGGACCCCCACTGCGCTATGCGTTCATGAGTTCATGTAGTTGCATGACGTGGGCGGCCCGGTCAGGGGTGGTCTTCTACTTGGCCGGGTCCGTCGAGTGCAGCAGGGTCTCCCATTCCTCACATGTGGTCAGTGGCTGCGGGCTGTACAGGAGAGGGTCCGCCAGGCATTCGAGAAGGATATGGGTAAGGGCAGTGTGGGGTGAGTGCATTGAGCACAGAACGGTGAGTATGTTCTTGGGTAGATGCGGGAAAGGAAAAAGGGGGAGGGAATCGTGTGAGTCGGGAGGCAGCGCCTTATTATCTGGTGAAAATTGTCCAGGGATCGGTGGGGTGGAGGGTATTGCTGACGTTCTGCACGGTGTGCTTCAGTCATCTCGCTGAAGAAATGCATGCGCTCCCTGGAAGAGTTCGACTCCAAGTCCGTAGCCGCCCGGTAGATGAGACCTCGGGTGTGGCCATTGGCGGCTTCGTTGACGGAAAATCCAGAGTGAGCAGGCACCCAGATCAGCTGCACATGGCTGGCCGCATGTTTGTCGGGTAAGCTGAGTATGCGAAAAGCTGTGTCATGGACTCGGCCGCATGAAGAATTTAGAAGTGCGATTTTTGAGTCAAAAAAGGACGTACCGGGCATCATTGGAAGTGAGGGCAAATGTGATCGCCGCTTCTTCTGAGGATTGCGGGTTGGATGCAGGCGTTGGGCGACGAGTCACTATGGACTGCAGTGTGCGATCAACGACTGCAACTGGCACATCAACGGCCGTGCTAGCTGCATCCACCCATACGCCATCTTCCTCGGAACCGTAGTATTTGGGGAGCTTTTGCACAAGCCTTGCGGTGGGCCGAATCGTATGCAACCTGGGTGTTCCTAAGGAGAGGCTTTGTGGTGAGCTTTGTGTGTATGTGTGGAAGGACTGGTAGGAATGAGGGTTCAGCTGCTGGTATGTGAATGTTAAGGGTGTCAAGTATGTGTCGTCCGGTGAAAGTCTTAGCTAGACGAGTGTATCGGGCTTGTCTGTTGGCTTCTATCAGTTCGTGTGTAGTGTTCTGAAGCCCAAGTTGAAGAAGTTTTGTGGATTGGGTGTTAGGACGAAAATGTAAAGCCACCCGTGTGTGCCTTTTGAAGCATGTCATTTAGGGTTGCTATTTCTTTTTGTCGAATTCGGAGATACGGGACTGTATAAAAGAAGTGACTCCACACGCGATCAGACTCGTGACTGGGGGACACTGGGGAATGTTTCGGCTTTTGCGAACGTTTCACTCGCAAGTACAAATGTTGTTTCTCGCCATGAATGGCCATGTTTCGGCCAATTACAGCTTTGAGGTTTCTGACAAATAAGTTCAAGAAGTGGGTCTCGACGCCCAATTCTACAGCTGAACCACGAAGCCCACATTACAGCTTGCTTTAGAGTCTCCCGCACGGCGTCCCTCCGTGATGGTATTAGAAGCGTAAAAAGGCCCATGTGCAGAGTCGGGATGGTTCCCTGCGGATCCGTCGTGAGAGAGGCCCCCTTGACGAGTGTCGTCTTCAGGTTTGGTCACTAGCCGTAACGTACTTGCGTCAAATGTTGATGAAGAGTCTGCCAGACCTAGTGGTCATCTGCAGCCTGAGAGCTGCAGCCTCGAGGTGGAGCCCCTCCTCAGCTCGACCCTCGGTAGCGGTCAGGTTGGAATGAGTGGCAGCAGAGAGGTGGGAGGGAGTCCGGCCAAAAGCAGGGATCAGCTTATCAGTATGTTGATGCCAAGCTGCCTACTTGCTCCGATTACTACAAGAGCTCCGTGAGGGAACACCGGAGCTTGCGATGGTTTTCCGGTGGGCTCGCTTCACGTTCATGCGACGCGGCTGCAGTCAACATGAGCTTGAGTGCGCACAAAGTTGGCAATATGGCAGGTGACAGTTTGGAACTGCACGCTGCAAGGCTTCAGTCGTGACACGGAGCTGTGTAATGGTGTGCTGCAGCTCCGCGGCGCAGTCGGATGAGTTGGTTAGAAGTGCAGGGGTGCCATCCGCGGAGGATACAGAGGCTCAGGTCCTCATGGTGGTAGAATGCAGTACCAAGGACGCGTGGACGGCACCCCTTGAAGATTTAGCATTGATCAAAACCATGGCAATGAGTTTCGTACCATTGGAAGCGCCAACAGCATTCTCAGGCAAGCAGACTCCGTGTGTGTCGTATCGTGACCTGGTGCTAGGGCAATAATGAAGCAATGTTGAGCCATCGAGGAGGCCTGAACGCTGTCCGCAGACAGCGCGTGAAGTGCCGACAGGTTGCTAGGTATCGAGACCACGACGATGACCAAGAAGGGAAAGGAGAGAGTGCGATCTATTTTTTTTGAGTGCCTCTCGCGTGATGTGGCGTCGCCAACATCTCGCAAAACATAGCGCCACTTGTTGTCACGTGATACTGTCACTGGACCAAAGATAGCCAATCTGCGATGCAACGCAAAGCCAGATGAGGTTTAGGAATATTGTGGGGTGGGCGAGAAAATACAAATGCATTCATAAAGACGAAGAGGAAGCTTTCGTCTGAAAGTCCTGTAAGAGATCCTATTTTCTTCAGTTAGGCTAGAGGAACGTTTCTACCTGCAATTAGTAGTAGTTTATTGTTACCTCAGCAGCTCACCTTGTATTTCACTGAGATGCGAGGGAAGCTGTTTCAGATCTCCCTCACTGCTATTAGTAGGAATTCTCGGTTTTACCACGCCATGATCGGCATTATTATCCTTTTGTTCATACTGCTCTTCTTGATCGCTATATCTGTCATATTCCAAATCAGCTGCGCCATTCACAGTTTCTCTGGCTTGTACGACTGCGTAAAATGCATTCGCGCTCTTTGTGGAAATTATTTCAAATAACTTAAAAGCTTAGTGCTCAATAATTCGACGTCCATCTGAATAAAAATGTATGCTTGGTGTTCATGTATTGCCTAACAATTTGTAGCACTGAAACTTTCTCACACTTACTGTCGTTAAAATACTTCGGTTGCTGTCAAATGCTTAACATTCATTCTCTGCTCATATAAACAAACCAGTGAATAATTTAAAGTTCTGCTCGTACGTTTCAGGCAATAATTCAGAGGGTGATATTATTTTTCTTTAGACCCACTGAAAATTAATGCCAATATTGCCTCTGTGAAATGTTTCTATTTGTGCTTGATTTATTGATTGATATGTGAGGTTTAACTTCCAAAAACCAACCTAAGATTATGAGAGATGCCATGTAGTGGAGGGCTCCGGAAATATAAACCACCTGGGGTTCTTTAACGTGCACCCAAATCTGAGCACACGGGCCTACAACATTTATGCCTCTATCGAAAATGCAGCCGCCGCAGCCGGGATTTGATACCGCGACCTGCGGGTCAGCAGCCGAGTACCTTAGTCACTGAGCACTAGGTCACTACACCACCGTGTTTGTGGTGATATAGAATTGTGCTTTCATATGTTTCAGCTGGCTGTAATGTAAGATAAAATAAGTGTAAGAATATGTTTTGATCGGTTTTCATCGGCACTGCCTTTTAATCCAGAAGGCGTCTTATTTTTTTTTCAAAGCTTGATGACCAAAAGTGCCTTTTTTTATTGCTGATCCTGAATGTGGTTCTTCTAAAATGCAGCCAGTCGGTGTGAAAAAAAAACATATGTTCGTAGCATATTTTAGCTAATTAACCTAATAAAGTTTATGTTGGCACAATACAGAGCAAATAGCCTCCCCATGGTTGATAAAAAAACTACGTTATAAAGAAAACAGCAATAGATGCCACAACTTTTTTTATATGCATATGCTTAGCACTCTTGGGCTATTGAACTCGGGAGCTTTCAGAAAGCAGCGGTGTGCGAACTTTCAAAACCCAGAATAATGCAAAATTGCTTAACTGCAGAGTACTGAGCTTTTCGCTGCCGAGCTGCCTACCTTATCACCGGAGGAGCTGCCCAATTTACCTTCGACATTGTCTTTATTCCAGGACACAGGATAAACATTGATATCCGAATCATCATGACTTCAAGAAGCATCTTTTTTGTGTGAATAGAATTGCCGAAACCACACGCCATCTTTTTATACAAGAACGGTGCTTCTGCCACAAATTTAAACTAGATTGTCGTTTAAATGCGGACATCTAGTTAATGACACACAGTCTGCGCCGTATACGAGTGCTTTTATTCTGAACACTGCCGGGGAGTGCATAATTCACTAGAGCCCCACCGCGGTGGTCTAGTGGCTAAGGTGCTCGGCTGCTGACCCGCAGGTCGCGGGTTCAAATCCCGGCTGCGGTGGCTGCATTTCCGATGGAGACGGAAATGTCGTAGGCCCGTGTGCTCAGACTTGGGTGCACGTTAAAGAACCCCAGGTGGTCAAAATTTCCGGAGCCCTCCACTACGGCGTCTCTCATAATCATATGGTGATTTTGGGACACTAAACCCCAAAAATCACTCAATCAATCAAAATCATACTTCTCTAGAATAAGCTCGGTTCGTGTAGAGCACTTTGATGAGAGTTTGGGCAGGACGAGCTCTGCACGTTTAAAGCTCTTTAAGGACCTAACTCACAGTGGTTAAGAAATGTAGACAAAACCGTCCGCAATGTCTTAAATATGGTGCTGGCATTGCTTCTTCAGATTTTTGTTTGAACTAAGCTTGCTTGAACTACAAGCCTTCTTACTTTTTTTGCCTTTTATTTAAAAGCACTTTTGCTAACATGGCGGCTACTGACGCGATTCTCGTAGCAAACATCATGGGTAATTAGATATGTATCAAAGAATCTGTAAATTAAAAAAGTGCTGTTGTTTAAATGCTGAAACTTTTTTGTCATACTAAGGTACAACGTGTTTTCTGACTGTGGGGACGAGACATATTTTCCGATATATTTGGCATAATATTCGAATTGACAGGTAAGTTTTTACAGAACATAATTATTGTAATTTCTTATTTAGACAGTTTGTCGCATATATCTCCTACCAGTATGTAGAAAAAGATGCATTGACGATCGCTAATATTTCTTTCTGTATAATAGAAAAAAAAGTGGAAATTTAATGTTGTCGTTTTTTTTGTTGAACTCAATAATAATGAGAATAAAGCGACCATAATGCTGAGTAAAGTACAGCGTACGTTACTTGTTGTTAATTTAATAGAAATATTAAATAGAAAATAGGCGGAAACATGACGCGCTGCTGACGAGGCCAAACCTGCGATCTTCGCATGCGTTATTAGAAGGTTGCAGCTTCGGTATATAACAGTGAAAAGTCATATTTCCATATACTTTTATTCCTACACGTTTGCATTGCATTTCCTAATAATTCACTTCTGTATAGCTTGCTTGCCATTATTGTTTGTTTTCGTTATTTTTTATGAAAATAAAATCTTCTAGACAAATATTACTTCAGAATTCGTACTTTCTTGCGAGTAGTAAATGTGGAAGACTCACCTCCTTTAGCTTCAAAGACGCCAGCAGCTGTAAAATTAGCGTTGTGTTTTATTATATACGAAGCATCTATCTATCTATCTATCTATCTATCTATCTATCTATCTATCTATCTATCTATCTATCTATCTATCTATCTATCTATCTATCTATCTATCTATCTATCTATCTATCTATCTATCTATCTATCTATCTATTTATCTATCTATGCGCCTACGTCTAGGTACTTCCTTAGCTTGGTGTGCACCACAATTAGTATGAATGGACAAGAAGTTTTGACAATTAGGACCCTCTCGTAATGGGATCTATACTGTGAAAACTTTTTCACGTGCAAGGTCACATTCTTTCCTCTAGACACGTGTTGTGAATACCCATGTACTACGTGCCCGCGTACCCGTGTAGCAGAGGTGTTTGACAGGTTATCTAAACCGAGGAATGGCGAGAAAATCTATGGTAATTTCAGCGCGAGAACATTACACCAAAAAAAAAAAACCGACATCAGCAGCGAAAAAATTGACATCGGCCACTGTCGGATGGTAAAAATAAATGTTATGGTCTCACTCACAATCTAACCCATTCACTCTACGTGGCAGTCATGTATTCTACAGGGTAGGCATGCTAGGTCTCGAAACTGGCTTGGAAAAAGACCCTATGACTGTTTGATGTTGGTTAAACGTCAGGTGCGGTGGCGGTTGCAGCACTCCTCGTCTAGTTTTATAAACATTACGTATGCATTGCACTAATGCAGGTGTCACGTGTGGTCAGCATCAATTTTAGTTAAGCGTTATCCTGAGAAGTTGGTTTTCGTAAGCTATCAAGGACTACCATCTTCGCAGGCATAAAATCTACATTTCAGGCGAGCGCTTCTAGGGTAGTAAATACACATGCTTCTCTTGAAATCGTTGCGCACATGTAAGCAACTGTTATACAAAAGATATGTTATTGTTCACCATGAAGTTTTACGTAAGTTTACTGTGATTTTGTCACGCTTCACTCAACAAAAACTTACAGCCCAGTCACCTACTCTCCACATGATTCGGATGACGTCAATTTTTATGGTGTGCGGAATCTACCAAACTAAAGATAACTAAAGTACACTCACAAGTAAGCAGCTCTCTTGATGTCGTGATATGAATGTCATAATTGAATTTATTACAATGAATGTTGCCAAGAAACACATGTATCAACTAAGAATCTGTATATTCTATTTCCTATTTACTGTGTAGAACCCGCAGCGTCTGTGTTTGCCTGTACCGCTGTTGCGTAGGACCTGTACTTTCCAGCTGATAATGCGCACATAGGCGTGAGCACGGGGAGGGGGGGGTTGGTTTTCCCCCCAAATCACAAAAGACGGGAGGTGCAAAGTATACCGCGTACACCAATATTATAGAGAACGCGGGCGTTGCGACGAGCCGTCGCACCCGCCACCCCTGAAGGGGAACCCTGTGCACGCCTATTAATGCACATAGAATCATTAATCCACCAACAACAGTTAATGTTTTATTTATTGACCATTATTTTGTCACATCCAGGGGAAAGCGTGGATGCCTAAACCACCAAGGGAAAACGACAAGGCGAGCGAATCTTGCTCGCCTTGCCAAAGGTTCCAAGCCAGAGAATTTATGAGGGGGGTTAATAAAAAGCGTGATTCGCTGAACTCCCGCCTCACCCATTATGCTGATTAAGCCAAATTTAACTTCACTACTAAAGTCATATGTATTTCCAGATGACTGCCTTTTTTATGATACGGATTTCAAGATGGAACTTAACCAATGAGTTCCCCACAGTACAAAAAAATGTACTGGTTCATCCTGGACTTTGTTACAGTGCAACACTAAACACGGAGTAAAGGATTGAAAACGAACAACAAAACGCCATTTATCTCCATTGCTCTCATTTGACCCGTTTATAACGTTGCGCTGTAATGACGTTTCTATTGATCCTAGCTATCTTCTTAACAAAGTCAGCCTAAAGAAATATTACAGTGTACCACATTAAGCTTGCCGTACGCATTTTCTTCAACCATTGAACATTCATACAAAAGAAAAAAAAACTTGTTTGTGTTCGAGGCAACACATCTGGTTTTACTGGACTGAACACGCGTATGTTGCTCTCCTACGAACAAAGTCCTTCGTTGTTATAAGGACAGTTTCGATACACAAACAATATTTTACGTTTTAATAAAAAAGTACGTGCAGCAGCCTACTGCTTATTGTTATAGGTTGTTGTGGGCAGCGGAAAGCGAAATACCGTGTGATATGAGAAGAAGCAAAATTTAACTGCATGTCTGTTTGCATGTTTGTGTCATTTAACTGCATACTTCCCTGTTTAACTTTTCAGCTGCAAGCAGTTCAGGTTTTTACCGTATTCTGCACAATATTAATGAAACACACGTGATATTACGGAGACAAGGAATAATAATTCTCGCTTTACATTAGAAAATACATTATTGTGCCTTATAATAAGCGCCGTGCTTCATGCAATGATTGCTAAGGAATATTTTCAGTCGCCTAATTATCTTTTTGTACACCTTTTGTTCTATACAGCTACTGTGTGCGTTAGAGAATACCAATCATCTTTTGGAAACGAGCAAAGGGACAATGAGCCAAAAGAAAAGCGGTTTTCCATTTATTTCCACATTTCGTGGTTGTGCTCATCCTCTGGATGAATAATTCGAATTGACCAGCCATTGGCCTTTACTGGAAAATAGTAGTTCATGGTAAGTTATTGCACTCGATCGTAGCTTGAGTTGTCGGGAGCACAGTTTTCGGGATTCACAGTTTTTCAGTAAAAATATGATTACATAAATGTTAACAAGCACATATAAATTAAGACATGCAGTAAAAATGCACTGAAGGAATTGTGGCCATCGGTCGGTTACTGGGAGAGAGATTTGAAGACTACGATTCAATTATATCTTTAATTAGCTGTATAAAGTCTGCAATGTTTTGCATATAGTGCATGGAAACTTTTTTTCGGTGTACTTGAAAAACAAAAAGGGTGATGCTGTAAGCGTCATGTTAACGTCAGGTGACGCAAACTTTACCTACTTCCAACGTAATATAATTTCGTATTCAGCCCAGGCAGGAGAGTCGACCACTATTGATATCAGTCGTCTAACCACAAGCCACAAAAAACTTAAAATGAGGCACCTGTTTCTTTTTCATTGTTCAGTTTACGCACGGTCAACTTCGCTCACTATGTCTTGTCATAATACACGTCGCCAATTACAAGTTATAGCACCGTTATCAGAGTACTGGCAATGCGGCTTATTTACCGCGTTAAGTTCAAGCTCTTGCGCTTCTTTCTACTCCAGTTTTCGGGCTGACAGGCAAGCCTAGGAATATATTCAAGCTGCTCCTGGGAAGTCCGGACCCCGGCTGTTGTTACATCTGTTGACTGAGTCTTGGCAGCTTCGGCGTAGCCTCCGTTTGAACAATGATGATAAGAAAAATGTGATGGAAAACGACGACCTCAATCAATTACTGGTAGCTTCATGTAGGAATTGACTGGCTTGCCATTAGGCGTGTGAGCGTTCTCCATCATGCTCCTTAAAAAGTGATCAGTTGCATTAAGGTGTGTGCATCGACCAGGAGAACCTGTGATTAAACGCTAGTAAACGTTTGGAGGAGACCAACATTATAAATTCTGAATTGAGGCAATAAAATATGACCAATCACTCTTCAGCGTTATGCGCGGGCTCAGGTATGCGAGTCCTATATGCGAATGCTCAAGTATCTACCATCAATGTTTCAGTGCGGCCAACCGACGGCCAGACAGGTTGCGTTCTATGAACGTAGTATTGACAAGAGCAGATCACAGTGAATCGGTAGTGTGCACTAGAGTGTGCTTATGTAACACATGCAATTAGGCAGGTATTTAGGTCACCGCAATATGTAACATTCATCTATAAAGTACAAATATGTATATCAATATTACGACATTATTCCCACGCACGCAGAACACTATTGCAGTTGTAATTCACTTTACTATAGAAATTTTAGGATAGCGTCATTTGATATTCTATGCTTAGTGTACAATGAATTTTACCCTCCATTGAAAGGCCACTTGTAGTAGGAATCTGAATACATATCATTTGCTGAACATGTGTATGCATTATACTGGATATGCAAGAACAGACAATCATGACTCCGAAATATTCGGAATATTGGTATACTTACCAATAGCTGCTAGCAGAAGTAAAAGAAATACTTTTGTCATGGCGGTTTCAGTAAACACTGGGTGTTCTCTGGCTTCCCAGAGAACATTCCCGGAACCACTATATATATGTATGGCTCAATATAGAAACCGTATTCGCGGAAAGTGCAATGTACGATTCATATTTCTGACGACTTCAGCACTTGAGAAAATGACTCGAACGAGAAAAGGAAGGCAGGGAGCATTTCCGATTTGAATATTGGCGGACGAAAACCTTTAACCTTTATGACCAGTACTTCAAAGGGCTACATATGTTGTTCACACGTTCTTTTACAGGATGTTTGAAAAAGTTTAAAGGAATTGGCACCGTGTCTCATTCAGAAAAGCAGTAGGGTTGACCAACACATCAATAAATATTAACGAAAAAAGGCCAAACGCATTTTGATTCCAATACTATTCACTTGCTCGTAATTAAACATGTTTGCTGTGTTGCCACTGATTTTCATGATATTGTACAATGTTATTATTTCGTGTTCTGGCTTTGTTTTTTATGTTTACCTAATTTGTTTTCCACTGTGTATCGACCCCCCCCCCCCCTTACACAATGCCTTTCGAGGCCTGTAAGGTATTTGTAAATAAATAAATAAATATTCAAAGACTAAATGTAGGAAGCAGCTTAAGTGGTTATAAACGAACCATATAATACCTACTTCCCTTACGTATATAAAAAATGTTAGCAAAACTCATGGAAGTACTTCGCAGGATCATTAGTTCATGGACACGACTCTGTGAGGCAGTAAGTCTGCAACAGTCAAATAAAACAACCATTTTTAAAAGGCACATAAATACTTAAAATATAGTGCATCGCTGCAAAGACGTAATTAGAGTTTTTAGAGATGCGCAAGCTTCGCCTTTACGAACAAACCCCGCTGGTAGCGTCAAAGTTCATTTGCATCACCGATGCATCACTTATTGGTGCGCATCTCAATCATGCCGTGACGGAAGGGCTGTTTTCGTGAGGGGCCACACGTGGTTGTAAATTCTCTGAGACCGCATTCACAGTTGTGCAGGGAAGCGAAAAAAAATGCCAGACGAGTCAGAAAATCATGACCGCACCCGTAGAAAATATTCCCATCAGTTTTGCCACTTGTGGACGCTACCGCTGCTGCCACCTTCGCTGCTTTGAGAATTTAATTGTGCCAGCTGTCGCGTGTCCCATTAATTAGGGAGGCAATCGCCGGGATAATTCTAAAAGCTGACGTATTGGCTCCCCGAATCGCACCCTGAAGGTGCGGGCCGCTTATCATGGGTCCCTTTAGTGTGGCAGCGAACACTGACTGTGGTCCAAAAAACGAGGCAGAGCCGAGAGTTGATAACAAAACAAAAATATATTCTTTATTACGGCTGAACAAACAACACCAAAACATGCACACTCGGCAATATTCTAATACAATACATCACCAACTCAAAGATACTCAAAACAACGGGCTACACAATGCAACTACATGAACTCATAACGAGATGCACGAACAACAACATGTGCTACCATGCAATTTGATGTAATAAATAACCAAGACACTTATAGCCTAAAATGTTTGTCAAATATAAATCTATTCACTCAAAACTTCTTGGAACAGCACTTGAACGCTTCTATTCAAGGAAACACTCACTCACAGACCAGTACCGTTTGTCATTCCGCTGTGTCCGAGGTTTTTTTTCCGGGATACTTTCACGTCATCAATGGACTGCACTTCAATAACAAAACGGCTTTGTCGGTAACACGTCGGCCACTCACGCGCTGTGACGGCAGAACACGTCTTCGCACACGGGCACTAAAACCCACTCTTCTCCTGCTTGTAAGACAAGCCTTCACCCGAAGGTGGAAAAGACACTTCTTCGTCTCTGCTCCTGCTCCCCTCCGGTGCTTATCCACTAGCCGCTGCGTTTCCGAAACTTCTAGGTGTTTCGTTGGCGTTCCGCACTGTTAAGGCTGTGAAAAGGGTGAGTCTTTTCTCGTAACGTGACGCACTTCTGCATCACCACGGCCCTTTCCTTCAATATGTTTCCAGAGATCTGTCGGTGTTAGATGCGAGGAGGTTGGTCGGTGTGGCGAGGGCGTTTAGAAGGGGGAGAAGAGGCATGTGCGCGGTGTACTTTGATGCCTTTTTTTTTTCAATACGCCGGCGTTTGTCACGTCTATTCGGCGCCTCGACTTCACGTAGCGGTTGCAATTCAGACTAGTGCGCTTTGTTGAACTCTCGTTTGAGAAACCAGCTTTCTAGCTGACACTAAATTTCATACTGAATACGAACTATTCACGCTGAACTCTGAAAAGAAACAGCTCGCACCTTTTCAAACGTTGTTTCAGGCGATACTTCAGCAGAAACGACCTGAGCGAACGCACCGCCAGTGGCGGCGGCAGATTAAACCTGCTATGGACAAAAGCGAGACACGTTGGGGCATGCTGACTTGCTGATGCTGCACCGTTTGTTGCAATGTTCTTGGCTAATCCTAATCCAAAACTGGTTTTAGATGAATGCGTCCCCGTTGAGGCCGTCAAGGTTCGTCATGCTGCACGCGTAGCTTGCAATTTCAGCCGATGCGACCCACCGTGGAAGCTTCTGCCGCTTCGCTGAAATAGCGGCTGGCCTTTTTGACATCTTTGTTTAAGCTAGTACCAAAGCTGCGAAACGGCAAGAACATGCACTTTCGAGTAACAAAAATCAGTCTTTTCTGCGCCAACTTCACGGCATGGTTTTCCAGTCGCTTTGGTGGCGAGGCGAGTGAACTTCCGGTGTGTTTTTCCGCTTTCGCTCCCTTCGAGACCACGTGTGAACACGTCCTCAGGGCAGTTACTGCCGCTATAGTTCCCCTGTAACCACTGATCCTCTGCAAAAGGGTAGGCGCACATACCTAGACACATTTGTAATCGATTTTATTTCTACAAATTTGTTTTCATCTCAATATGCATCCTGAACATCAGCAACCTCCATGTAATCAAATAGAAATTGCTCTAGGGGTGGCATCTCAAGCGCTAAATACCACAAAAAAAGCACCATGCGCTATACAAGATGACTCTGTGAGATAGAAATGACGTTCACGTTGCTCCCAGCAAGTAATTGTTCCAGTTTTTTTTATTTTATTACTATTATTTCTATAGTAAGAAACGTTTTCATTACCCACAGTGACTAATCACAGGAACAGTCACTAACTGATTCGGAGATCAATCACACTTCTCTCTAAGTATTTAGGACATACCAGCCTACACATTTATTTTAAATTAGCGCACAACGTAACCGGGGAGTCTTCAGGTATGAGACCATTGGTTAGGAAAGAACTGCAGCAGAACAGTGACGACTGCGGGAAGTTATGTTACCAAAACAGCTCGCAGATTTCCTTTAAGGTTGAAACGATAAACGCTACAGCATCAAAACTAAATGCCGTAGAAATAACAGCTAGCAGAGTACTCCCCTAACAAACATACACATACTCCCCTAACAAACATGCTGCTGCTGCTGCTGCAGCAGCAGCAAGATGCCATTTATGACATCAAGCATCACCGATACACCTTCTACGCGCCCCGTCGCGGTCGTCTAGTGGCTAATGTACTCGGCTGCTGACCCGCAGGTCACGGGATCGAATACCGGCTGTGGCGGCTGCATTTCCGAAGGAGGCGGAAATGTTGTAGGACCGTGTGCTCAGATTTGGGTGGCGGTTAAAGAACCCCAGGTGGTCAAAATTTCCGAAGCCTTCCACTACGGCGTCTCTCTTAATCATATGGCGGTTTTGGTACGTTCAACCCCACATATCAATCCAACACCTTCAATGCGGTGCAACTTAGCGAAAGCGCTAATGCGCCTCGTACCTTCGAGGCGGATTCCTTAAGGAATCCCTTTGGATATATGAGCGACGTGTTTAAAAGAGTGTGGTATATGAAATACTTTACACCAGTAAGTATAGCGTCACGTGGTAAACGATTGGTTAAGGGGTGCTTCCTTGTAGAGTGAAGCCATTGCGCGCGTATGTACAGCGTGCAAGAGCCAGAAAGTTTAAGACTAATCAGTTGAACCTTCTTAGCCCACGATGCGTATATTCGGCATATGCCGTTGCTCTTTTTTGCTACCTTTTGCGATCGCGTTGCTATGCCCAGCATTCTATAGCTGTAGTAAAGCGCGTAAATCTTTAAATCGCCGTCACGATAAATCTGAGTAAAGTTTAAAAGCAATCCTCACAGAAGCGTGGTTATGTACAAGTAGACGTCCTTGTGTCAAAACAGTGGCACCAGGTAATGACTATATTCACAGAGCAAACTAAGGAGTGCTACATGTACGGTTTCTAAGCGCTTGATGAGGAGGCTAGATTTTGTATAAGAAATTTGTCCTTTATTACTGGTTTTAAAATCTGTATTCAATTGAGCAGGTAGAATTGTGGTGTACTCTGACATGTGAACTAACAAGTTATAACGAGAAGACCCTAGAGCGAACGCTAACTGCAACTGCCGGTGTACTAATACTAGTCGGCGAGTTTTTCACGGAGAGCTCCGTAAATCACCAAGAAACCACCATTCAACTTTCAGAGCGCTGATGTGGGCATGATCCTAATTGAGTAGGAATGGGCCAGTTTATGCTACGGGACAAATTAATTGTGTGGGAATCACTGACATGCTACAGTTCACTTATGTATTGGGAAACTGTACAGCAATAATTATAGATACAATCATATGTCATGTGAATTTGCACTATGCGCAGCTACCTGTGAAAAGCCCTGATTAAAACGAGTAATTGATGAAGCGTTAGAAAACGTGGTGGAAGTAAAATTCTTGTGAATTGTTCAGGTTGTTACGTGAATTCACTTGTACCTCCTTTATATATATATATATATATATATATATATATATATATATATATATATATAAGGGAGAGAAGTGTATACCTAAGGGCTCGTATTTCCGTGTTTTAACACAATAATAATGAGATATAACAGACAGTAATGCCAAGGAATGTACAGGGGAAGTTATTAGAACAAATGGAATGTAAATAGGAAGAAAGAAGAAAGAAAAGTGGATGAAAAAGTTACCAGCTGTGAGCGGGAATCGAACCTACGACCTTCGAATAACGCGTTCGATGCTCTAACCACTGAGCTATCATAGCGGCCGTCCCTCCATCCACATTTTGGGGTTTATATGTGAATTTAGAAGTAGGAGTGACAGTCAGCGCCATCTATAAGCCAAACAACGAGTGTGAAAACACTCTTATTCGCATGTTTGGCGTCAAGTAGCACGTGAACTTATTATGAGCGGGCAGCTGATTAATTGTACCTCTTATACAACCTAAACACACCAAGTCTGCCAGTACGAGACCCTCGTTCATGAAATAAGGGAGAGAAGTGTATATACACCTAAGGGCTCGTATTTCCGTGTTTTAACACAATAATAATGAGATATAACAGACAGAAATGCCAAGGAATGTACAGGGGAAGTTATTAGAACCAATGGAATGTAAATAGGAAGAAAGAAGAAAGAAAAGTGGATGAAAAAATTACCAGCTGTGAGCGGGAATCAAACCTACGACCTTCGAATAACGCGTTCGAAGCTCTAACCACTGAGCTATCACAGCGGCCGTCCCTCCATCCACATTTTGGGGTTTATATGTGAATTTAGAAGTAGGAGTGACAGTCAGCGCCATCTATAAGCCAAACAACGAGTGTGAAAACACTCTTATTCGCATGTTTGGCGTCACGTAGCACGTGACCTTATTATGAGCGGGCAGCTGATTAATTGTACCTCTTATACAACCTAAACACACGAAGTCTGCCAGTACGAGACCCTCGTTCAATGAAATAAGGGAGAGAAGTGTATACCTGAGGGCTCGTATTTCCGTGTTTTAACACAATAATAATGAGATATAACAGACAGTAATGCCAAGGAATGTACAGGGGAAGTTATTAGAACCAATGAAATGTAAATAGGAAGAAAGAAGAAAGAAAAGTGGATGAAAAAATTACCAGCTGTGAGCGGGAATCGAACCTACGACCTTCAAATAACGCGTTCGATGCTCTAACCACTGAGCTATCACAGCAGCCGTCCCTCCATCCACATTTGGGGTTTATATGTGAATTTAGAAGTAGGAGTGACAGTCAGCGCCATCTATAAGCCAAACAACGAGTGTGAAAACACTCTTATTCGCATGTTTGGCGTCACGTAGCACGTGAACTTATTATGAGCGGGCAGCTGATTAATTGTACCTCTTATACAACGTAAACACACCAAGTCTGCCAGTACGAGACCCTCGTTCAATGAAATGAGGGAGAGAAGTGTATACCTAAGGGCTCGTATTTCCGTGTTTTAACACAATAATAATGAGATATAACAGACAGTAATGCCAAGGAATGTACAGGGGAAGTTATTAGAACCAATGGAATGTAAATAGGAAGAAAGAAGAAAGAAAAGTGGATGAAAAAATTACCAGCTGTGAGCGGGAATCGAACCTACGACCTTCGAATAACGCGTTCGATGCTCTAACCACTGAGCTATCACAGCGGCCGTCCCTCCATCCACATTTGGGGTTTATATGTGAATTTAGAAGTAGGAGTGACAGTCAGCGCCATCTATAAGCCAAACAACGAGTGTGAAAACACTCCTATTCGCATGTTTGGCGTCACGTAGCACGTGAACTTATTATGAGCGGGCAGCTGATTAATTGTACCTCTTATACAACCTAAACACACCAAGTCTGCCAGTACGAGACCCTCGTTCAATGAAATAAGGGAGAGAAGTGTATACCTAAGGGCTCGTATTTTCGTGTTTTAACACAATAATAATGAGATATAACAGACAGTAATGCCAAGGAATGTACAGGGGAAGTTATTAGAACCAATGGAATGTAAATAGGAAGAAAGAAGAAAGAAAAGTGGATGAAAAAATTACCAGCTTTGAGCGGGAATCGAACCTACGACCTTCGAATAACGCGTTCGATGCTCTAACCACTGAGCTATCACAGCGGCCGTCCCTCCATCCACATTTTGGGGTTTATATGTGAATTTAGAAGTAGGAGTGACAGTCAGCGCCATCTATAAGCCAAACAACGAGTGTGAAAACACTCTTATTCGCATGTTTGGCGTCACGTAGCACGTGACCTTATTATGAGCGGGCAGCTGAATAATTGTACCTCTTATACAACCTAAACACACGAAGTCTGCCAGTACGAGACCCTCGTTCAATGAAATAAGGGAGAGAAGTGTATACCTGAGGGCTCGTATTTCCGTGTTTTAACACAATAATAATGAGATATAACAGACAGTAATGCCAAGGAATGTACAGGGGAAGTTATTAGAACCAATGGAATGTAAATAGGAAGAAAGAAGAAAGAAAAGTGGATGAAAAAATTACCAGCTGTGAGCGGGAATCGAACCTACGACCTTCAAATAACGCGTTCGATGCTCTAACCACTGAGCTATCACAGCGGCCGTCCCTCCATCCACATTTGGGGTTTATATGTGAATTTAGAAGTAGGAGTGACAGTCAGCGCCATCTATAAGCCAAACAACGAGTGTGAAAACACTCTTATTCGCATGTTTGGCGTCACGTAGCACGTGAACTTATTATGAGTGGGCAGCTGATTAATTGTACCTCTTATACAACCTAAACACACCAAGTCTGCCAGTACGAGACCCTCGTTCAATGAAATAAGGGAGAGAAGTGTATACCTAAGGGCTCGTATTTCCGTGTTTTAACACAATAATAATGAGATATAACAGACAGTAATGCCAAGGAATGTACAGGGGAAGTTATTAGAACCAATGGAATGTAAATAGGAAGAAAGAAGAAAGAAAAGTGGATGAAAAAATCACCAGCTGTGAGCGGGAATCGAACCTACGACCTTCGAATAACGCGTTCGATGGTCTAACCACTGAGCTATCACAGCGGCCGTCCCTCCATCCACATTTTGGGGTTTATATGTGAATTTAGAAGTAGGAGTGACAGTCAGCGCCATCTATAAGCCAAACAACGAGTGTGAAAACACTCTTATTCGCATGTTTGGCGTCACGTAGCACGTGAACTTATTATGAGCGGGCAGCTGATTAATTGTACCTCTTATACAACCTAAACACACCAAGTCTGCCAGTACGAGACCCTCGTTCAATGAAATAAGGGAGAGAAGTGTATACCTAAGGGCTCGTATTTCCGTGTTTTAACACAATAATAATGAGATATAACAGACAGTAATGCCAAGGAATGTACAGGGGAAGTTATTAGAACCAATGGAATGTAAATAGGAAGAAAGAAGAAAGAAAAGTGGATGAAAAAATTACCAGCCGTGAGCGGGAATCGAACCTACGACCTTCGAATAACGCGTTCGATGCTCTAACCACTGAGCTATCACAGCGGCCGTCCCTCCATCCACATTTTGGGGTTTATATGTGAATTTAGAAGTAGGAGTGACAGTCAGCGCCATCTATAAGCCAAACAACGAGTGTGAAAACACTCTTATTCGCATGTTTGGCGTCACGTAGCACGTGAACTTATTATGAGCGGGCAGCTGATTAATTGTACCTCTTATACAACCTAAACACACCAAGTCTGCCAGTACGAGACCCTCGTTCAATGAAATAAGGGAGAGAAGTGTATACCTAAGGGCTCGTATTTCCGTGTTTTAACACAATAATAATGAGATATAACAGACAGTAATGCCAAGGAATGTACAGGGGAAGTTATTAGAACCAATGGAATGTAAATAGGAAAAAAGAAGAAAGAAAAGTGGATGAAAAAATTGCCAGCTGCGAGCGGGAATCGAACCTACGACCTTCGAATAACGCGTTCGATGCTCTAACCACTGAGCTATCACAGCGGCCATCCCTCCATCCACATTTTGGGGTTTATATGTGAATTTAGAAGTAGGAGTGAATTTGGAAGTAGAAATGTAGAAATGTGAATTTAGAAGTAGCAGTGACAGCTGGTAATTTTTTCATCCACTTTTCTTTCTTCTTTCTTCCTATTTACATTCCATTGGTTCTAATAACTTCCCCTGTACATTCCTTGGCATTACTGTCTGTTATATCTCATATATATATATATATATATATATATATATATATATATATATATATATATATATATATATATATATATATATATAAGGGAAAGAAGCGTGTACCTAAGGGCTCGTTTTTCCGTGTTTTGACACAATAATAATGAGACCCAACAGACAGTAATGCCAAGGAATGTACAGAGGGAGTTATTAGAACCAATGGAATGTAAATAAGAAGAAAGAAAATTGGGTGAAAAAAATAACCAGCCGTGAGCAGGAAACGAACCTACGACCTTCGAATAACGCGTTTGATGCTCTAACCACTGAGCTATCACAGCGGCCTTCCCTCCAATCACATTTTTGGGTATATATGTGAATTTAGAAGTAGGAGTGTCAGTCAGCGCCATCTATAAGCCAAGCGACGAGTGTGAAATACTCTTTTATGCGCATGTATGGTGTCACGTAGCACGTGAATTTATTACTAGCGGGCAGCTCATTAATAGAACCTCGTATACAACCTAATGACACCAAGTCTGCCAGTAGGAGAGCCTCGTTAATGAATAAGGGGAAGAAGTGTGTACATAAGGGCTCGTTTTTCCGTGTTTTGACACAATAATAATGAGATCTAACAGACAGTAATGCCAAGGAATGTACAAGGGACGTTATTAGAACCAATGGATTGTAAATAAGAACAAAAAAAAGTGGGTGAAAAAATAACCAGCCGTGAGCAGGAACTGAACAGAATATATATATATATATATATATATATATATATATATATATGTGTGTGTGTGTGTGTGTGTGTCCTTGAACAAGCTTTTGTAACCATGAGATTTCTCATTCACTGCCGGATCAGCTCACGTGATCAGGATGTAGCTCGTCTATCACTCGACATTATCGGAATCACCATCTCAAGTTAGTTACACGCCAAATCGGTGGAAGCACACACTAGATAAGATTCGCGATTACATTGAAGTTAGTAATTTATTCAAAGGACACATAAATTACATACATGAAATAACAAAACTAGCCGCACAAAGTACCACATTTGATCATGTTGATCTATGTCGGTCATTTACTTCCGCTGTCAGCGTAATACTAGTGAAACAGTCGCACGCAATAAATTTGATCGAAAAAATTATTGACCTCGCCTATATTATTTAGCGTTGTAACATCAATCTCTAAAAACAGAGCTCTATTGTCGTAGCTATTACAGTGGTAAAAAAGACCATTCAGTTTCAGTCATCTCTCGAAGGTTTTCGCCATCTCACAGACTACCATAAAATCACCGGTGCAAATTATTCCTAATTCATGGTCCTAATAAATTGATATATACCCATGTTGAAAAGGTTTAAACTAGGGGCTGTGTATGCTAGTGTCAATATCAATTGATAGCGCAACTATCGCACAAAGTAAAGTAACAGTCGGTGGCGACGGGAACACTAATGACGCAGAAAGTGTTATGATTAGGGAAACATCGTGATGACTTGATGATTAAATGTACTAATTACATCACAGGTCATTGCGTCATGAATTTGACGTGACCTCGTGGGAAGTGTCGTCATGTACTTTGTCGAGGGAAATAAACCGTATTTAGTTTAATGATATTTGTGGCCTGAAATCGAGCAGTGTGTGTAGAAGGCACTGTGCTGAATCCAGAAATCAAATGCAAAGCATTTCTTAGCAAACTTCATCGACTTTGATCGTATCTATCTATCTAGCCGCTTACGCTTTGGTGTTTTCGTTGTCACCTCCTTAACTTGGCGTGAACGAAAATTAGCATGGAAGGGTAAGATTGCTTGACAAATATGGCGCGCTGGTCAAGACATGAATAATGTCACAATCCCGTCGCGTACGTTGTCAAACACTTCTCGCCAGACAGTGGCACATACTCACGGGCGGGTATGTGCCACAAGTGATTGACACTTAGTATCTACCAAAAAGCGATGAGAACACACAAGGGCAATTCTAACACGCGAGCGTTAAGAAATACCAGACTTCTGCAGCATCAACCCGACAAATGCAAAGAATAAATGTCAGGGTAACAGGTGGAATCAAACCCAAACATTCTGCGTGCCAATGAAGCATTTTACCACTGAGCTATGTCAGGTCTCGGAACTACTTTTCAAATGTACGCTAATCTTCGTGAAACGTCAATCTTGGTTGCAGTGCTGCCTACCCAATTTTCTAAACATTACATATGTATTCCTTTGATACAGCCGTCACGTCGGGTAACGTCAATTTTGGTTAGTTACCATGCGCTGAAGTTGATTTAGGTAGCAGTGTCTAAGGCCAGCATCTTCGCGAGCATCAGCAATTCATACCAGCTTATGGTGTTGTTAATACACATGTTTGAGTTGGCATCGTTGCGCAAGTGCAAACAACTGGTTATATGTGGGACTCTTCAACATACGTCTGTGCGTGCAACATATGTACATATCTTTAGCGTCATTTAAAGACGTGTCGCTCAATAAAAAATTAGAGCATGGTCACTTTCCCTCCGCATGCTTCCCATAACATCAATACTCAGGCACGTGGAATCAGAATTTTTTTCATTCTGTAGGAATAGGTACAGCCTTGATGGAGTGGTGCAGGAATGTTGGTCAAGCCATTATAGATTTGCGCTTCACGTCAGTTTATTCAATGAGAAGCGAAATATAAGGAAGAAAACGAAAGAAGAGGGTAGGTTAAGTAACTAGGACTTATAGGTGGAAAGATGAAAGTGCACGAACAGATGACTTGTTTCCTTGCTGAGATGAAGCCTGGGAGCTTCGAATAACGCGTCAGTTGTCCCGCATTTATATCTCATATTTGACAATCCCGTATTTACATAGACCTATGTGCTCAATAAACTGGCCGCGGGGGATGACCACAACCTTAACTTGCTTTGTGGAGTATCGCACAAGTTACTCGGAAGTTGCACGTTTGGTTTTAGCCGACAGCAAGATCTGTTTTTTTCTGGGCTCTATTTCTTCAGAACTACGCTCGTATGCGCAATAGAGCGTTTTAAGGGAGTAATGTAACAACTAGATATCAAACGATGTGAATGGTGTAACGAGTGCGCCACTGCGTATATCCACTTTATAGAAAAAACTTAGCTCTAATTATTCATCATTATTCTGTTGGAGCACCAAGGAAGCGTACATAATGTCTTACAGGTGCGTAGTAGGTACGACAATATACAGGAGATAGAGTAATGGCGTACTGTTCCTGCTTCACAAAACTTAAGATGATTTAGGGTGTAGTGCGTGCCAGGCAAGTGTACCTATGGCAGTTACCAAAAGAGTCTTCACAAAGGCTCTGGACAGGCTTCTCAACAGCCTTCACTGCAATTGTGCTGCGCGTTGCGCAAAGACATCACAATCTTTTCCCATTGGTGTTTAACTACTTTTATTTATTTTAATATACCATGATCAAGAGTTTTTCTTATTTCTTTTTTCACCGTTTTTTCAATGTTATTGCCTACACACAAGTCATTGCAGAATATCATGGGTTATTGAAGCCGTTCCATGCATATATTTATTGCAATTGCAAATTTATAGGATTCTTCAGCGTGTGCATGCGTTTTCATATGGCATCGCTGTCACCATCGTGTTACACATAAATTTTCAATCAATAATATTACCTAGTCCTGCGTGTTCTGCGGACGAGTGAAATCACGTGCACCCACTGGTGATCAACGCGACTTGAGCAGATATGAGTCGAGCCAGTCTTCTCCGTCTCACAATGCACACAATCGATAAAATTGCGCCACGTAGGAGGCCTGCCAGGAATGACTCTTCAAACAGAAAAGGAACGCTCCCTCCGTATTTCGTTCGTAGAAGGATGGCGAACAAGCACCAGGGAAAGGGGTATCCGTTTTTTTATAAAGGTATAAAAAGGCGCTGTCGCGTGCACTGCGATTGTTGTGCCCTATCTCGACATGCTTCATACATGCCTCGTGTACACCATATGTTCTCTACTCTCACAGCTCAAGTCGAGTTGACAAACGCGAAAATAACTTCGATGTCAGACACAGACATATTCCCCTACACCTTTGAATAATGTGCTATAACCTGCATTAAAACTAACCGTGATGGGATACGGAAGCATTGGCTGCTAACCTTCTTTCGTATAACGTTCCAAGTTGTTACTGTCGCATTCACTACTTTGCCCATGGTAGAAACTGTTCCTTTCTATTTTCTCTCGTGACTATGATAAAAGTTTCACTTGAAGACAGGCACAGCCTTCGGGCTCAGTCAACCCGGACAATCGATTTAGTTTTAATAGTGTTGTACGAATCATACTGCTATCGTCGGCGAGGAAATCAGCGAATCGGCAGAGTACAATGAACGTTTTTTTTTTGCTGAACAACTATATAATGAACTGTTTCAGGACACGGCCACGAGAAACGTTTCAGCAACGTCATGGAATATTTAGTTTTTTCTCCATGCTATTCTTTACCAGTATAACACACAAGTCAATGAACGATTCGGCTTAAACAACTTATAGTCATTAATGGTAACGCTTCCCTTAAAGTATACTCAAACCATTAGTATATATTGAGGAGATCGTTAATATTAAAAAATCAGACATTGTTATTTGCAAAGAACACAGTCCTAAAAAAAGAAAGACTAGCTTTGAAATGATAGTGTGAATAAATACACAATTATAATCAGGATAATAACTTATAACTTACAATTTACTTTCATACTTGCGAATTGGTGTCAGGATATCTTTGATTTATTCAGTTATTAAAAAGACATATTAAAATGCGTTTTATTAAAATTCCATTTATTATTTTCATTATTCTTTTCATTATTAAAAGTGCATTTTATATCTGAGTACAAATTGATACGATCATATAAATGAGACAACTGATTAGAAATTTTTGAATTTCTGAATAATTTCTGCATTCTCATCTCTCAATGTCATTAGCGCACCTATGTTTTAGTGATATCCAGAAATACGAAACAGACGGATGTAGAGATGTATCTTGCAACAGTATCAGCACTGTGCAACAATTATTTGAACGAAAAATTATAGACGTGTGGTAGGAAAGCAGTGCTGACGCTTATAACAGATGGTATTGGTTATAAGTTGTTGTTTTGCAGGAAATCGAAAAAGAACTATTCCCCTAATGCAGAAACGATAAAGTATTCTAAATAAAGGTTAAATGCTGGGAGAGCGAAGAATGGCTCGTTGGGAATGAAGAGTTTCCTGGTGGTATAGCTTTGGCAAAGTTTGTAAAGCACCATGGTAAATGATGAGAGTGAGCTGGTAGACACCACACTTAAGAGCAATAGCGTTGGAAACAATGAATTGACATAAACTCTCAAAAAGTGTTTTAGACATATATGTATATATATATATATATATATATATATATATATGTATATATATATATCATCAACCTGGCTACACCCACTGCAGGGCAAGTGCCCCTTCTATGATGCGCATCAATCAACCCGGTCTTGTGATTTCCGTCGCCACGATTTACCTGCGAAATTTTTAATATCATCAGCATCAACCCAAATGACGTTTTGTCTTCCCTTCGTGCGTTTGCATTCTTTGGAAATTCAGTGAGTTACCTTTATTCACCAGTGGTTATCCTGCCTACGTGCTGCATACCTGGCCCATGTTCATTTTTTCTTAATTTCAATTATCATATTTTTAACCCCGGTTTGTTCTCTGACCCACTCTGCTCTCTTCTTGTCTTTTAAGGTTACACCTATCATTTTCCTTTCTATCGTTCGCTGCGTTGTCCTCAATTGAACTTGAACCCTCTGAGTAAACCTCCACGGTTCTGTTGCGTAGGTAAGTACTGGCAAGACGCAGAAGTTATTTACTATTCTGTTGAGGGTTAGTGGCAGATTACCATTCGAGATTTTAAAAAGCTTGCCGATTTTAATCTACCTCATTCTTATTATTTATTTGACTCTCATGGTTCGACTTCGCGGTTACTACCAGTCCTAAATGTCTGTTGCATCTTCCAGCATCTATCCACCTAACGTAAAGTTCTGTTTACTGCCTAGACAGTTGAACATTACATTTGTTTTATGTATATTGATTTTTAGACCTACTTTTCAGCTTTCCGTGTCCAGTTCGGTAGTTATGAGCTGTGTTCGTCTCCTGAGCTCTTCATCAAGGCAGTGTCATCAGTGAATCGCAGGTTACTAATATGCTCTCCATTACCTCACATCCCTAAATCTTCTTAATCTCGGGTTCGCAAAACGCCCTGTAAACAAGTGGTGAATAGCATTGAAGTGATCGTGTCTCGCTGCCTTACACCCTTTTTATTGGGATTCCATCGCTTTCTTTACGGAGAACTATTGTGTTTGTAGGAACAATGAAGATTTCTTGCAGTAAGTTTATTTAGGGTACTTTGGTGCCACAATTCCCTAGTGCCTGCATTACTGCTAATGCCTCGACTTAGGTAAATGCTTTCTCGTAATGTACGCAGGCTTAGTATAGGGGTTGGTTGCATTTGGCGTACTTTTCTACTACCTGATTGCTAGTATGAATATGGTCTATTGTGGCGTAGCCTGTAAAAAATCCTTCTTGGTCCTTTATTTGATATAAATATAATGTCGCCATAATTCTATTAACTAATATTTTTATAAATAGTTCGTAAAGAATGAACAGTAAGCTGATGGGCTTGTATTTTACGCCCTTCAGGTCTTTTTTCTTATGAATTGAAACGATGCTAGCGATCTTCCATAATTCTGGTACCCTTTCCGTGAAGATACACTTCGTATATTAGGTGGCCAGTTTTTCTAACACTATATTTCCGCCATCTTTCCGGAGGTCCATTGTTACCTCATCCTCACCAGCAATTTTGCCTCTTTGCATTGCTTCTAGGGCTTTCCTTACTTAGCCTGTCTTAACTGGTAGGATGTAGAGTTCGTCTGGACTATTATTGTTTCTGAACATATTCTGGTTGTTTTCACTTGTGTACAGCTCTCTGTAGAACTCCTTCACCAACTCGACTATCCTATTCATAATGGCCATGACATTGCCATCCTTGTTCCTTAATGTATATATCCGATTTTTGCCTATACACAAGTTTGCCTTCGCATCAGTGAGGATTCTGCTGCTTTTACAGCCTGCCTAGTTCTTTCCATGTTATACCTTCTGGCGTCGGCTACCTTACGCCTATTGATTAACTTCGAAAGTTCCGCTAGCTCTATTTTGTCTGTCATATTTGACGGTTTGTGGTCTCTTAATAACATATTTTGCCAGTGTCCTGCCTAGTAACTGTACCTTCGACTTCTGTTGCAGACTTTTTGATGACACTGTTAAGATTATTGTTTTTCGCGTCAACGGTAAGGTTGGTTACCTTGTTTACTGCTTCAAATGAATCCTTAAGCAAAACTCTAAATTTCTGTACTTTGGATCTCCCCGATTGTTCACTAATTGAATTTTTGCATATCAGTTCTTGTCTTCAATTTTTAAAATATAGGTGAATGGGAGTTCTTATCCTTCTATGGTCACTGCGTCGATCTTGCCAATCAGTTCAACATCCTGTACAATGCCTGGGTGTGCACACAGAACGGTGCTTCATTTTGTTAATACAATGCCTGACTGGAGAGGTAAACCATGGGTTGCCATTACATGACTGTATCTCTACTTTCGGAATGTATTTTTTTCATTAGCCAATTGTCTAAGTTCGATTAGCTGATTTCTATAAAATACATGCTAACATGACGGTTTTTCATGCTATAACGAAGAAAAGAACTAGAGATCGCTGTACATCTTTTCAAAATCTACGCGAGTATAATAATACGCTGTTTTAGTTTCTTGCATACATTTTATGCGCATACACTTGTACTCACAATGGGTAACATTGTTGTCACTGATACAATATTATGCACAAACTGACATGCTTACGGTTCTGTGGTGTGCACAAAGTCCAAGATAGCATCTACGTTTGTTAGCCTAGAAACTATTTAGTTCATTAGGTGAAATGAAGCGACGGTAATCTAATTCTTACATTCTTTCCTACCGCCATTGTGGAAAGTAGCCTTTCACCAGTTAATTCCAGGGTAGTTGAAGTCACCCACGAGAATCACAGGAGAACCATGAAATCGTTTATATACGAAGCTCAGATAGTCGTTTAGTCAACTACTCACCGTTTCTTTTGAAATAGGTGAATGGTAAAAACCCGAACAAAGCAATTTACACGATCAAGGGGCCCTGGAACATTTTTTGAGCATGGTCACAAAACGCCGTCCATCGGGAGTAGAGCCTCCCGAGAACACGCGAGCTAAAGTTATAGCGCAGTACGTGGCCTGGAATTCACAATAAATTATCAAAGTCAGCGCAAAATTGCTTTCTCTTCGCTCGAAAAACTACAGAGAACGCTAAAAAATCTCACGTAGTTTGCCCCTACTACAAGCAATTAGCTGATTTGAACATCGCGCGCTCAGTTGTTACAGAGATGACCGCGAGAGGCCGTCACTTGTCCACACGTGCGCACGCGATCACACTGGAAAAAGCCGCGCATTTGAAGAAAAAAGAAAGATAATAAGTGCACAATTTCACGAAGCGTGTTTGACGTTTTTGGCTTGCCCTTCTCATTCCTCCCTGCTTAGCTTCCAGCACTTTCGTCGGGACGAGAGAAGAGAGAATGCTAATGCAGTGTGTGATAAATCTTTGCAACTCCGTGCGTACTGGATGGATTCTTAAAATTTTTTCAGCGTTGTATTTGTAAGTCAATACGCCTTCTTAGGGAGTTACCTTCATGGTTACTCAAAATCGTTTCAGGGCCCCTTTAAAGCTGCACGAACACCCACACAATTTCAATGCAGGAACCTGTATCAAGTACATAGGCTTCTATTTGTTTTTTCACTTCAACACTGCACAAAATCCTCGTGTATCTGTTCTGTCCTTTCGAAACAACATCAAGGTTTTATTAATAAACAAATCATTCTTGCAGACTTTGCTCGGCAGCCATCTCTTCGTTCATTAGGTTGTCAGTAGTGCAGACGTTGACAAACGCTGAAAGATGATCTTGATTTTGGAAGAGACATTCAAATTTCACTACAATAATAAAGACCGTTTTAATTCTTCTATGGGGCGTCCATTCTCACTCGCAGGAGCATTGTGTCTTCGGATAGCAACCACATTATTTCACAAACATTCCAAGGCAAAAGTCGTGTAACCCATAATCAGCTTGTCAAAGCGCAGCTTAATCTGTCCTTTTCCTGTCGTTTCGTACGCGCGAAATTGCGGAACTGTTAAAATTAGTTTAATAATTTTATCAGAGTTGAAAAATCTACCTGAATCCACACTCGAACCGGGGCGAGATATTGTGTCTTGAAGGCATTCTTTAGGTCATTGCTTTTGCAACTGAAGTTTAGGAATTTAACAACAGGCTGAGTGTGATCGGGATTGCATTGACTGACTCCATGCGTTCTCCTAATTTCGGCGGTTGAATTCAAAAATTTTTGTTGACAAAACTATGAAAAAGTTTTTTGTATCGCTCAATTTTCCAGCTCTTTTGAAGACGAGATTATTGCATCCAATTCAATTATTTAAACTGCACAATACAAAGTTCGTTCCTAGAGTTTCTTACAGGTGCGTAGTAGGTACGACAATATACAGGAGATCGAGTAATGGCGTACTGTTCCTACTTCACAAAACTTAAGATGATTTAGGGTGTAGTGCCTGCCAGGCAAGTGTATCTATGGCAGTTACGAAAAGTCTTCACAAAGTCACAAAGAATGTTTTCAACAGCATGGGAGACTCTTGCGGAACAGAGCTGACAGCCGCAGCGTTTTCCACGAAGCATTCATTTGTTTCAAGAGATGCATCGATTTTATAAGGCGTCTTTTGAAAATGTGAGGTTTTATCTGGCGCAACGGCCATTTGATGGCCAAAGAGCACCAGGTCATATAACTAGAGATGTTAGCAGTGAATATGTTGAGTGGCCTTAAAAAAGTAAGAAAATCTTGCACGTGGCGAAAAATATATAGTAAGAATTGGTGGTGAAAGGTTCTGATATTTGACACTAGAACAAGTGCCCCATCAACGCCCTTGTGTCTAAAGACCGCGAGGCAGATGCTTTTCAATGTAGTCAACGCAGCCGCCCTCTCTTGAGATGCCAGGTTACGTGATGCCTGGGTATATTACATGAAAAGAGTGGATATCTATTAAAAAAGCTAACAGAGAATAGATCCTTCAGAAAATTCAGTCTGGCAACATGGCTCTTCCGCCATATCTTGTTCAATCGTGCGAGCTGGCGGGCTATGTGTCCCAGTAACGCCGATGAGCGTTCCCTGCAGCGCATACGGACCCTGCTTGTGTTTTTGCAAGACGTGTACCGCGTTTCAACGGTACGCCAATGAGCCTCCCTTGGGTGAACATGACATGGTGAAAAAAATGTGTTTTTGGTTTCGCTCGATATAAGGCGCTGAATTCTGAAAAGGAATCGGATGGTGAAGCTCCCAATGGGTGATATAATGATATTATAATAGTGGTAGCGCTTAATTGTATGAGTTATCTGTGACGTACACCCCCACGCTTTCAGAGTATGATAGGTTCGCTCATGGCATAGTCATGCGCTCTTAAACGTTTGCGCCTTATTTTTCGATGCCCTTGTGTACCTTAGCTGTTGCCAATCAGCATTCGTGGTGTTTAACATCGCTCTCAAGTACGCGCTGGCATGCCCTGACAATTACGATGATGTAATTCACAGTACCACAAATGAATAGCCATCGCAGCTTTTCCAAAACAATGATTGAATGAATGAATAGACTTTATTTAAGGTCTAGCAATTTTACCGGGCAAGGTGGGGGAAGAGGAAATTAGCCCCTGTCCCTTCCCACTCTCCGTTGATTATGATGGTGGTGCCTCAGGTGACCGCTCGAAGTCCTTGCACCCGGGTGGCATCTTCATCTTGCCGGACGGTCCAAAGCTGGCCGGCCAGCTCGTCGCTGGTGAGCGCCGCAGCTTACTGGAACCAGCATAACATTTGTCCGCTGATCTAATAAATTTCAGCTACTCTTCGAAGCCTGTTTATGGTAGCGAACCTATGATCCAAAGGCACGGACAATTTTCTTTTCACTAAAAAGCTTGGCTATGCGTATACTCAGTAACTTATATGTAGTTGCGTGCAGGTCTGGTACTGGAAAAGTGGTAGTGGCGCTGTCTTCGTTAAATATTGCAAATTACAATCAGTTAATGTTTTCGTAACACAGTGTTTTTAATCAGTGAAACTGCCCATTTTTGCAGGTTTTACTCAACGTAGTCAACGTAGCCAAATCGGCGTTGCATCTCATACAGCGCTACTGTGATGTTTTGAAGAATTCGTCAATGCCCACCATGGCGTCAATACGACCGAGCCTTCCGTGTGTGGAGTCACTTCACTCTGAGAAGTAGAGGAGGACGAGGGGTATTGATATTGCTCCTTTACAGGGGTAACTAACCTGCCACGCTTATTGCACCATTTTGTAATTACTCAGAAAAAGTAACTGCGCTCTCGCGGTTACTCCCCAAAGAAGCAACAGTTATATTACGCAAAAAAAGGATCGGGCTTTGGTTGACCTAACGAGTCTTTCAGAGTGTGTGCAGGCATTACGATGTATGTGCAAGCATAACAATCAGAAATATTTTCGAAAAGTTTGCAGCAGACTCTCGTGATTCGAACTCACGACCACACAGTCAGCACGTGCGTACACTAACCACTGAACCACACCATGCTACAGCACCGCCGAAAAGAAACGGGCTTGTCTAGGCACCGATGGGTCGTTTGCACACCGCGCAAACATTCCTGCAGTTAATCGGGAAAGCGGGTGCTTTACTGCACAAAGAGGAAAGTGCCCCTCCGTGCTGTGCCGTGTGCAATCTTTTACGCACATTTCGTCTTTTGGAGTCTTTTGGAGGAGCAAAGAGCCCTTTTCGGGGTAACTTCGCAGTTCCTCCGAAAACTTTTAGGGTGTATACACTCCGGATAAATGTGCTGAAAAGCTTGATTGCTTAGCCCCATTCGAAAATTGAAGGGCGACATACAGACTGCTACATTCACGACAACATAATATTAGAAGATCACGAGTGCACATAGCAGTGAGTAAGTAGAGAGATAGATAGATAGATAGATAGATAGATAGATAGATATATAGATAGATAGATAGATAGATAGATAGATAGATAGATAGATAGATAGATAGATAGATAGATAGACGCCTAAAGTGATTGCAGTAGGCAAAGAAGTGCTATGCACTTAAAAATACTCGAACGTAAAAAAATGTGAAACACCAAAAATGTGTCATTGTCTTGTTCGTCACCAGTCGGAAAATTTTCATTTTTACTAAATTAAGCATATAGTTTAATTGAGTGGCATGTTATTACGATTGACTTTGTAATAAGCTGCTCTTTTTTATGGAGGCGAAAATGCTTGAAGCTTGTGTGTTTATGGGCACCTTAGAGTGTTCTAGAGGTTGGCCTGCATTTCTGAAAGCCTCCACTACGGCGTCCGTCACAATTATATGGAGGCTGTGGGAAAGTGAACACAAATAATTATTCAATTCTTATTAGTTTGTATATTATCATGTGAAACACTAAGACAAAATACTGCATTTGCTTAGGTCTCAGTGCGTGACAAAAAAAACTTTTTGGTCAACTTGACCTGCTCCGATTAGGACTGATAATTGGGCAACTTGATATTGATGCATGAGGAAACTAACCTGTGCCTTATAATGAGGAGAAATAATGACCTGGACATAATGGCAATGCTTTTATTTTCACAATAATTTTGGCGTATTGTGCAAATAACCCAAGGAGAAGAAACAATTTGAGTAAATAACCTCGTTCAGCAGATTCAACTGACCTATTATTGTGTTTAATGGACGCATGTACATGTTGTAATTATGCACCCTGGCAACTTCTAGTGCTGGTGTATGAATTATGAAGAAACGATACTATGCTAACGCTCAGACACTCACGCGAAAACGGTGAATCACAACAAACAAATCAAGCATAATAATAGAATAGCTAGAAAATGAAGTTGGCGCTAAGGCACATTGCAGCACATGACAAAGTAAAAAGAGCAACCTTCCTTTTTAAAATACGAAAGATTTTTGCGTACTACAAGCACTTTTCACTTTTATCGGCGTATGCATCCATCTAGCCGCTTTCGTCTGGGGTTTTTGACGTCGCTTACGTCAGGGTACCCCCAAAACTTGGTGATTGAATGAAAATTAGTATTGAAGGATAAGATGGTTTGACAAATATTACGCACTGGTCAAGGCATTATCAATGTCACAATTTCGTCCTGTATGTCATCAAGCACTTTCCGCCAAACAGTGGTGCATACCAGCAGTGGGGATATGCCCATTACATGAGGTTATGTGCCACACATGATTGACGCTCAGAATCTACCCGGGAACGACTAGAACACACAAAAGCAATTAAAACGCGCGAGTTTTAATAAAAATCTGACACCGGCAGCGTTGACCCGGTGAACGCAAAGAATAAATATCAGCGTCCCATCATTAAAGCACCCATTAACACCCAAGCATTCCGCATGGCAGTCAGGCTTTATACCACACAGCCAAGCCAGTTCTCGGAACTACTTTTTAAATAGACACTAATGTTCGTGCAACGTCAACTGTGGTTACAGTTCTGGCTATCGAATTTTATAAACATTACATATGTTCTCAACTGATCCAGTCATCGCGTCAGATTAACTCCAATTATAGTTAGGTTCCAGGTACTGAAGTTGATTTTTATAGCAGTGTGCAGGGCTACCATTCTCGCCAGCAGCAGAACTTCATATCAGCTTATCGCTTCTGGTGTTGCTAATACTTATGTTCCTGTTGGCATTTTTGCGCAAGCGCAAAAAAAAAACTGGCGATATAAACATATGTCACTCTTCAACATATGTGCCTACGTAAAACATTTACACATATACTTAGCGTGATTTCATAACGCATCTATAAAAAAACTTACAACTCCATCACCTTCCTTTCGCATGCTTCGCATAACACCAATTCCCAGGTAGTTGGGATCTGTACATTTTTTTTGCTTCTTCTGTGCCAACTCCCTGAGAGCACTGGCTGCATACATACTTCATCGCAAACAAAAAAAACATTGCTCGCACAGAGATCTTTTTGAAGACGAACTCTCACGAATCAGCTCAAATACCTAATCACGCGCGATATTCTCAGTAGTTTCAAAACGCACATGACACACCATTGCTATGCAAGCCTAATTACTTCTTTCTCTTTTTAATTGCCATTTTCACGCGACGCAATGTGCTGAACGACACCTATATAGCTGCTAGAGCGAGGATAGGGGCGCGAAAGTTGAGGAGGCTTGAGTAATAATTACCACTGTATTCGTCATTGTGTCGCCAATCGAACGTGATCATCATCTCAGTAACTGAATTACTGCCACACTATCGCACTCACAGTGCGGCATGTTGCACTGTCGTTAAACCATGCACTCCACATTCAGACGCCACACCGCAGTCAGCTAGCAAGCACCTAATGCGCACACACTGAAAACACACAGCTTGGTATAGTTTAGAAGCGGTGCCTATATATCTCAACTCGACTTGACTTCGCCATCACTCGCGTACGTGGTTGGGACCAACAAGCAGTAGTCTCCCGCAGCCACTAGGAACTTAATCAGCTCTTTCCTCATCTTTTTTTTACTACAATCTTTCTTTCTTGCTTCATCCTTCTTTTTTGCCTTCGCATGTGCGTGCGTCTTCCGGGCCTCTGCCAATGCCATTTATATAGTTTCAAGCCTGCTCACTGTACACATATAGTAACACAAAAATTACAAGAGTGGTCAGTTCAGCCAAAAAGCAGTGGACTAGGCAGGAACAGTACTGAGATAGCAAAGCTATTGAGAAATATTGAGGCTGCTGAAAATCTTCACCCCAGCCGTAAGATGGCAACACATCACTCACTGCTTCAAGGAAACACGCGTACTAAATATTTACTATAGTACATTTTCTAGTACAATATACGTCTGCGTATTTTCGTGTATGTGATATGGCCTGAATTCGTCTTCATCGTCTGCGATTGTACGGTACGATATCGTCGGACTGTAATCAGACATGAATTTGATGCGAGAAAAATGCCCACGGTGTCGACGCGACAGCAACATTGTCACGCTCCGTGTTCAAGAGCATTTACGGCAATGAAGAAGTACGCGTAGCAGTAGGGAGATGTCATAAAAGATGATCAATAAGGTGCCCGGCGTGCGTCGTGGTCTTCGTTTGTTTCGTCTACCTCCCTGCTCGGCTGCTGCTAGGTACGAACGCCATCAATACTTTGTTCAGTAAGTATTGCATTCGTTATTGAATCCTTAACCTAACGTTTCTGGCATGGTGCTCTTTGGTGCAGAGATCTTTCGTGTGCTCTTCCCTTCGCGTACTGTTTTCGTGGATTGCTTCACACGAAAAAAAAAAAAACTATTTCAAATGCTTCGCAGCACGTTTGCATGAAAATTCTTTCTTGGCTCGAGAAATTTAGTCATCGTTCGCCTTGTTAGGTGTTCTTTGTGCCGCTATATGTATTCGAATTGGGTGCACTTTTGTGAAAAGTGCAGCTATGCTCAGTATCATTATCTGTTCCGTTCGCAAACCGCTTGAAGCTCCAACCAACGCAATAAGAGAAAAGTGGTGAACCTAAAAAATGTCTGCTAGCTAAATCTAGGACGTGATCTTTAAGTAAAAACTCCTGCCTCGTTAACGGCTTGCATGACACCTAAAATTGTTTGTTTTTTATGCGGAAAGTGTTTGTGATTGCTTTCTGTGAAGGAGCAATGCAAAGTGTGTATAGTGCCTTCCTGGTCGGCACGAGACGCGAGCATCTGCAGTATGGGGGTCGACGACGCTGGCGCAGACTCTGGAGCGCGACATCGCGCGACTAAGAAATGCTCCGCATTTAAACAGTGTCGTAAGGACAGCACCTTTTTAGACGTGCTTAAAGGTAGACAAGTGAGATATGGCAAAATCAATGCCACCGAGGAAAATATTATCAGGCCTGCTCACAGCCGCTGTGACGTCACTCACTTCGCCCGAGCGAGGGTGCGTAAGGGAGGCCAGGAATCCATTGCCACCATCGTCTCCAGTTAAAAGATAAAGCATTTGAGTGAGTTTTACATGCTTATAAGCTTTATTGTGCCTTCGGTTAAAAAAGTGCTGGGTTAATTTATGCGCTCAAAAGCGTTTGGAGATTCACCCACGAGCCATTTATTCCACGGAAAAGTCAAACATTGTGTGCTTTCGAACGCGTGGTCGATCCTAAGGGCAAAGGTTGGTGGACCAGCAAAGTGGCAAAATCAATTGAAAAAGTTCATTTATTTTTTATATATCCACACATACACGCACACACACTATCGAGAGCAAGCATTGAAGCTGTTCCTACTCACTCGAAAGTTTTTGCAGCTTTATTTGTACTCTTTCTTACATCAGTCTTCCAAGACACGTAGTTGTTCAGGAAAGTGTGTGCTGCTGCCACAAGTATGATATTCAGCACAGTATTAAACTAATGAGCATTGAAAGAGAAAACAAATTATTTCGTGTCAGAAAAACTTCCTGTCATCGACACAAGGAGCGGCGTTTCCTTTTTTCTCTCGCCCTTCTCGCAGTGGTGCGTATTCGGTCTCACAACTTAAGGTCTGGAGAAAAGTTATATATATATGTATTGTTATATCAAATTCTTGCAGTCTGAGGCTCTACTTTTCTAGTCGTCCGGATGGGTGCTTGAGGTTGGCGTGCGTGCAAAGGGCACGGTGATCGCTGACTACCTTAAATGGTCTACCACACAAGTACGGCCGAAACTCACTGATGGTCCAGACGACTGTAAGGCATTCTTTCTTTGTGGCCGAATAATTGGCCTCCGATTTTGTTAATATCCGGCTGGCGTATGCTATCACCTATTCTTCGTCATTCTGCCACTGTATTAGAATGCATCCAAGGCTGATGTTACTGCAGCGTCTGTGTGTATTGCCGTGTCAGCTGTTTTATCAAAATGAGAAAGGATTGGAGGCTCTCGCAACCGTTTCTTAATTCGTTGGAGGCGCTTTGTTGCTCGGTTTCCAACTCAAAAGATACATCTTCTCTCATAAGTTTCGTCAATGGTTCTGCGATGTGCGAGAAATTTCTGGCAAATTGTTCATAGTAAGCACATGGACCTAGAAATCTCCGTACTGACGTTTTGTCTGCTGGCACCGGGAACCTTGTAACGGTGGCTGTCTTTTCGGAATCAGCTCGAACACCGTGGGCGCAGATGACGTGCCCAAGGAATCGAAGTTCTTTGAAACCAAATTGGCACTTCTCTGGCTTGATGATTAAATTTGCCAAAAGAATTGCTTCTAACACTGTTTGCAGGCGCTTGATATGCTCCCTAAATGCAGCGACGAAGATGACGACGTCGTCAAGGTACACTAAGCAACACTGCCGCTTTAATCCGGAAAGTACAGTGTCCATCATGCGTTGGAACGCTACCAGTGCACAACAGAGACCAAAAGGGAGAGCCTTAAATTCATAGAGTCTGTCCGGGGTAACAAAAGCAGTCTTCTCGCGATCACGTTCACCAACTTCGATCTTCCAGTATCCAATTTTCAGATCTAGGGATGAGAAGAACTTGGCACACCGAAGTCGGTCTAATGTGTCGTCAATACGCAGGAGGACATACACATCCCGTTTAATCACATCATTTAATTTCCTTTAGTTTATGCAAAACCGTAGCGTGTTGTCCTTCTTCTTGACAAGTACTACAGGAGAGACCCACGGACTGCTAGAAGGCTGAATAACATTATCTTCAAGCATCTCTCGTACTAGATTCTTCATAACTTCCCTTTCTTATGGTGAAAAACGATATGGGTGCTGGCGTACCTGCCTGGTTGTCTCGTCCGTTACAATCCTGTGTTTTGTAAAGGTCATGCGTCGTACCTTTGAACCATTGAAAAAACAGCTGCCAAATTTCCATACAAGGTTGTAGATCTCTTGAAGTTGGATCACTGAAAGGTTATAAATTACAGATATTACGTAGCAGACATCAGATATTGGTTTCATATCCGTTAACGTTGTTTCAAGGTTGCATATTTCTGTGGTTTCACAAAACTCATAAAGAAAAGCTATGGCTGTCCACTTTGCGATGTGCTGGAATTAGTTCCCAAAAATTGTCAGGAGGATGTCTGCGTACCCGTTTCATAGTTGGATAATATCTCGTGCCACACAAATACTTGTTTTCAGGAAAACATTCATGTTGCTGTCTGCCACACCTTCGTAGTCATGAAACGTATCTTTTCTGATTAGAACCATTACACTGCTCTGCGGCGGTGAAGTCACATCATCATAGACGACACGCAGTGGAGTGGTGTATCGCTCGTCTGCTCAAACTACCTTTATAGCTTGTTCCGTCGAAAATGATACGCTGAACTTCTGGAAAATAATAATGGCACCATTTGCTTGCAGAAAATTCATTCCAAGTATAACTTCTTTCGTACATACGGGCAGGACAACAAAGTCACCAACGTAAGTGAAACCTCGTACCTCAATTCTTGCGGCGCATCTGCCGAGAGGCGTAATAAGGTGACTGCCTGCCGTACGTACTGAAAGTCCACTCCATTCTGTCTGAAATTTCCTGAGGCGCTTCGTTAAATCATAGCTTATCACAGAGTAATCCGCACCGGTATCGATTGAAGCCATGAGCTCTTGCCTGCCAATTACCAACGGCAAGTCTGAAGTCAACTCCTCATTACTGCACTTCTTTACCTGGAGGCAGTCGTCGTCCTCGTTACGCTGGTGTCACAGTTGAGAATCTTCATATTTCGAATCACCAGCGGCCTCACCTCCACAGGTCGCCCACTTCAGTTTCCTGGGTTTGGACTAGGCGAACGATGCCCAGGTGCCTTTGGACAGGAATGTGGGCTTGCCGAGCACTGACGTAGAGGGGATGGTGACCGTGGTTGATGACGACAATGCTGCTCGAAGCTCCGACTTGAGCACAGGCATTCCTCGATGTCGGATGGCCTTTCGCCGTTTCGAGGGCACGGTTCGTTAATCGCGAATACCCGAAGGCCAGCTTGAAAGTATCAGCAAAACCGGTACAGATAGCTAGCCTCTCCACAGTGAAAGCACAGGGGCCTACGTTCCACACCTCGCCATACATCGCTTTTCCAAGGTCTTGTCTCTGTCAAAAGAGGTGCGCTGCGAGTTGCCTTTACAATATAACGTTGGCTACGTGTAGTCGGTGCGTAAGTACTTGGCGTCTCGATAGGCGCACAGTGGACAGCAGGCCCCCTAAGCACCTCAGAATAAGTTACCGCGCGTCTTGTCGGCGGTGCATCCTTCTGTGGCTTCCGTATGGCCTGCCAAATTTCTTCTCGAACAACATGCGCAATAGATAGCTCCGGTGAAGCGGGTGGCTGCAGCTTGCGTAGTTCCTCCCTGACAACTTACCGGACTTGCTCCCGCAGGGTGTCAAGATTATCGACAACGTTTGCCGAGAAGACTCCTGTTGATGGACAGGCTACGTCACCATTGTACTGACGGGATCTCTGCTGCAGCGTCTTTTTTATTGTTGATGCTTCCGACCGAAACTCGGCAACAGTGCGCGGCGGATTTCGAACGAGTCCTGCGAACAGCACTTGTTTTACCCCAAGCATGACATGACGCACCTTCTTGTCTTATGTCATGAGGGAATCCGCTCGCTTGAACAAGCGGGACATGTCTTCTATGTACATAGCGACAGTCTCGTTTATGCCTGAGTCTGTGCGCAAAGATATGCCTTTTCCCGGCGATCATTGTTGCCAAACGTGCACAGTAGCTGCCGCCGGAACTCTTAAAAGGACGTCAGAGATGCATCATGGTTTTCGTCCGACATTCGTGCTGCGTCTTCCAAAGAGACGTAGACGTCGCGCAACTTGCCTGCTTCGTTTCATTGATTTATTTTCCCAAACCTCTCGAAATGATCCAGCCAGTCTTAGGCGTACTCGAACGGGTCACCATGGAACACCTTTGGTATGAGGGGTTGGCTGATAATGAGCTGTGACGGTGCAACTTGGCTAATCACGGTGGTGGCGTTCCTTGTCTCCGTCGCCGATATCCTTGGCACAAAGGGAAGTGGTCCGAATTCTGGTGAATCCCCTTGAATACGGCGACTGGTCCGTTGGTGTACTGGCGTAAGCTTCATGGCTTGCGGATGGTCAGGGCTTGGACTTCGCTCTCTCGTGGGGTTTGGAATCATTTACCCGGTGCCTTCACAAGAAAATGTAACGAATGTAGCAGCCTAACAACAAGGATGTCTATCTACACTGTTTATTTAGGGGCGAACTTGTGCCCAAAGTGAACAACGCGCATCAATCGAGAAGATTCGAAAGACGGTTGGCCTCGTGAGCCTCTGCCTAGAGCACGCTCGTTCTCTTCTTCACGTGCGTTGGCTCTTCGGTGGAGACCCGTGCGCGTGCAGGATCAGCTCGTGCATTGCGACTGGTTTCATCGCTCGTAGTTGTGCTGCTAGCGTTTCTCTTCGTTAGCGTTGTGCGGAGCAACGGGAATTTCTTGTGGCAATATTGCTATGTATCAGTGGCATCACGATCAACTCGATGAAGAGAAGTACGAGGAAAGATAGACTGGTTTCTTGGCATGGAACTCTGAAGCTGGAATTTGCTCGCAGAGGAGCAACGCTCCAGCCACGTTTCAACGAATGATCGATTCCGCTCAGAGGCTTTTAACGACCCATCGGTTTGTGTTACTTGAGCGATTCTCTTCTTTATTACTCTATATTTGAAACTTGCATAGAGCGGCTCTCAGCAGCGCTCTGTTGTTCTGGCATGCAGTTTAATTCATCGACGTGTCAATTGGGCCGCGACCAAATGACAGTACCTGGACATTTATTAGGTGCTAACGATGTAACACGATACTTCGCAAAAATCAGCACAGTCAAAAACATTCTTGTACCACAATATGCAAAAGATGTTCGCAGCTATGCAAATGGGACCATGCTTTTTTCACCCTTTATGAAAAATATTTACGGGCATAGGGAAGTCTCTTACGTAACTTCTCATACCCGGCATTCCGTTTTTGTGAGGCTCAAAAGAAACATCTGCGTTATCGAATCTCATCGTGCTCCAGTGTACTCCTTGAACTTTCGCCGACTCTGACTCTACTAATCCTCAAGAATCCGTATGTGTGAAAGTGGCCATGGTGTTGGCGCAATTCTAACTCATCAACAGCGTGACCATGACTGTGCCATTGCATAAACCAGACATATACTATTCACCCTGAAAGCGTCAAAGAGAGCGAGTGCTTGGTTCTCAGTTGGGTTGTTGCCAAATTTGGGCCATACCTATACAGATGCCAATTTTAGACATTTACGTATCACCACATGCCCTTCTGGCTGAATTGTTTTTAATATTACACGCGACATCCTGCTCGCCAGGCTTTACACCTGCAAGAATATCCTTATTCGGTCATATACAAACCTGGCAGCTTGCACCCGGATATCAGTTCCGTCTACCCATTCACACATAGACCCTATTTTTGAAGCTCTCTGGAACAATAAAACGAATGTAACAGACGCCTATCAACGATGTGGAACTTCGCTCAAATGTGAGTCTTATCTGTTGGGTAAGATGAATTGCTGCCCCATAATAACATGTTAAAGAACATCAATGGGAGACACACTACGTAATGAGCACAAGCTGCTCGTATAAAACAAGCCCTGCAAAGTCTACGTCACACCGAAGCTTTCGAAATGTCACTTAACACGTCATTGATTATTGATCAAAGAAAGAAAGATGCATAAAACCTAGGGTGCGCAGGCTTAGTTAAACACAGATAAAAGTTAAACATAGCCAACCAGATACTTGCATGCACAGCTGTGTCTGTGAGCGTGTGTGTGTGGGTGTCTTCTGATTCATGTGAGCTTTATTGTATGTATCTCTAAGTAAGTGCATGTGTATAAATTAAGTCAAAAGCGATGATCATCAAGAGACTTTGTACCAGTATTACATTAGAGTTACGCGAACTGAAGTTGTCTTTCTGCTCCCTTTGCTTTTAACCGTTGCACACGGTAAGTTTTCATTGGGAAATATTCCCAATGCTTCGAAAACTACAACATTACTGTTCTTGTTACAAACTCACTATTTATTTGCTTGATATATCGCTGAATAACTTTTCCAATAATCGTAATGATTTCGTTTTCAACTCAACAAATGAAAACAACACTTCCTGGGTGCTGAAAACGTTTAAAAACACTTTAATCGACTCTGCTGAAGCAAATATAAGATGTACGTCACCAGATTCAAGCGGGGGCAAAGAACACTCATTCGAGCGCGAATGGAGCACGTATGCCAGCATTAGAACGGAAAAAGAAAGTGCTAGACACGCTGTGATGGTAACGACAAAAAAGAGCAACAGTATACGTTCTATGACTGTACCGTTTCTAGCGTAGCCCCCATGTTGTGTCAACTAACTTAATTACTCAAACACGTACGATGTCACCGACTTCAACTCAAAATGTATAGCGCTCCTTACTCCAAGGCAGAGACGTGTCAATATTTTTTCTAAAGAAATGAACTTTCTCTGAAAGTCTTGCTTAATGTTTTCTTTCATTACAAATACACTGTAAAAATGAGGACCCTCCTTCACGGAGAATGCTGATGGTATAGCACTGTCAAGCAATTTCGTAAGCAAGAATACAACTATCTCCTTCAGACGTAGCCTCTTCACGGAAGTCATGCTTCAGGAGAGTTAGTAAAGAACAACCCGTCACTCTATTAAGGCGACAGATCTTATTCCGTGATCAAAATACAACGATTTCCTTCGAACAAGGCCTTCTTACGTATTCTATACGTTATTACAACTAATACAAAATGTTTGTACTGTTCAACACAACAGTCTGCTGTATTGTTCCGCACAACAGTATGCCGCACCACAGCTGTGCCATGGAGCCTGCTTGCAAAATATAGCAATGGAGAATTTCATTTATGTTCTGCGTGCCTGTGAATGTGAGTCATTTGTGTTGTTTGACAGAGAGTTTTGTTGAATGGACATGCTGTCAATTTAGTTTCTGGGCACACCTTCATCTGCAAGTCAAAACATGGTTCATAGAATGATTGCAATCTACTATATGTTTTGCACAGGTAGCATCCTTTTGTGCAATGAATGCGGTCGTTCATGGCTAGCTCCCTAAAGTACCTGTATGTTATGTACACAACACCAAATCGAACAGGAGTCCAGGGGAACAAAACTCCTCCCAAAAATCACAAGAATGGAGTGTGCAGCAAACAAAGGCACAAAGAGCACATCACCTGCTTATAGAGCTAATCGCAGCACTGAAATGATGAAGATGGGACAAGCTAAGCATACACAAGCTTGTCCCATCCTAGTGTTTTGAAGTGCTACGCTGTACTTTATGAAAATGTCACACCAACAAGGCCAAAAATTTACCCGTGCTAAGTTTGTATTTCATCCTCCCTTTCTCTATTTTTTCAGATTTCATTTTGCTGAGCCAATCTGTACATGCAAACATGTTCCAAACTACATGTGAAATATTGCCCGTAAAAAGTTTACTTGGACTTCCAATAATAAAGTTGAATAGAAGTTTTTCCACCTATGCAGATGGCACTTGCAGCATAAGTTGGCAACAAGTCAGTAAAGGTTGACCACTTCTTTAGCAATATACATCCTCGTGAACATGTTGTTCTTGGAAGGTAATTGTTGACAACAAATAAACCAGTATTTCAAGTCCCCATTTCCCGATCTCGCTCCAAGCCACTTTCAAGCACTGTTTAAAAAGAAGGTTGCCAATAGGAGTGGCGTTTCAATACCCCAGTGTACTTTGTAGAACACCTTCCTCCGATTATGCGCAAGTGTGATCCACGAATGTATATCCCAAGGTATACCAAAAAGCACTAAAGATTTGACTGAGGTCATCGGTAAAGTGTATTGTAAAGATTGCGACGCAACTGATATGGGCAAAACAAATGAAAAATGGTCACCAAAACTTAAAGAACGTAAAGAGAATATTGTTCAAGTTTTCCATGCAACATGTTCTGTCTGACACAGAGCTTGTTGAACGCTGCTGAGGGACAAGACATAGCTGCGGCTTTAACAATTTGACTGTTGCACCTCGTGTACAAAGGTGACAAAACAGAAAACTTTTGGAGTCGCGGTCCATTCATTACCTTGTATCAGCTTCCAACAACCCTGGCCTTCTATCTATAAATGTTTACAAGAAATATGTGACCAGTGGACTGTTTGAACATTGTACACTTTTTTCCAGCATATACTGAGAACGCCACCTGCATAGATGGCAAAGCTTTTAATTCAGTTTTTTATTAATTGTTGTGCAAGGCTTGAGTAAACAATTTACAGTTAAGCCACAAATCCAGAATTATGTGGGGGTAGTTTGTGTGTATGCACTGCGCTGCGTTATCTTGAAGATGTGTGAGGCATACGTGCTGCAGCATGCGAAATGAACAATGAAATGCACTACTACACGCTTCTTTGAACAAAACTTTGGCAGATGTACTCAGAAAGATAATTACTAAACGACCTGAAAGCCCGCTTATGAAACTGTGTGCAATGTTTATGAACAGCTCCCTTTGGCTCCTTTCTGTATGTCTGAAAAGTAAGTAAACATTTTTGATGCAGCAGCAATGTTTAGAGTTTAAACCACTATGGTGTCTACTACGATCAACACCTCTGTTCACATCACTATTTCATGAATCACCAAAGCAGACATTATTTCCGGACAAGAACTGATCCCATGCAGAACAAGTATCAGGATGCTACGAAGAGCTACTGCTACAGTAGCCAAGAACTCAACGTTAAACACACCATATTCTAACTAAAAAATAATTTATAGACTAGCATAACAAATTCAGTTTAATTAGTGCGATGGCGTGGTAGTTACGATTTCTGTAACTACTAACATCATGGAGAGGTATATGGGGTGAACAAAAGAATTTTGCATTATATTATGAAATCTTACACAAGACAAAGCATATTGTAGACCACAGCAAAGGCCTACGTGCGGCAGGGAGCATATTGTAACGGCACCCTTGGAGCGAGAAACAGCAGCTGTGAGATAAGAGAATCAAACGATGTCTTTTCCATAGCCAGCACTCTGTCACTGCGCGTGAGAGAGTGCTGATGGGAACACGTCGCCTTATTCATAACATCATGGTGGAGGTATTAGCCTGATGAAGACAAGGAATATTGCATCAACACAAATCGCAGCATTAAATAAGGAAGAGATGCATATATAGTTTTTTTAATCCAATAAACACTACACGACAGTTGTACATCTTATTAGGCCAGGGGCTAACATGAAGATGGAGGCTTGAATGAGTGTCATATCACTAAATTAAATGTGTTGTTCGAGCCAATATTTGGATAAGAAAATTTGTCTAAGTTGTAGCAAAACCTTGATGCAGTTTGCTGCCTTGGTAAAAAAAAAAGTTCTGTTATCGAATAACAAGCTCTAACATCCGTTGAATGATTTTTTTTCATCAGGTATACATCTGAACACATTCATTAAAAATCCTCAACTTCAACAAATGCTTCTATTGTAAAGATGCTTCGTGCAAAATTCAAGCTGCAGAGGACAAGGCAATTAGCAGGGGTCTGGCTGCTCAACAGTTTTATAACACTATGTTCATGATGTTAAAAAAGAGTGATTCGCCAAGAGGAAATACGTTTACAAGATCAGCAAACCGTATCAAGGTAACGGCCACGACTTAGATGAACGATGTTTTTTCAAACATTCAAAACAACCTAACTTGGAGAAAAATATTGATTGGCTCCAAAAACGAACTTTCTTCAATGCTTTGACCTTCATTCAAGCCCCCCCCTCCTATCATTCTCTTAACTTCTGCTTTAATAAGACAACTGTCTTGTAGTATTTGATAGAATTTTAGAATATGGACAGTAAGCATTTCTTCAAAATTTGACGCTGACCCTTTACGTTTATACTTTAATGACTGTCTTATCAGCCAAAGAAACCAGGGTAAAAATGTGTGATGGCGCCTTCAATTTTTAGAGTCAGAAGTATTTTAGGTCTTGGTGAATGCCTTAAAACAAACAGTGTTATTTTATTCTACACGAAAGAATCACTCTTTTAAAAATATATGAAAAACACTGAATTTCGAATGTTTGATTTGATTGATATGTGGGGTTTAACGTCCCAAAACCACCATACGATTGGTAGAGACGCCATAGTGAAGGGCTCCGGAAATACGACCACCTGGGATTCTTTTACGAGCACTTAATTCTGAGCACACGGGCCTACAGCGTTTTCGCCTCTATCAGAAATGCAAATGCCGCAGCCCACGACCTGCGGGTTATCCCGTGACCTGTGGGTTAGCAGCCGAGCACCATTTTGTCATGTTTCCTCATTACCAGCATTAACATAAATTGAAACAAAAATTATTTTGTTACCATAGCCATAAAATTTTGCTGACAAAGAAACAAAGACTGTGGTAAAAGCATGAAGCAACAATCATGTGTCAGTTATTATTCTCTCGTAACTCCAATTCTGAGCACATGGTTGGAAAGGGCTCTGCTGTATTATGAAGTTTCCCCCCAAAATGGTGTTGGAACAACTTATTCCCACATTGAGGCATCAAAGCAACAGCTTTGGAAAATATTGCAAATGGTCAAGAAACCACTTCACAGACTAACATGACAAGACCATGAACTCGCTTATAATCATCATCGTCATCATCACCACCATCAGCCTGACTACGTTCACTGAAGGAGAAAGGCCTCTCCCATGTTCCGCCAGTTAACTGGGCCTGTGCTTGCTGCTGCAAATTTACACCCGCAAACTTCTTAATTTCATCTGCCCAACTAACCATCTGTCTTCCGCTAACGCTCTTGCCTTCTCTGGGAATCCTGTTAGTTACCCTTAATCCCAAGCGATTGTCCTGTCTACGCGCTACATGCCCGGCCCATGTTCATTTCCTCTTCTTGATTTGAACTATTATATCCTTAACCCCCGTTGGTTACCCAATCCACTCTGGTCACTCGTTGTCTCTTAAGGTTACACTCACAATTTTCTTTCCATTGCACGCTGCGTCATCCTCAATTTAAGCTGAACCCTCTTTGTATGTCTCGATGTTTCTGCTCTGTACCTAAGTACCAGCATGATACAGCTGTTCTATACCTTCATCTTGAGGGATAGCGGCATATCTACCTGCCATAAATTGAGAGTGCTTACCAAATGTGCTCCACCCTATTCTTATTCTTCTAGTTACTTCAATCTCGCGGTTCGTCTCCGCGGTTATTACCTGCCCTAAGAAGATATAGTCTTTTACAACTTCAAGTTGAGTATTACCTATTTCAAAGCGTTTCACTATTCCGCGGTTGTTGTACATTACTTTCGTTTTCTGCAGAAAATAACTCCGTAATCATGAGTTGCAATTCATTCCGTGAGTCACTCAGCAATGCAATGTCATCGGCGAAGCGCAGGTTACTAAGGTACTCTCCATTACCTCTCATCCCCAATTGTTCCCATTCTAGGCCTCTGAAAACCTCCTGTAAGCACGTGGTAAAAAGTATTGGGGAGATTGTGTCCCCCTGCCTTACACCCTTCTTGATTGGTATTCTGTTGCTTTCTTTATAAAGCTCTATGGTACCAGTTGCTCCCCTGTAGACTTCTTCCAGGATGTTTATATATGCTTCATCGACGCCCCGGTTTCACAGTCTTTGCATGACTGCTGATATTTCTAGATAATCAAATGCCTTCTCGTATTCTATGAAGACTATGTATAGTGGTTGCTTATATTCTGAGCATTTCTCTATTACCTGATTGATAGTATGAATGTGGTCGATTGTAGAGTAGCCTGTTCGAAATCCTGCTAGTTTGTTCGGTTGATTGAATTCTAATGTTTTCCTTACTCTGTTCACAACTACCTTTGTAAATAGCTTTTATACTACAGAGAGCAAGCTGATCGACCTGGAATTCTTCAAGTCCTTGCCATCTGCTTTATTATGTATTAAGATGATGTTAGCATTTTTCCAAGACTTTGCTATTCTTCCCGTCAGGAGACACGTCGTGAACAGAGTGGCTAGCTTTCTAACACAATCTCACCTCCATCTTTCAGCATATCTGATGTTACCTGATCCTCACCAGCAGCTATGCCTCTTTGCATGCTCTTCAAGGCTTTTCTGACTTCTATCATTACTGGCGGGTTGTCATCTGGGTTACTGCTAGTTCTTATAGTATTAAGGTCGTGGTTGTCCCGGCGACTGTACAGATCTCTGTAAAACTCCTTCGCTATTTTAAATATCCTATCCCTATTGGTAGTTTTTGCCTTCTTTTTCCTTTGGTGCATATATCCAATTTTTCTCTATCCTAAGTTTCCTCTTCACTGCTTGGACGCTTCCTTCATTTCTCAGAGCGTGTTCAATTCTCGCCATGTTATACTTTCTTACATCTGATACATTACGCCTATTAATAAACTTCGAAAGCTCTGAGAGTTCTATTTTGTCTGCCGTACTTGAGACCTTCATGCTTTGACGCTTCTTAATGAGATTCTTCGTTTCCTGGGAAAGTTTGCCAGTGTCCTGTCTAACTACCCTGCCTCCAACTTCCACTGCACACTCCGTAATGATACTCGTCAGATTATCATTCATTGTATCTACGCTAAGGTTGGTTTCATCTATAAGAGCCGAGTACTTGCTCTGAAGTGAGACTCTGAATTCTTGTGCGTTCCTTCTCAGTGCTAGCTCATCGATTGACTTCTTGCGTATCATTTCTGTCGTTCCTTCTTCAAGTCTAAGCGAATTTGAGACCGTACCATTCTATGGTCACTACATCGTACCTTGCCAACCACTTCGAAATCCTGCAAGATGCTTGGGTGTACACTCATTATAACGTCTGTTTCGTTCTTATTTTCTCCATTAGGGCTTTCGCAAGTCCACTTGCGGTTTCCTCGTTTTCGGTAGAATATATTCAAAATCCGTAAATAATTGCGTTCTGCGAATCCTACTAGTAGCTCTCCTCTAGCGTTTCTAGTACCGATGCCATATTCTCCTACTGTCTGGTTCCCAGCCCGCTTCTTGTCTGCTTTTGCATTAAAGTCTCCCATCAATATTGCCACGTTCCATTTCCCAAGTTTTTGTTATCGTCCCAAAACACCACACGATTCTCAGCGCAAACCGTGCCTGCAGTTTTCTAGAGGGTTCCGGACTGTAGTAGATCATTTCGATAAGATCACGCCCACTGTGCGAATGGTACAGATTGTTCTGGAACGCACGCCGCCGCCAGCGATAGCGCTAGAACATTCGACGGCGGGAGTATATATGCCGACGCGCTTCGCCGCTTGTGAGTTGTTGATCGAAGGCCGACGCTCCGTTCGCCGCTATCAGTCTGAGACTGCTATCTGTGCGAGACTGCTGCTGTAATTGGACTTTCTGTTTACCGGGCACAGGTTCGCCCAAATAAACAGTTAAATTCCAACAAGAAGTCTCCTGTCTTCGGCCACGTCACGACCCCGTGACATTTGGTGGAGGTGCTGGGTAAACAGAAAGTCCAATTACAGCGCAGATATCTGCGTCGTCTCCTGCACCGCCGTGTTGTATGCGAAGGTCGCATACGGAGGAACGGCATTCACTGCCGACTTAACTCAAGCGATCTTGGCATATAGCCAAACAAACCACCGCCGGACGACAGCGTACCACCCACAGACCAACGGCCTCACCGAGCGGCTTAACAAGACGATCGCCGACATGCTGTCAATGTACGTCGATGTCGAACACAAGACGTGGGATGCCATTCTTCCGCATGTGACCTTCGCATACAACACGGCGGTGCAGGAGACGACGCAGATATCTCCATACAAATTGGTCTACGGAAGGAGCCCGGCAACGACGCTCGATGCCATGTTACCCAACGTCACCGACGAAGAAAACCTCGATGTGAGCGAGTACCTTCATCGCGCCGAAGAAGCCCGACAACTTGCGCGGCTCCGTATCAAGAATCAACAGACGACCGACAGCCACCGTTACAACCTTCGACGACGCTTCGTGGAATACCAGCCCGGTGAACGTGTTTGGGTGTGGACGCCGATACGCCGACGTGGACTAAGTGAAAAGCTTCTGCGACGGTACTTCGGACCGTACAGGGTGGTTCGACGTCTCGGCCCACTTGATTACGAGGTTGTCCCCGACGGCATCACGAACTCTCAACGACGCCGATCGCGACCTGACGTCGTCCATGTCGCACGCCTCAAGCCGTTTTATGCGCGTTAACAAACTGAAACAGTGTTTTTTGTATTATTGTTGTATCGTAATTTATTCATTGTACTTTCTTGCATTATTATTGTACCTTCATCTTTAGTTAAAGCATCGAGACGATGCCTTTTTCAGAGGGGGGCAATGCCACGTTCCATTTCCCAAGTTTTTGTTATCGTCCCAAAACACCACACGATTCTCAGCGCAAACCGTGCCTGCAGTTTTCTAGAGGGTTCCGGACTGTAGTAGATCATTTCGATAAGATCACGCCCACTGTGCGAATGGTACAGATTGTTCTGGAACGCACGCCGCCGCCAGCGATAGCGCTAGAACATTCGACGGCGGGAGTATAAATGCCGACGCGCTTCGCCGCTTGTGAGTTGTTGATCGAAGGCCGACGTTCCGTTCGCCGCTATCAGTCTGAGACTGCTATCTGTGCGAGACTGCTGCTGTAATTGGACTTTCTGTTTACCGGGCACAGGTTCGCCCAAATAAACAGTTAAATTCCAACAAGAAGTCTCCTGTCTTCGGCCACGTCACGACCCCGTGACAATATAGTATACTGTGTTTTTTACGTTGCTCATTGCCGAGTCCACGTCTGCATAGCAGCTTTCAACAGAAGCGTCATCATGGCTGGATGTAGGCGCATAAGCCCGTACTACCTTCATCTTGTATCTCTTATTGAGTTTAATTACCTAACCTACCACCCTTTTATTATTGCTATAGTATTCCTATATGTTGCCAGCAATGTTACTGGGAATTCGAGACTCCACTCCAAGTTCTCTTCCTGTCAGCCAAGCCCAGATAGCAAAGGACGTGCCATTCTGTAGCACCATGTAGGCTTCATCTGCCCTCCAAATCTCACTGAGCCCTAATATATCCCATTTACCACCCTCTAGCTCCTCGAATAGTACAGCTGGACTTGCCTCACTTGATAAGGTTCTAGCTTTAAACGTTGCCAAATTCAAGTTCCATAGGCGGCCTGTCTGGATCCAGAGATTCTTAGCACTCTCTGCTGCGTTGCAGATCTGACCGCCGCCGTAGTCGATTGCATCGCAGCTTCTATGGACTAAGGGCCGTGAGTTTATCGACGTTTGCTTGTGGGAGGTATTGGCCAGATACTGCACCAGGGTGGCGAATTCTTCTCTGATGAGAACCCCCAGTTAGGTAGGGTCCGTGGTGTCACTACACACCAAACGCCTACTTACGCAGACGGCCCTGCGTCAACTCGCAAATACTTACAGTTTAATGCTCGTTCCCAGTTTCTGAGACAGCCCGATGGTTTGTGTGTGTCCATCTGTACTGCCTTTTGTCCGTTCTTGTGCCAGCTTTTGTATAGTGAGTGCTGAGAAAACATAAAAAACGTTAGAAACAATTCACTTTTTCTACCATGCAGCACAACTTGACTTTCTCGGCCTCTTGAGGTAGCAGTCTCGAAATGTATGCTAGCAGCTGCTGCTTTATGTATGTATATCTCATACCCCATTATCAGGATCCAAAATGATGCCCAGTCAAGGAAGAAGTATAAGAGAAGAAAACAGAAACATTTTACACTAGACATAATTTAGCTTCTTAATACTCCCTCAATAACTTTTTTTCCTTATGCATTATATGCATACTTGTTGAAAAGACTGGGCATGCAAACAAGGCCGCAGGTGAGTCAGGACGCTTCAAATGCCAACGAACAATCAGAAGGCAGACTAAAAGAACATATCAGACAGTTAACCAGAGGCTTATCATTAAACCTATCTTTATACCACGACTTAAATGCTTGTCAAAATTGAAATCATGGAGTATTGTACAAAAACATCAATGAAGAAATGTATCTAACGGTTGGCCTAGCGACATTGGGTAGTGCATATGTGAATCAACCATCAAATAACTCAACAAAAAAATCAAATGATGAGCAGTTATCTCTCACATAGACCAACAGGCATGCCGTCTTGATCGATATTTCCACTTGCTTTGTTTCAATTATTGCTTAATGTCAACTTTTACAGTCGGTGTTGGTGGTGTCTTGACTACTTTCTCGGTTCCACGTTTGCATGCCATGCCTTTTTAACACGAATACCAACCTAGTAAGCAGCTCGCCTCTCCTATATGTATACAATCTAGAATTGCCACTTTGTTCAGTTGATATAACAGCAAGAATGGGGATCTGAATGTGAATGTAAATTCAAAAGCAGTTAGGCCTCTAGCATTTTTGCCTCCTTCAAACGTGCAACTGCTGCCCTAAAGATCAAATCCACTCATTGCGGGGGTTGTTCACATGGTAGCATAGCTGTAAACAACGTAAGATAAATTTTAGGGCTATGAAAAGAGCTCCAAATAAAAGTGAGGCACGCAACTAGCAAGGAGCTTCATATTATTCAACCTAGAATCTTTTTCTGGTAACCTAGAACGCTGTGACGCAGGCCGTTCACCTGGACAACTGTTCAGCTTTTCTTCCTGAACCAAAGCATAGTCGAGTCAATATTATTATCTTCAGATTGCTCTGCAAATAGAATAGGTTGCCAATAAAGCCAAAATACCGAGAAAAGCCCCACGACTTATAAAATAATAAACACTTAATGATGCAAGTAAACCCAAAGCACCGTTTCAGATGCACTGGTTGAATAGGTATTAGGTAAACACAGCAGCAAAGCAATGAACTGCCAGCTATGTCACTGCAAAAGGCGAGAAAGGAGGTGACTCTAGTGCCTTGAGAAATGCATAAAATTACTATCAACAGGAAAAGCTTGGTAGATGTTGATTGTACAACAAATACGAATTTCCGCTACGTCAGTACTTAACGCTTGTACTTAGACTGGTGACGACTGCATAGGTCGGAATGCAAAGTGCAGTATAGAAAATTTCTTTCAAAATTACAGTCTCAGACAAAAGTGAGAATTTAGCTTCACCGAACAACTCGTGTCCCGCAAACTTTTGTTGTTGATGGTACGTATTGAACATACAGAATGTTTCGTATATTGAACTCACACATAATGACAAAAGCAGAAGAATATTTCACAGATGAGCATTGAGAAATATACATCAACAAAGCCATGCAGTTCATAAATTGACCATTCAGAATTGAAATGTAAAAAGCTACTAAACAACCCCATCATGTTAAATTCCTGAAAACGGAAATTGTAAATTGTGAGCATGTTGCCACAAATTTTGCGTTCGCATGATGAAATGACAAAGTCACAGCCCAAAAACACAGATTGTAACTGTTTTCAGTTTCTCACTCGGCTTCTCCATCGTTCTGAACGTGAAGAGGGTTACGCACACGTTACCATCATGACTACAGTCACATAGCAACAAAGCATGATGTCAGTGATAGTGCAATCAACATGCAGCCATCAACTAAGCAAATCCTCGTTGATGTGCCGCTGTGCCAGATCGGCATGGTGAGGAAGTACTGTGTAAGGCATAGGTGAAATAAACAAATATACAGCACGCTTCACAACGACACAGTTTATACGGCACAATTTTAGAGCCAAAACTCTATTTAATAATGCAGAGAGAACCAACTGACAGTCAGTGCAAAATCCCATCACTTCGCTAGCGAAGAGTATACACTGGTCAGACAATGAAGGGGTCACTATAAATGTTTTCCCGAATGAAGTTTCTGTGATACTCACACAATGCGATTGCTGCAGCACTCTGTATGAATTGGCGAGATGGACTGGAAGGTGATAATAAAGAAAGACAGAGACAATTAAAGCTGCCTGACGGCACTTTGAGAGAATGTAAAACACACTGTGCAGGGAATTACTTTTAGAGACATATCCCTATGAGCTATAAAACTTACAATTAACATGCTCACTCTATGCAACACAGGAATGCCTCACACCTTTGCAAGAACTTTACTGTGGTGGCTGCTGCACTGTGTGTGTAGGCCAGAAGCAGCCGGCCCATGGCTCTCAGGCATCTGATCTGTTCGTTAAAAAGAACTTGTGGCTCCCATCCTTGTATTACTGCTTTTGAGAGGGGCTTCCTGTGATAACAAAAGTAGCACAACACAATTATGCTGTGTAAACACTCACAAGAAATCAACATTGGTGCTTTTTCAAAAAAAATTTCAGCTATAAACTGAAACACATCAATACTCTTTTCTGGTATAATGGAGCACCTTATTGCTTTCCCAGACCTGGTTTTCAGTTTTCACCCATGACACAATCTAGCAGAGGTTAAGCTTTAGTTGGGGAGGAAGCAGTTGAAAAGCATGAGTTTAATATACAGTATAAAAAATAATGGAATAGCTTTGCATGATATGAGAAAAAAATACTTTTTTCTAATGTTCACCACAAAGAAATGTGTGAGCAAGCTCTGACGTCAAGGTATCGCAACATAATGAAGTTTCTCGAAAACGCAATATAGAAGTAATTTTGCTATTGAAATGTGCTGTTACTACTCACTCTGTAGCTGCAAGTGCCTGCTGAATCTACTTGAATGGACTTAGCAAACCTGTGTAATGATATTTACAGACAGAGAAAACCCAGTTCTCACTTAGCTGCCCCCATCACAGCATCCTGTTGCTTTACATAAGGGTTCCTAGTATGCAGGATGCAGATGCATGAACTTTGTGGCTATGTCGTACCACAGGGAGCGTGACCGACATCTGCTCAAATTACGTGAGCCACTGAAAAATGATTCATTGTGCAATTAGCTGTAACAATGCAGTATTGCTAGCTACTAGTCGCTTCACCATACACCTACAACAAATTTTGGCACCAGCAAGATTTCGCAGTGTATACAAGCTTCTGATTAAAGCATTCAATGCTACTAGCAGCATTTTCTATTTTTATATCAAGATGCATAAAACATGCACACAGTAGCCCATAATTGCGCCCAGTAGAACAGTGCATTTCGGGTATCCTATAAAATTCATAGACAAGAATCAGGCACATTACTCAAGCCTGTTGTTTAGTATCAGAGGTGAAGAGATACTTGCAAACGGGCACAGAAAAATTCGCTATTGACCTTGAACTGTTTGTTTGGAAGAAACAAAACCTAGCTCTGTTTCTGCCAAACAGAACCAGGTTTCTGTTTGGCAGAAACAAATAGCATACAATAAAAACAGTCCAAGACAATGCTATAATAAAATTTCGAAGTGAGTCACTACTCTTCACACTATGCATGCATTTACAAGAAAGATAACAATGGTCGCTGCAAGAAACAATCAAGTTTTACAGTTTTTGCAAAATTCCACTTGCCAGTACCCCATTCTACAGAAAGGCAACACTTTGTGAAACCAAGTCACCTTTCTAGAAGAAATGCACTCGTCATGGTCACAAATAGGTGGAGTACTCTTCTACAGCATCATTTATGGAACTAAAACAACGATAACAATAATTTGTTGTTATAGCTAGAAAGAGCCTTTCTGCTGTTGTTTATGTGAAGCATTATTATTTTAGTGGGAGGTCACAAGAATAAGGGCCACATAATAAAGAGTGAAAAAAAACACACTCACTGGTTGTGCAGCAATTTCCGACTATGCTCATTCATGGAAACCACTGCACTTCTCCCTCAAAAAAAGGTTGCACATAATTAACACTTTGGTATGAATAATGTTAAGTTTATAGGTAGCATACACCCTGATTAAAATCTCTATACCTTCACTTATTTTGCAATATTTTCACTTTCAAATGACTAGCTCAAAACAACACTCTTCTTTAATAAATGAAACTTTGTACATAACCTTTGAGTTAGTCACATATGCTGAATAAGCACCTCTTATGGTATGCTTGGCTCACCGTGTGGTCAGCACTGCACAGTTCGTCAGGGCACTTCTGTTTGCTATCTGCTGTACGCAGCAAGAAACTTAGGCATTCAAACAAAAACAGAGCACGTATGGCAGCAGCATTTCATCCTACGGAGATAGAAAGGGGGAGGGGTAGTGCTGCATTGTTCTTCATAGCCTACACACATGCATTAACTGTTTTTTAGTTTAGCGCATAGTCAAAATCAAAGAGTGAAATGGTTAGAGGAGACAAGCGGCCGCATATTTGAAATCGTCCAAAGAAGGCAGAAACACTAACTTCATTTTACAATATATATTCTGTGCCATGTATAAAAACTCTGCAATGTGCAGAGTTTCACTAACACTTGCACACTAATAAGCCAATCTGAAGCAACAACGTATTTCACTCGCTTCGCTGTCCAGCTGGTGTTTCCGAAATTTCCTGAAGTTGCACAGACAGCAAAGTAGTCTGGCCAAATTCAAGTATACCCATTCTAACAAGCACTTCTGGCTTCAACTCCAAGTAACAGCACCAAATTAAGTCAATTATTAGTAGCATGCAACTAATGCTAAGTATCTAAGCGTTTGAATAAAAAATGCAAGTATATTTCAGTTTCATGTCCGTTTTGATTGCTAACTTTTCCGCATGGCACCTTTTCTGTGATGCTGCGTATCGAGATAAAGGCAAAATATTTTTAAAGTATGATATTATTACATGTTTACCAGCCACAGTCATACTACATTATACCAAGTAGTGCTAGCGCTATCACTGCAAACATTGAGAGCAATGACAACGCCATATCTCAGAGACCTTCACAGTCTTTCATTGAGCTGCAGTTAAAGGCGGCAGCCGCAAAATGAACTTTGAACCCCTTCTTTTAGTACCGAGTGAACTGCTTTTCTTCAAAAAACTTGCGAGCGCTAGGTGCAGCTATTGACGAAGTAGACATAGCACAGGCAACGTGGACTATACTGCTCGCAGTTGATGTGCCGGCACTCTTGCCAAACCTTACAGCGAAGGCAACTTTTTCCTCCCTTTTCGTCCTATGAGCTTGGGAAGCGCCCGTGATAATGCGCTGTGCAACCCTCGGGGTTGCTCAAATCAGGTGATCTCTTCCTTATAGTTTTTCTATTTTGTTCTTTTTAATACATTTTTTTCTTATAACCAAATAGCAAGAGCCGCGATGCGCCACAGCTTAGGTCACTGGCGCCTAACTGAGACGAGGAAATCAATAACAGACACTGCGAAAATAGCGAGAGCCAAAAGGTCAACTAACTAGACGTAACTTAAGCAACTGCTGCCGGCACAAGACCTGCAAACGGTAATATAAACGCTGCCAGCAGAATATGCCGCGCTAATATCCATAAGCGCATTATTGCAATAAGATATAACACAGCTGTCATACCCCTGCTAATCAATATGGCTTGCTTATCTACACAGAACACGCCAAATGAACTTCAGTCGTGTCACCTGATAACGCAATTGCAACTAAAAGAATGGGATGCGCAGTTTTGTCGGCCATTCACCCGGAACGTAGAGGAATTTTCGTCAACTATAACGCAATGCGTACTGTAACACGACACGTGACAGCAGCTATCAAGCCCACACCGCCAAACCCCTGGTAATCAATTTCACGGTCAGGGGCACGCGATGCCGTTGCACAGAATTCGCAAATACACCGAAGCCGCACGCAAAAAAAAAAAAAAAAAGCCGCCTTCGATTAAGCCTCTGTGCGGCTTCGAAGCAGTGTAAACATTCAAGGCATGAGCATTTTGTCGGCAGTCGAATAGGCCGAAGGCGGGGAAAATTCACGAGAGCCGTAAGATAGGACTTACCGGATCGCAAAATCCAAAAAAACTCATTCGCTGGTCAGCTTAGCGGGAAATCTCCGACACAATGGTGACTCGAATCAGTGAAGTTTACGACACCTTGCGACAACTTCTGGTGCCATATTGTCCGACTTCGCGCAACCACAGGTTAGCCGATCAGAATAGGACAATGAATACGTTTTGGTGTCTCAAATCGCCATTGATAATGGTCGTTTTTAACGAGTCCTCGACCGTGACGTTCCACCGTGACAAGCGTTCATGTTGGGTGACGAGGGTCGCACATGCGCGACCTTGCATGGGCCGCGTACATACATCACGTGGCCACGTCGGAGAGATGTGATCGCGAGCCGGCCCGCCGACGCACGGCCACCTGGATCGGTGCGCGCGGCGGTGTTCTAGTGTCGCGAAGGGGCCCACGCTCTGAGGAGTTTCTTCTTGAAACAATATTGCAACCATGCTTTGCGGTTGTGGAAAAAGCTCGTTGTATTCGCTGCACACTCAAATGCAGTACAATAAGCTGTGTACATGAGAATAAGACAGTCCATAGAAATTATGAGGCTGGTGTAGTTAACATTCGCATGCAAAAATATTATTAGTACATCATAAAATTATACGTACACAATGCTTGACAGATGGGATCAATTCACGCATTCAGTCGTGAAAAGCACACAAATGCTATTTTTTTGCCTGCGAATCCGACCACTTTATTTTATTGTGAAGCGAATAAAACAAAAAGAAACTTTTTTACCAAGAATAAAAAAAAAATTGTGCAGCAGCTCCGTTAATTTAAATGCACTTAGTTTTTTATTTGTTGTTCTACGCACAATTTGACAACCCTGAAAAGCTTAAGGACTGGACATATGAATTTTTAAATCAGAGGGATCACAATAATTCAAAAATTCCTGCAAGCTCATAACAACGTGTGGAACCCACCATTACATCGATACTGGTTTTAACGACATAACAGTGATGATATTGAGATGGAACTATCAAAGTTCATGTGCTCTCTTTGGCAAAATAACCCGCTTACAACAATGCCGCTGTGTCGCATTATCAGTTATATCAAACAAGTGTGATGCTGTGTGTTCGTGCTGCGGATCTTCTTCCCCCCCCCCAAACACCCCCCCCCAAAAAAAACAGGGGAGGGGGGCACGTGAAATTGGCAAGGTATGCAGCGGCAACATGTCTGATTCACTACATGTAGTTTTACGAATAAACATACCCTCCAGACAGACTGCGCTTCAAACCAGCCAGACAGCTATTTGTCAAATATTTTTCCCTTTAGGCATGTAGTATACATGTAAAGTCCGAACTCGGTCTTGTGCGGGGAGGATATTCCTTTAGTGATCTGTTCCCTTAAACTGCGATGGGAGCCGTGGAAAGCCGAAAGGTGGAGAGGATATTGTAAAAAAAAAAGTTCGAATAATGAAAAGCGTGTAATGTCGGCCTCTAACGAGTGTGGCTGTTGGATAATTTTTTACAAAAACAAAAGTAACCGTAACTGTATTTTCCGTTACAGTTAGTCAGTAAAAAAATAACAGTGTTACAGTTACAAGTTCCTTTAAACTAAAAGTAACTAGTTACAGTTACAAGTTACTGAAAAAAGTAACTAGTTACCGGTAACGCGTTACTAGTAACTAGTTACGGCCCAAGACTGGGGATAATGCACGTGGCCTGTAATACTCGAAAAGAAAGAAAAAAAAACGAGAAATGTTTGCGTCCCAACACCCCTCTATTATTATGGGGGACTCGGTGTGATAGTGGTCTCTAGAAATTTCAGTACCTGCTATTTAAAAAGATAATGAATTAAAATTATCAAAATTGAAGAAAGCACGTAAATTCTATTACGAAGGCGCGAATGTAACCCTAAACAAAGTTCACATATTTTTGAGTAATTTGGTTGTACTTGTGGTAGATTGTCATCGCGCGGTGGCAGCACGTCACCCTTGCCGTCACTTTCTATGAGGAGCACGCAGGGGGCAGGTGTGCACACCCTTACCTTCCCTTTTTCCACCTCTCCTTTCATCCTACTCTTTCCTAACACAAAAGCGCTGATGCTTTAGCTCCAAGCCGGGAGCATTACTTCCTGCCAGTGCTGTTTGTGCTGGGGTCATTATACGCCAAACATACCAGCTATTTTGGCGACCACCTCAAATCGATTCTAGGACAGATCCTGCTGATTTACTGCATCAAAAGCAGTGAATCACTAGAATACTTTGGGAAGAAAAATTTGTGCTCACCTGAGTGCTTTTTGAATTTATCCATCTATTCTATGGCTATTCTTCGTGAAAAAAGTGCAATTTGAAAGCGTCACTTTCTCTTTCAATAAAAAATTTAGTTTATTGAATAAGTAATTGTGACTACGCAAGGTATTTTAATGTAATAATTATTAGTGCAATTTTTCAGCCACATACACCTAAACGAATTCCGCCAAAAAGGATTATGTTTGCAGTTTTTCTATTGCATTACTGCTCTTTATGAATATTTGAGAAATTAACAATTACTCCATAGAAGGTATATTTCGCAAAAAAAACTACCTTTGCACCCCTCAAGTCGCAAATATTTATAGAGAAAAAGTCACAACATTCCCCAATCATCAACTTTGTCCACATCGAGGTCCATTCGCACCACGTGGTGGTCTCATTAACGATAACGTTTATATCCAACTGTAAAGCAAGTAAGCAGTTATTTTGATATTCCAAGTTTTAATCCTTACAATTTTTCTTTCTTGAAAGAAAATATTTTGAAGTTTTCAATTGGCGGCTATCTTCTAATTTGGTTATATGGCAGCTTTCTCTTGTTCCCCGTGGCCACGGCATTCTTTAAGACAGACATGGCGTTTCCTCTCTGTCGGAGTATAAATCGACGACATGCCTCGCACGCGAGTGATGTCGCATGCGCCGTTCGTGCGACTGAGATGGGTCGGCTTGCTTCCCTTTTCCTTCAGCCGCGTTCGTAGTGCTCGCTCGCGTTCATTTAGCCGCGGCTAAAACACGCAATTACCGATGAGCTGTCATCGACCCTGACTTTATGTGGTGCGTGACAGCGATGCCGATATCAGAAACACGTCAAGAGTATTTATAACACAGAAAAAATTGAAGAGAGACTGAAAAAACGAATGTTAGTTACACGTTTCCAGGCTCTCTGTCAACACATCGTTGCCCCGAAAAGTGGCCGGTAAGTGTCATTTCGGCTATAAAATAACTAATCAGAGCAGCCAACTTCTGGACTTTTCCATTAAGTCCACTGAAGAAGGACATTGTCTACGTACCTACAATAACAAATCTACGTTCGATGGCATCCCCGGCAATTTTCTCCTTCTTCCCACGAACTGAGCGGCACCCGTGAGCTTTACGTCAAACTTTGCCATGCCTCTGACGGACAGGTTTTACTGTGTTACCATCTCAGAAAGAAGCAACAACATGAAACAGTCGATCAAAATTTTGAAAGCAAAGGGAGGTAGAAGGAAGGAGGAACGAAGCAATAAAAGGGGGAAGGCAGGGAGGATATGCAGAAAGACCTCCGCTTGGCTACCCCACACTTGGGGTTCGGGAAGGGGACATGAAAGATGGGAAAGATGGAAAAGAAGGAAAATAAAAAAAGGAGAGACGACAGTAATTTGATAGCATCGTGTAGAACTCCACCGCATTTCAGAGGCGTTCACAAGCCCGTCTTCCCAAGAAACACAGCAGGGCTTTCACTGCCTTGTGGGCTGTCGGGGAATGTTGACGTTGCTGTAAGGGCAGCTGCACAGATAGAGGCCGATCATCCAGTCGCCGCATTGCGTTGGCAAGTATTTGTCTGTCTGAGGCAAAGCGAGTACAGTGGCAGAGCAGGTATTCTTTATTTGCATCGGTGGCGCAAACATCGCATGCCGCACTGTTATTCATTCCGATTAACGTAATATAAGCTTTTGTGAAAGCAACTACCAGCCAAAGGCGACAAGGAAGCGAAGCTTTCCACTCATTTCTATTTATATATCATTTCCACATATACCACAATGCTGAGGTAACCATTAAAAGATGATGTCGTGGCCTTTTCGTATTAAAAGGTGGCGAAGTTTCATGGTTTGCTAGGTAAACTGGTCGTGGCATCCGCGGCGAAGAACTCACAGAAGGCACTGTAACGCTGGTTTTGAGTCAGAAAACAGGGCCTATTTAATTGGTATTTCTTCTGAATTGAATAGTTCCAGTCCCCTACACACAGCCTCGAGTTCTGTCGTCGTGGACGTTGTCGCACATGAAGTCTTAAAACACTGAGTTACCCCCTGTGTTGGTATAGCCACTGTTCCACCAGAACTAGACGGAATACTCGAGCCATCTGTGTAAACGCGCACGTGGTTTCTGTAGTTCTGTTCCAGTAGGAATAGACTCAGTTGTTTCAGGGCATGTGTCGGTAAGTCTAAATTTCTCCGCATTCCCTGAATCAATATTTGAACTCGCGGCCGGCTCAAGATCCAAGGAGAAAGCAGTGGCGTTGATGCAGGTGCGTACGCCTGAGTAAAGATGAACGATGCTTGCAGACAGTGGCACCGTATGTCGTGCGGGGACTTTCAGCAGCGAGGCTTGCCAGGTGGTGGGAAAGGGTCCTTGCGTAATGCCTGATGTGCATCTGCATTGTCTTGATAATATAATGCGTCTTTATTGAGTGATCTTGAGCGATGGCAATGGTGTCAGCCGTCGAAGCACTCCTGGGTAATCCAAGGCATATCTCAAGTGCTTGCGCTTGAATTCTTTGAATTCCGCGCAGGTTGGTCTTGCCGGTGTTAGATATAGCAAGTAAGCTGTACCGTAAAATTCCGATAAACTGCACTCTGTACAGTTGTAGCTTGAATGGTATGGGCACTTCCGAATTCTTTCCTGCAAAGAATTTGAACATGTGACATGTTGCAATCAACCACTTTTTCACATAGTTCACGTGTAGAGTCCACGACAGGTTTTCGTATAATCTTACGTACAATCCAAATGGTGTACGAATAACTGTTTATTGGGGCGAACTTGCGCCCGAAAAGTAAAGTAAAATGTAGCGGCGTCTCTAACAGGCGATCAGCAAAAGGGGATCAATCTCCGAGAAACCCTCGAGTGGTGCACCACTTCTTTTTCATCAAAATCCCGTGCTGAGGAGGCGCGCACCGTCACGGCCTTTTCTTGTTTGGTCATCGGGCCGCAGGTCTCTTGAGGGGGGGGGGGGGCGGGGGCGCACGAACTAGTGCGCGTAGTTTGAATACTGCGTTTGCCTTGCGTCATTATCCCTCCTCCAAAAACGCATCGTCCCGATGCGTAAAAGCAGTGTTGCTGAGATCGTCTGAATGCGTGGTTTCCATTGGAGAAATAGGTATTCCTCATAATCGAGTGTGTATAGTTCGATGTTCATTGCCTGTTATAGTATGGCTTCATTCTGACTACATGCACAATTTCTGTGCTCCTTCGGCATCTTGATGAGCTCACTTGTCCTTCCGGTGAAACCTCGTAGTTCAAGGAGCTGACGCGACGAAGGACTCGGTAAGAGCCGAAATAGCGGCGCAAGAGCTTTTCGGAAAGCCGAGGCGTCCGCACGGGAGTCCAAATCCAAACTAGGTCACCTGGTGCGTAGTCGACTCCTGTCCGACGAAGGTTGTAACGGTTTGCGTCCAGGCGTTGTTGTTTTATGTGATGTCACGCCAACTGCCGTGCTTCTTCGGCTCGCTGAATGAATTCACTGATGTCAGGCTTGTGCTCTGTATTGTGGCCTACAGGCAGCATTGCATCTAATGGTGTGATAACTACACGACCATAGACTAGCTGGAATGGCGTCACTTTAGTAGTCTCCTGGAAAGCAGAATTGTAAGCGAAAGTGGCATACGGCAGTATCTTGTCCCACGTATGGTGCTCCAAGTCAACGTAACTGGACAACATGTAGGTTAGAGTTCTGTTGAGTCGCTCGGTTAGCCCATTCGTTTGGGGGTGGTACGCTGTTGTTTCCCTATGACTTGTATGGGTAAGTTTCAAACTGGACTGCGTCAGATTGGCTGTGAATGCAGTTCCTCGATTCGTCATAACCACCTTTGGGGCACCATGCCGTAGTACATTGTTAGTGACGAAAACTTCAGCTACTTCTATAGCCGTGCCCCCGGTGAGAGAGGCTGTCTCGGCATACCGGGTTAAGTAGTCGGTCTCCACTACTATCCATCGGTTGCTCAATGATGACGTAGGAAATGGACCAAGTAGATCCATTCCTACTTGTTCAAACGGAGACTCAGGGGGTTCAATTGGTTGGAGAAATCCTTCAGGTTTCGATGAAGGCGTTTTGCATCTCTGGCAATCTCTATATGTCCTTACATAATGCTGTACAGCATCCAGTAACTTTGGCCAGTAGTGCTTGTTGCAGATGCGAGCCAATGTTCTACTCACTCCGAGGTGTTCTGCTTCTGGGTCATCGCGGCAAGCTTCCAGGATTTTGGGTCGCAAGGCCGAACGAACACCGAGTAGGAATTTCTCCTTGCTGTGCTCGAAGTTTCTCTTGTATAAAACGTTGTTTCTCATGAGGTACTAAGACAATCCCCGGACAAAAACTCGAGGATCACGCACGGGTTGCCCTTCCAAATGCTTAATCAGTTTAAGCAACTCCGCGTCAGATCGCTGATATTCAGTCATGTCTGTGGTGCTGGTGGCCACAAGAAACGGAAAGTCGTCTCCATCTTCCACAGGTGCAGATTCCAATGGTGCGCGTGACATGCAGTCAGCACCGCTGTGCTTGCGACCTGACTTGTGTACGACTGTTATGTCGTATTCTTGCAACCTGAGGCGCCATCTAGCAAGTCGCCCAGAAAGGTACTTTAGGCCTGTGAGCCAGCACAGCGAGTGATGGTCGCTCACTGCTCGAAATGGTCTACCATATAAGTACGGTCGGAATTTCTGTATGGCCCACATTACCGCCAGACATTCTTTTTCCGTCGCCGAATAATTTATTTCAGCTCTCGAATGATTGCGACTAGCATATGCGACCACTCTTTCCTCTCCGTTTTGCCGCTGCACAAGGACGGCGCCTATTCCCAAACTGCTTGCGTCCGTGTTAATCTCTGTTTCGGCTTCTTCGTGGAAATGTGCCAGGACGGGGTGGCATAGGAGTCGCTGTCGTAGCTCATTAAACGCCTCTTCTTGCTCGCTTGTCCAGGTGAAAGGCGTGTCTTCTTTCGTCTGTCGGGTTAGCGGCTCCACAATCTTCGAAAAATCTTTGATGAATCTTCTGTAATAGGCACTAAGTCCTAAGAATCGTCTCACAGCCCTTTTATCTGTCGGTCTAGGAAACTTTTCTACAGCTGCTGTCTTTTCGGGGTCAGGTCAAATGCCTTCAGAGCTAACCACATGACCGAGGAAAAGCAGTTCATGAAAACCAAAATGGCACTTTTGGGGTATTACCGTCAGCCCTGCTGAACTAATCGCTTCGAGCACAGTCCGTAGTCGTTCCACATGCTGATTGAAGGTGGCTGAAAAGATCACGACGTCATCGAGATAAACAAGGCAGGACTGCCATTTTAACCCGGACAGCACAGTATCTATCATCCGCTAAAATGTGGCGGGTGCGGAACACAGGTTAAATGGAAGTGCCTTGAACTCGTGTAACCCATCTGGGGTCACGAAAGCAGTTTTCTCGTGATCTCGTTCGTCCACCTCTATCTGCCAGTATTCGCTCTTGAGGTCTAGAGAGGAGAAGAATTTCGCGTCTCGTAGTCTGTCAAGGGTGTCATCGATCCTTGGAAGGGGATAGACATCCCGCTTTGTGACGACGTTTAATTTTTGGTAGTCAACGCAGAAGCGCAAGGTCAGGTCTTTTTTCTTTACCAGTACTACAGGTGAGGCCCATGGGCTGGCTGACGGTTGAATTACGTCGTCCCTGAGCATTTCTTCAACTTGGCCTCTGATGACTTCTCTCTCTTTTGGTGACACTCAGTACGAGTGCTGGCAAATGGGTCTAACAGACTGATTGATTAGGATGCGGTGTTTGATTATATATATTTTTGCACTTTCGATGACGTGGAAAAACATGAGGCGCACTCCCGTATAAGGCTCTCAATTTTTTTGTTTCTGGTTCGGTGATAGGGCTGCTTCGATATGGATAGATGCGAGTATGAAATCTATACCGTCAGGGTGCAGTGTTGCAGTCTCGGAAGAATTCAAATCCGTAATCGGAACGTAATCGGGCAAGTGACCAACAGTTCCCTCCGCAAGTTGCTGCACCTCATTTCTGAAATTTGTCAGGAAGACACTCGTACACCCATCACCCAGTCATACAATACCTCTCGCTGCACAGATCCCTTTCTCGAGTAATAGCCCACTATTGCTTTCTGCCATTCCTTCATAGTCGATGTACACATTGCTTTTTACGGTGACAACGATGATGGATCTTGCAGGTATCTTTACATCATCACCTGCAATCTGGAGCGCATCGAATCGTTTTTCACTCTCGAATGTCGTGATGGCTTGTTTCGTCGAGAACGAGACGCACGTTTCCTGCAAGTTTATCACTGCGCCATTGGCCTGCAAAAAGCCCATTCCAATAATTACATCTGTTGAACCCTCCGACAGGACAATGAAGCTAGCGGCGTAGGTGAAGCCGCGTATCCCGACTCTAGAGGTACACATGCCTGCCGGATCGATAAGGTGTCCCCCGGTGGTTCGCACTTGTTGTCCTATCCAAGGGGTCAGCACTTTTTTCAGCGTTCTGGCAACTCCCCTGCTCATGACAGAATAGTCTACGCCTGTGTCTACCAAAGCATTCGTTTCGCAGCCGTCTATAATTACCGACAAATCAGAAGCGACGTTACCGTTTCCGCCCGTAGTCTCGTGTCCATCATCACATTTTGAAATCGCCACTGGAGGTTGTTTTCTTGCGTCGGCAGCGGCCTTACCTCCCGAAGTCACCTATTCTAGTTTTCCCGAAGCGGGCTTTGGGGAAGTCGCTTCGGAGAGTTTGAAGATGGGCGCGGACTTGGTGACCGATACCTCAGTGGCGCTGTCGACCGAGACTGATGCTGCTGCGAGGAGTGAGCACCTTGACGCGTTGACAAGTACTCCTCGATTTCAAAAGGTCCCGCCCCATTCCGTGGACAGGCAGCGTTTACGAGAAAAACCCCGAAGTCCAGCTCGGCGATATTCACACATCCTGTAAAGATAGCCAGCTTCGACGCAGTGATAACAAAGCGGAATTCGATCAAGAGTGCGCCATATATCAGCTTTTCGAAGCCTAGTCTCGGATGGGGACGGCGTAAATCGAGGTTTCGGCAGATGCGTGCTTGCTGCGGCAAAATAAGGTCCAGGGGTGGCGAAAGGAGGTCCAGGGGCGACGAAATGAGGTACAGGGGCGCTTCTCAGTACCTCGGCGTACGAGACTGCGGGCTGCATCGGAAACGGCGCTTGAACAGGCTGGGCTTGTGGCTGCTGCTCACGGACTGCCTGTCTCACCTCCTCCCGAACAAATTCCGCTAATAACGAGACCGTTGAGGGGTTGCCGTTTAGCTTCTGGAGCTCTTCTCGAACCACCGATCGAATGAGCTCTCGTAATACGTCGATGGCATTCCCGAAGACTGCTGACACCGCGTCTACGGATGCGACGTTAACATCTCAATTGTAGTGCCTCGCTCGCTGTTGCAGAGTCTTTTTAACCGCTGTCGCCTCGGTGCGAAATTCAGTGACGTTCCGCGGGGGACGTCAGAGCAAACTAGCATAAATCTCCTGCTTGACCCCACGCATCAGGTGCCGAAGTTTCGTGTCCTCGCTCATATTTTGATCAGACCGGCGGAATAACCGGCTCATGTCTTCCACACACATTGCGACGCTTTCATTGTTGCGCTGGTTTCTTGCTTGCAAGGCAGCTTCAGCTCTTTCCTTGCGGTCTGTACTCGGGTATGTGGCCAGTAGCTCCCGTCGGAAATCATCCCACGATCGAATGGTGCCTTCATGGTTTTCGAACCACGTTCGTGCACTGTCCTGCAATGAGAAATAAACTTGGCAGAGCTTCCGTTCTTCAGTCCATCCGCTGCAGTTGGCGACGCGCTCAAAACCCTCCAGCCAATCCTCGGCGTCTTCATGAGGATCGCCATGAAAAGGGTCCGGCGTCCGTGGATCATCGACAACAACGTGCGTGGGAGTCACTGGAGACAAAACGACGTGTGCGGCAGCGGTTGGAGACGACATTTCAGTACTCTCACCGGAGAGAGCTGGAAACACTCTGGGCTCTGGTGGCAGGAAAAAATTCCGGCAGCTCACCACGTAGGCGACGGCCGGAGCGCTGATAAACTGGCGTGAGCTCAGTTTGTTCGACTGCTCGTGGTTCCGGGCTGCTTTCTTGAAGTCCAACTGGGTTTGGGATCATTACCCGCCTCCTCCACCAGAATTGTTACGTACAATCCAAATGGTGTACAAATAACTGTTTATTGGGGCGAACTTGTGCCCGAAAAGTGAAAGAAAATGTAGCGGCGTCTCTAACAGGCGATCAGCAAAAAGGGCTCAATCTCTGAGAAACCCTCGAGCGGTGCACCACTTCTTTTTCATCGAAATCCCGTGCTGAGGAGGCGCGCGCCGTCACGGCCTCTTCTTGTTTGATCATCGGGCCGCTGGTCTCTTGGGGGGCCGCACGAACTAGCGCGTGTAGTTTGACTACTGCGTTTGCCTTGCGTCAATATTATGACTACCTAGAACATGTGGCTTCTGCTGAACGACATGTGTTCATTAATTGATAAGCTGTGAGCAGACAATGGTTTGAGTGTGAACGCTATCACTGCACATTTTCAGCAAGACACCTCGAGACCTTGTTTACGAAGGTAGCACGATGTCGTTGGAGCAGCCTTCTGAAGGTGGGCGCGAAGCTAAGACGTTGTTACACCTGACGGCCAAATGCAGATGTCATCAGCGTAGACAGAAAGTTTTACAGTGCTAGGTAGGTACTCGACTAGTCTAATGAGAGTTAGATTGAAAAGTGTAGGGCTTAACACTTTTCCCGGAAGAACTCCTCGGCTGCTGTAATAATCGTGTGTTGGGCCATTCGCTGCTATCACGTAGAATTATCTCAGCTGTAAGTAGCTGTACACTCACATATATATCTTGCCAGTAAGACCTACTGTTTTTAAAGCGCTAAGGACGGCTTGATTGGTGACATTTTTGTAAGACCCCTTAACGTCTAGAAACTGGGCGGCGCACAGTCTCTTACAGGCTTTCTGGTGTTCAACATGTGTCAACAGATCAACAACGTTATCGATTGACGAATGGCCGCACCTCAATCCAGTCATGGATACTGGATAGGTTTTGTAGTGCTCTAAATACCACTTAATTTGTGTTAGAATCATTGGTTCTATTGTTTTCCCGCACAACTGGCAAGCGCAATAGGACGGTATGAGACAATATCCAGAGTAGATTTACCGACCCTTTGAAGTGGAATGAGGCAACTTGACTTCCATGCTTGGGTAACTGTACCAGTCTTCCAGGAGTCGTTGTATAGACATAAGAGTGCCTTCCGAGCTTCCTATCCAAGATTAGAACGGGCGCGATAGGTATAACCGTCAAGTTCGGCTGCTGAAGAACGTCTGCACAATGCCAGTGCCAATTTTAGCTAATTCAAAGAAAACTGGCATTCCATACGGGTATCACGTGATGCCGGTGGGTTTTCAAGTGCTTCCATTCTCGATTGCGTAAAATTGCGATCCCGGCAATTCTTCTACAGAAGAGTTCTGCGACATCAATCTCTCTCCTTTGTAGGTAAAGTGCCAGAGATGTCAACGGGTGTCGCTGACCAAAGGTTGTGCCAAGACCCCGGACAGTTCACGATATCAGTGATAGGGGCTTTCGCGGATCCAACGACCCGCAGAAGAATATTCAACGTCGCCAAGCCACTTTATCCATGTGCCGCTCCATTATTTTTTGAATACGTCTAGCCAGCCTCAAATCGTCCATGCACTATGTCCGTCGGTACCTACGTTCTCAACGACCACGTAATGCGCAAAATTTCTAAAGCTCGATGTCAAAATTGTGTGTGCTTGTGACTAGTCAAAAATAAGTGCGTGGTATTCTGCAAGATATCTTTTTATGAGTCCTCAAGGTTATACGATGAGCCGTCGGTACCTCAGTCTTTCATTGACTTTTTTAATTTTGGCCAATTGGTGTATTTGAGGTCTCTTGAGGACTTGGAGATGGTGAAACCTTCTATCCGCAGGTAAGTTGGAATATGGCCGCTGATTCGCGTTTCCTATTCAGAAAACCAGTGCATTTTCCTGGTAAGTGAGTGAGGAACCATTGTAAGGTCCAGGCAGCTGCTAAAGATGATCCGCGTAAATATGTAAGGATTTCATCATTACAAGCGCAGAGTTTGTACTCCGAGGCTAAGGACACCATTTCTAATCATCTAGAGTTGACAATGGAGCTTCCCCTTAGCAAATGATGGGCATGAAAGTCGCCGGTTATCACCTATGGGCTTGGAGTCGATGTCAGAATGCCGCGTAAGTGCTCGCAGTCAAGGCGGCTCGATGGAGATAAGTAAGCTTCGATAATCGTGAAAGCAACCTTACCCTTCTTCACAGTAAAGCACACATACTGATTCCCTTGATCAGGCGAGACTCTGTGGTGAACGTAAGTGAGGTCACGGTGCATGAATACAATGACCTTGCTGCAGTCTCTGAGTGGAGGACATAAAGCATTCATATCCTGACACTTTGAATGAAGCAGACATGTTGGGTTCACAAATCACAATAATGGGAAACGGTTAACAAATGCAAACTGTCTAAATTCAGACATGCGCGACCTAAGTCCTCTGGTGTTCTACTGAAAGACAGATGTATTCTTGACTTCCACTCGAAACGACTGTGCCTCGCTGACCGTGGTTTTACCTTAGAGCTGCAAGCACCAGACTTAGAGTGTCCAGAACTTGCAGTGCGGTCTGCGCAGCTAAAGTCCTTATATTGCTCAGTAGGACACGCATGGCACTTATCAGCGATTGCAGCAAGCGTATCACTTGATCTTTATGCTACGCATCACTGGTTCGAGGGGTCGTCGAGGGCGGTGGGATTTGATGCAACTCCGAAGTAGGCTGACTTTGTGGGAGTGAGGGCTGCTGTTCGGAAGGTGCGACTGTTGTTCCTTTCTTCTGTTTGACCGAATTTGTCTTCAGTGAGTTCGGAGTTTGTGGGCCAGCCTCTTTGATAGAGGATATTATCTCTCTATCGGTAGGTAGAGCAGTTTTTTCGTCATGGTCTTCGCCCACGACGCCGTCGTCGGCGAAGTGCAGCGGCAGCTTCCTGTGCGTTGAGTTGTCCCACACCATACGCCTGAGTACCGCGTGCTCGTTTCACACCCGTGGGCCATCATTGGAGGAGGTTTCATTAGCGCCGTGGCAGTTTGGAGATCGTAACGCGGTGGCACCACAGGCGTCTTTTGAGTGAGATTCAGTGCACCGTGGACACACAACTTTGTTCTCACAGGCACCTTTTACGTCTCCCATCTTGAAACACTTGTAACATCGCAGTGGCTTTGGTACGTATGGACTCACTGAGTGGCGAACTTGGCCAACTTTGACATACAAGGGAAGGCTGTCTCCCTCGAACACAAGCCTCAAGCAGCATGAGTTACCAAGTCTGGTGATGTGCGTGATGCGAGGGCTTTATGTAGCTGGCTTTAATAATACTGGCAGGTCATTAGCTGGGATGGAAAGATCCGCTTCATGAATGACGCCTACTGTGCCATTAAAACCTGTAGCGACCATTGACTGAAATTTAACGTTGCCGATTTCTGTTATGTGCCGAAGGCTTTGCAGCGTGCTACGATGCATAACGTCTACGGCAAGGACATTCTTCCGTGCATTGATCCTCAAGTCTTTGGTCTCATTCGGCGCGGTTCCCTCGAGAAGCGCAGAAAGAACTTGCCTGTTGATGAGTCTCAAGTTGGACACAGGTTCTTCAGGCATGAACAGCATGGTGTCTAGAAAGCGCTGCGGTGCAGTCTTAACGATGGAAACACTTCCAGACGATGCCGTCCACAGCAGTCTTCGTTTTTTAGTTTCATTCATGACGCCCGTGAAGTCATCATCCGATGACTCGAAGCCATCCGAGAACAAATCGGTTTTCTCGCTGTCCGTATCGCTCGACGCGTTGCCACGCTTCCTGGACGACGAAGCCCGGTGTGACGGTTGCACGCCCGGAACATTCTCAGGTGTGTTTTGAAGCATCACCGCAAAAGAGAAAGCGGTAGCTCCCAGAATTTGCAGGAAAGCAAATTGAAAATACTGAGACACGGGCACAAGCGTTCTGTGAGGTAGAAAGAGATAGAAAAGTTGGGTTCTTACTTTTCCTTTCCGTTTGGTGCATCCGGTTGACGAAAGTAATAACTGTAGATGTGTAGTTGTGTTTTTAAAACTTATTGTTCTTATTCTTACCCAGTTGCATATACTCACCTGTTAGAAGAATGACTTTTCACAGTATTGTATTTCTTCGTCTAGTGTCATTAAGAAGTTATCTTGAAGCGAGTGATATTGTAAAGCTTTTATTGTTTATTTTAATGAACGTTCTGACAGCCAGTGTGATTGATATTTGCCTTATTTGGACAAAATACCACAGTAGTGATAGCTATTCATAGAAAACATGGCTATCTATAAAATATTTTGCATTGCCCTTTACAGGTGGAGGCACCTATAGAGAAGAGAAAGGTGAGTATTTGACCAGGCGTGGGCACGTGTTTGGTCATATATATATATTGCCACGTTCAATTTCCCAAGTTTCGTTATCGTCCCAAAACACCACGTGATTCTCAGCGCAAACCGCGCCTGCAGATTTCGAGAAGGTTCCGGACTGTAGTAGATCATTTCGATAACATCACGCCCACTGTGCGAATGGTACAGATTGTTCAGGAACCTACGCCACCACCAGCGCTAACGCAAGAACATTCGACGGCAAGAGTATAAATGCCGACGCGCTTCGCCGCTTGTCAGTAGTCGATCGAAGGCCGACGCTCCGTTCGCCACTATCAGTTAGAGACTGCTATCTGTGCGAGACTGCTGCTGTAATTGGATTTTCCGTTTACCGGGCACAGGTTCACCCAAATAAACAGTTAAATCCCAACACGAAGTCTCCTTTCTTCGGCCACGTCACGACCCCGTGACAATATATATATATATATATATATATATATATATAAATATATATATATATATATATATATAGGTATGGGGTATGGCACAACGGGAGCGTTGTCAAGAAGGATAAATATATTTATTTCCCAACAGTTTCGGGAGGGGTCCTCCCTTCATCAGGGGATGAGTGATAACTCATCCCTTGATGAAGGGAGGACCCCTCCCGAAACTGTTGGGAAATAAATATATTTATCCTTGTTGACAACGCTCCCGTTGTGCCATACCCCATAACTTCACAAAGACTAACTGGCCCATATATATATATATATATATATATATATATATATATATATATATATATATATAAAGTGGGAGTAATAATTCAATGGGCCAGTTAGTCTTCGTGAAGGTATTGGATATGGCACAACGGGAGCGTTGTCAACAAGGATAAATATATTTATTTCCCAACAGTTTCGGGAGGGGACCTCCCTTCATCAGGGGATGAGTTATACTGACATGAGCTTCCAAACTTCCTTGCTGCCGCGTCCCTCTCGCCTTAAAAGACGTTTGCGAGAGTGAGAGGGAACTGGAAAAAGGAAAAAAAAACAAAAAAGGGGGAAAAAAGACGAAAAAAGAAAGAAAAGAAAGAAAGTAAAAAAGAGGAAGAACCACTGTCAACACTGAGAACGAAGCCAACTGTCCGTCTACATCCACCTACGGCTCATATCACGTGCTGTTCAGTTCTTGGCGTGTGTCGGGCCACCCAAGATTGTCGCCGCGGTGCCGGGAGGGTCCGGGACGGCGTGCCTAAAGAAAGGGGTTTCCCTGTAATTGGTCGTTCGGCGGGCGGCGGGCGGTGTGTGTAAAGGAAAGGTTTCTCGTTAATGGGTCGGTCGGCTATTTACCCTTAATCTTCGTCCGTTTCCCTTCAACGGTCATGAAGTGGTAGGCGAACGTAAACACTTTGTATGGGCATGTGAAAAAAAAAGTAAGGACAGTGTACACGTACGAGTCAGTTAGAAAAAAGCATGGTCTCCAGCTATCAATCTTTGTCACCAATTTTCTCCTGGCTTACTTCTCGGAGGCAGTTGAGTTTTCCGGGGTCCTCATTGATACCAGCTACTAATGTACGAAATTTGAAAATAAAATATGCCTCACGCTGTTCGCGCTCGCGTCTGTTTGAAAAACCAGTTCCCTCTCACTCTCGCAAACGTCTTTCAAGGCGAGAGGGACGCGGCAGCGAGGAAGTTTGGAAGCTCATGTCAGTATAACTCATCCCCTGATGAAGGGAGGTCCCCTCCTGAAACTGTTGGGAAATAAATATATTTATCCTTGTTGACAACGCTCCCGTTGTGCCATATCCGATATATATATATAAATATATATATATATATATATATATATATATATATATATATATATATACATATATATATATATATATATATATATATATATATATATATATATATATATATATATATGTGTGTTCTAAGCGTTTAACTACTCGGAGTCCCGTAAACTATTCGTCGTAAAAGGAGGGGTGCCGCGTATTGTGGCAGAGGCTGGTAAGCGGGCGCAATGCGAATTCCTTGCCCGCTTCTGGATTACGCGTGTAGTGGGGGCCTCCCGGCTGTGCACAGAGTTGCTGTTGGGCATGTCATGCATGGCACGATTGATTGGGTAGTAAAATAAAACAGAAAACAGACGACAGCTGCGCTTAGGAAGAGTAGTTACACTTAGAATTGTTTTGGGTTGTCCAGTGCCCTTCGGAGCTCCAACGCCGTGAACTCAGTTACTATTTTCATTGTTGCCGTTATTAATTTCTAATGCTTTAACTGCTGCAAGTGTACCAGGATCAGTAACGCTCTTAGAGACGGGATTTAAATCGAATCGAGAACGTGAACAACGAGAGTCATACCTTATCCACCGATTTACCACCCTCGATATGAGAATAAATGGGAACCCTGGTACACTTGCAGCAATTTGGAGGGAAGAGTGGAAGGGGGGCGCCCGAGGGGAGTCCACCGTATAATATTTTTCTCTTCTTCTTTTTTTCCTTCTTTTTCTTTTCTTTTTCTTTTTTCCCTTTTTGCCTTTTTATTTTCTGTCTTTTTTCCTCTTTCCTTGCCCTTGATTTGAGATTGTATAAAGCTGAGCACCAACAAACTGTATCTTTAATCCAGATGAAGGCCAGACTCTAGGCCAAAACGTCAAAATAAACCACGTTGTGACCACTCACGGAGGATCTACTGATATATATATATATATATATATATATATATATATATATATATATATATATATATATATATATATATATATATAAGGGAAAGAAGTGTATACCTAAGGGCTCGTTTTTCCGTGTTTTAACACAATATTGATGAGATCTAACAGACAATAATGCCAAGGAATGTACAGGGGAAGGTATTAGAACCAATTGAATGTGAATAAGAAGAAAGAAAAATGGATGAAAAAATTACCAGCCGTGAGCGTATATATATATATATATATATATATATATATATATATATTTATATATATATATATATATATATATATATATATATATATATATATATATATATATATATATATATATATATATATATATATATATATATATATATATATATATATATATATATATATATATATATATATATATATATATATATATGATGGTGTGTGTATGTGTTTGTGTACCATACTATGAATGGGTTGGAGACATCCAATGCCACATGGGTTGTAATTTTATTCTAGTCCACTGCTTTCTGCACCTTTGATAGTGCCATTCTCGCGCCCGCGAAAAGACGTGAGCGTTACAACTGAAGACAGAGAGCTGTATAAAAAATGTTCAAACGTGGAGATAGTTCTGTGTACCAATGGAGTTCCCGAAAATTGGAAACAGAATATTCAGAGTGTACAGTCCAGTTACATGCAGTGGAGCGCTGGTTGGCGATACGGGCTGTTGTGTTGTAGACGACATATGTTTACAGCATATGTTGAAGCTGGTCATAAAAAAACAATGATTTTTTTCGAGGAACGAATGAGTTTGGAACTTCCTGGTGCAACGCCAGTTCTGACATTCTAAAAATTGTGCCTCATTTTTAGTGAATGGTACACATTTGGCTCTACGAAATTACTTATTCCGCGACCGAGGCTGTTTGCAGGTTTGCGATGTCTGCCTACTATGAGGCACTGTGGCTACTTTTTAAGCTCGTGGCCGTAGAAAAAAATAGTTCCTTCCTCCGTGAGAGGATTCATATAACAGGAAAGTAAAACGTGCCCTTATAAAAGTTGTCACAGTTTACGGTTCATTGATACAAGAAAGCTTGTGCAATGTCTATTGGTGTTTGACAGTCACAGCTTTAACCACGTATATTGGAAGTGAATCAACGTTGACGCGTGGTGAGAGATCTCCGTTCCGAGAACTGACGTGCATCATGAATGATTAAACAAACGTTAGTGGTCAAAGATGACTGCGGTATACATTTGGATTTGAAAATTCAGAAATTAGGGATATATAAACAATGTGTCTCATTCGCAATTTTCTCACAAAGTAGAGGCCCGAATGCTGTAAGAAGACAACATTTTGCACACTCGTGCTATTCGTAGTATGTGAAGAAATTATGAGACCAGCGAGTATACCATCTTTCCCGTAAGGTCTAGCGATTACCCATTTTAGTTCACTTTGGTTCATGCGCTCATGGATCACTCAGAACTGATTCATGAGATGTTTAGGATTCTTGTTGTTGCTATGCGGTCTTTGACTGCAAACTACTTTTCAGCAACATTGAATGAGTCGCCGGACAATCAACGACGTTGCATTCGCGACGAACTGCCAATAAGTCGTTTTTAATTCCGAAGCAATTTTTCGCGAACTGCCATCACTTTTGCTATCTATCTATCTATCTATCTATCTATCTATCTATCTATCTATCTATCTATCTATCTATCTATCTATCTATCTATCTATCTATCTATCTATCTATCTATCTATCTATCTATCTATCTATCTATCTATCTATCTATTTATCTATCTGTCTGTCTGTCCGTCTGTCTGCCTGTCTGTCCATTCGTCGGTCTACCTAACTCTGGCTGCTCTCGTGATCACCGCCTTTAATTGGGGTAAACCAAAATTAGTACAGGAGCGTAATATGGTTGACAAATAGATACGCTAGTCATGACATGTATACTGTCGCAATCTCTCTTAAGCACCGGCGTCGCTCATTGGTGGCATAATGAGCTGGCACAGAGTCGACCCGGGTTTGAATGTCACAATCTCGTAGTTTACGTCGTGAGACACTTCCAATAAAACGGTGGTGCCACTAGTATACGGGTATTTGCCTAGGTGAAAGACATTTCATACCTAGGTAGGAACGTTGAGAACACTCATTGCCAAGTTTAATGAGTGAGCATCACGAAAAAGCTGCCATAGGTAGCGTCTATAGGACGAACGCAACAAATAAATGTCAATGTCTTCGCCAGAATCGAACCCTAGAATTCGGCGTGACAGTGAAGTGTTCTACCACAGAGCAACGCCAGGCCTTGTATACACTTATCAATTAGACCCTAATAATCGCGCAAACGTCAACTATTTTAATACTGCCTACACAATTTTATAAATCTTACATATGTGCTCCTATGTGACAGCCGTAATTTCGGGTTGACTTCAATTGTTGTTAGGCACCATCCTCTGAAGTTGATTTGTGTAGTAGTCTTGAGGAATACCATCCTCGCGTGCACCAACACAAACACCAATGCTTCACATCAACTTACCGCTTCTGGTGTTGCTAATATTCAGTTTGCTGTTTGCATCTTTACACAGCTGTAAACAACTGCCTACATAAAGCATACGCGGGTGTTGAAGTTTGTATGCGTGGATATTTACATAGATTTAGCGCCACCTCTTACCGTCTCGCTAATTATACTAAAAAAGAAATAACCCATTCACTTTCCTACTACACGCTATGCACATCATAAATTCCCAACGTGCGATGGATCTGCCAATTTCTTTATATTTTGGGCTAACTAAGCTATTTCCGTTGCTATATAGTAAGCTGGGCTACCCAATTCACCTGTGAAAGGTGCAGACTGCCATTGATTTATCTGTATATACAATCCAAACCTATTGTTTTACAGGTATATACGCTTCCTACCTACACTTTCATAACAATATGAATGAGCTTCCCTTGTAGGCGTGTTGTTAACGAGCTTATATATGTGCGTTCATTTTAGATATTGCTCAGCAAAAAAGGGGGTTTAAGCTTGCAAACACTGAATTGTATATATTTTACCGCTATTACAATACCTCAATTCTTGTAATTAGGTACGAAGAAATTTAGGAATTTGAAAGTAATATGTTCATATGTACCGTAATATCAAAAGAATTACTTTACAATTCAATCTCACAATATATTTGTAATATAAATAATATGCAGTGTGAGTGTCCCGCTGAACTCCTGCCTTACATGCTATTTGCAGTGTTGGCAGGATATGGGCCGGATGACAAAGGAAATCCAAATGGTAATGTGTGAAATTCTGCTATTATTCGTAGAATTCAGTTTTATCTTCCGTAGCACACGTAATACCTGTAAGAGCCGTACTGGGCAACCTGCCATCTGAGATTTACGAAAATACAGCGCTAGTTTCCTTTAACTGCGATGCTAATGCTAAATGGAATTGTTTCCTCTATTTTTTGGCGCAACCAACTCTGGGGAATATGCGATGAATCGGGCGGTGCATGGTTTAGTAAGCTAAATCACTTATGAACAGAACGGTTTGAAATGAATGGTTTAATCATAAAAAAGTATTATTATAAGCTTGCAAGATTACACCAAATGAGATTAACCTTCAGTGCACTAAAATAAACAAACTCAAAAAACAAACTTAGGATAAGACATTTGAATTAAGGTACACCTCACACTCACTTCTTTCAGACTCTTGTGAAAAGTTAGATACAGCGTCGTAAACGATTCTCTGGCCAAAAATTGAATATCGTTGGACCGAACGTAGTCATCAACGAAAGTCACAAGTTCAAGTTGAACTTCTGCAGAGGTTCTTGTAGTAGTATTTTTGTTTCTATTTCAAGTCTTCGCTTGTAATATGCCTACTGTGATGTAGTAGCTCGGAAAAGGCGAGTATAGCAGACAACAGCGCGACATCAACCAACAAGACGACGAAAATAAAGGGGCATTGAAGTTCACCCAATGATAAAAAGAAGAGATGGCGTTTGCGTGAAACGGAGCTATGGGTACGCCGAAAAGACAATGCAAGAAAGCTTAGGGTGAACCCGCAACCAGCCGCGAGGTTTGCAAGGCCTTGTTCTTGTCCCCGAGCCTTTGGAGTCCTCGGGGCACGGCGTGTCGGCGTTCTCGGTGAGTGCTCCTGCGAATATCTCTGGTACGGTGAGCGTCTTCAAAAGACCGGAGCTGCTGACCACGTCCAGTGAGCCGATGTCGCTCAAAGTGTGCGGCTACGCCAAAGCTTGGCGATGCCTTCTGCAGCGGGACGCTGACGTGAACACCCAAGCGACGACTGCATCTGAGCAAGCAACAGGTTCCGCTTCAAGGCACGGGGCTACGGCACAGACTGTAAGACTGGTTACAGTTTTTCTTATGTGTGTTAACTGCGTGCGTGCATGACGACTGTATTTTAGAGGCAAAGATGTTTAACCGGCACCGTCCGTCCCTCATCGTAGTACGTAACATGTCTTACACTTTGACCTGAAAGGGATTGCCGGTGGGAAATTTCTCCTATGCGTTGTCGAACAATAAAATATTCGCAGCGAATACGTTAACTAAAAGCCAAACTCTCCGGTTTCTCATTCCGAATTACCAGCCATTGACTTGTACATTGAGCACTAGCTGACAAAAAGTGGCTGCTACGTTTTACTCGCTGGGTGGAACCTCCTTGGTTTTAGAAAGGTTCAGCCAGCGTTGGGCCGCAATGCCATGAGTACAGTAAACTAGTGTACACCATAAACACGAGGGGGTTAAAGGTGGCAAATAGACACCGTCGGAAAGTGTGCGTGTGCCACCTCTCGTTTCGTCATTGGAATGTCCGCTGGGTGGCGGTGCTTCTATATGCGGTATATATGACGAAATGATGCGAGACGGTGGTACTTGGAGTGTTGACTGGATGGACGAACGGACACAAAGACAGATGCATGAACGGAGGCACGAATGACTTCACGGACGTATGGACGCATTGAGAGACGCAGGGGCGAATGCATGTATGAATGCAGACACCCACGCACAGACGCACGCACGGACTGGTGAGTAGATGCGCAGACGGTCACACAAACGGGCTCATGGACGGACGGAAGCAAGAACGAATGCACGGTCAGATGCTTTGCCCCACGCTCCATCATTCACCCCGTAGATATGCTGCCATTTTTGGAATGGTTTTTTTTCTCGTCCAATATAACTTCATTTTTTGTGGCACTGTCTCCATTTTCCTCGCGTCACACGCCTTGGCACGTGACAAACCTAGCCCCCACATATCTGGCGTCCGCAACACAGGATTGCTGTAGTTCCAGCATCACATCACATATGTGTGGGTGACGGTCGATGATGGAGGCAGATAAGCTGAAGGCTGTCAGAAAGGAATCGGGGTTCTTGGCTCAGCACTGAAAAATTGGATTGACCAAAAACGCGTACTTGAAAAAGAGACACGTTACGCTCGTCTGGCTGTACGTGACAGTAGCGTGACAGTAGGTAGCGTGACAGTAGGTAGGACAACCACTGGGAAGCTTACCGAGGGTACACCCGTAGGCACAACGCAGAGCTACCAAAACCCACATAAACTCATTTCACCCGTTAACGGTGGATGCGATGAGCTGGATGAATATACGACAATTTGAGCGTGCCGGTACTAGTAAAAACTGGCCGCAAGACAAGTGGGCCTTGTCACTTAGCTTTTGCTTGACCGGAAAAGCCTTGAGTGTAGTTGGTAGGATGGCACCTGAACATGCCATGCACTACGTAACGCTAAAGAAAACGCTACTACAACGCCTCAGCGTCACGGAAGAAGGCTATCGGACAAAGTTTCGATCAGCAATATCAGATAATTCTGAAAGGGAAATGCATTTTGTTGGGCGTCTGTTAGGTTACTTTGATTATTGGTAAGAAATGGCCAAAACAGATGGTACCTACGATGCTCTGCGAGACGAAATTGTCTCGAAGCAGTTTCTCGTGCAATGCCTTGAGAAATTTGCTGTTTCTTAATGAAAGAAACTGTAAAAGCCTGGAAAAACTTGCGGAGGCTACAGACCACTACTTATAGGCTAAGGGTTTGATTACTTTGCAAAGGTAAATACGATAATCTGAGCAAACCCCCGGTCCAACTTGAACGTTTGAGTGGCCACACGAAAACAAGGAACCGCAGTGCTTCCTTTGTGACAAAAAGGGTCACAGAGCTGCTGATTGCTGCATTTACACAAAGGATCCAGGTGCAAAGCCACCATTCTATGGAAAGTGTCCCAGCACCAAACATAAAAGAGGTGACGGCCCCAAAAGGCCAACTGCGTTAAGAAGGCCTCATTATCTTTACAACGAAGATATGATGCCAAGGTCATTATTTTAAAATTCGCAGGCGTCTGTTTGTCTTCCTGATAGTACGGAGTGTGCGGAAACGCACCCGACCAATTGAAGAAAATATCGATGCCCAAGACCGAAGGTGTACTCGAAGGACATCCCTGAAAACTACTGTGAGATGCTAGATGCGAATAAATTATTGTCGAAAGGTCTCTCGTGGTCGATAGCAAGCTGACTGGAAAGATTTCCTCGATTTACCTCTTGGATGCACGGTTGATAAAGCAGCCTGAAGCACATGTGGAAACTATTTCACCTTTCTTCACAGGCAGAACTCAAACCATTTATGTGGATGATCTTTTATAGTATGTTCTCTTCGGAAATGTACGAGGTGTTCAAGATGCTCACATTTCTGATCACACTTGGAAGAGCAATCTTTACACCAAGAATGCTGCAGAAGAGTTTTCTGGCACAGAAAATTCCGGTTCTGCACACGGACCCTTTTACGTAAAGACTTCTACATCGGCTGCAAGCAAAACAGGTGTCAAGACATACGTTTCAGCGGTAAAGCGACAGACAGGGAAACCGCATGTACTCCTGGCACCAGTTATTAACCCCTTTGACATCAGCTCACAGGACTTCAGAACCAACTAGGAAGAAAAAAGCAGCCTGCAGAAAGGCTTCGAAGCAGTTGACCAAGAGGCCAAGACAAGGTTTGCTGAAATATTGTCTTTTATGAAGGACGTAATCCTCTATCGCAAGTACACCCTTCACTCTAAGAGCGTGTATATCAGCTTATGGTATCAAGGCTGATTGATTGATTGATTGATTGATTTTTGGGGTTTAACTTCCCTAAACCATATATGATTATGAGAGACGCCATTGTTGAGGGCTCCAGAAATTTTGAACACCTGGGGTTCTTCAATCTGCACCCAAATCTGAGCACACCGGCCTACAAGATATCCGCCTCCATCGAAAATGCAGCCGCTGCAGCCGGGATTCCATCCCGTGACCTGCGGGTCAGCAGCCGAGTACGTCAGCCACAAGACCACCGCGGTGGGGCATGTTACCAAGGTGCCTCCGATATTTTGTGATAAAAACGACCCACGAAGACATCCTATCGGGCCACCAGAGAATTAAACGAACCAACAGACCTGGTACTTGAATTGTTCTACTGGCGAGGGGTTCAGTCAGACATCACACGGTTTGTTAAATCGTGTGACTTATGTCAAAGAACAATTCTCAAGCACTTGGTAGGTCGTGTACCAGTCGGCGACGCTTCTATAATTGACACCCCATTCAGGAGAGTTGCCATCGATATTGTTGGTTCATTATTACCGATTCTAAAGGTTGGAAATAAGTACGTACATACATACGTAAATAAGGACGTACATACATGGCAATGCATTATGCCGATAATGTAGCACTGCCAAGCATTGAGATGGAGAAATTCGCTGAGGTGCTCCTGCAGGTGTCTCGTGTAGGGGTTCCACGGCTTATAATCAGGGACACGAGCACATTGTTCTCTTTACATCTAATGGGTCAGCTAAGCCGACTTCTCGACTTCAAAGAACTGCGAACATTACCATATCATTATATGACTAATGGCCTTGTAGAAAGGTTCAACGCTATACTGAAGCATATGATAAAGAGGATGTCTCAGGAGAGTACGACGAAATGGGGCGTGCACTTGCCGCCCTTACTCTTCGTCAATCGCGAAGTTCCACAGTCCAGATTAGTCTTCTCCCTGTTTTACTTGCTCCACAGCCATTACGTCGGAGGTGCCCTGGCAATATTGAGGGAGATATGGGCTGCTGATAACCTTGATAATAATCTAAAAACTTCCTATGATTACGTAGTCTAACTGCGGAACCGTCTTGAAGACACCTGTCGTTTGTTAAAGGAGGGGCTTAAGAAAGCGAAGTTGGTGCAGGAGAAGCATCATGATCAAAAGGCCAGGCCACGTCAATTAACGCCTGGAGACAATGTTCTGTTGCTGCTTCAGTGGCATGCCAAAAAAATTGATTCTGACGTGCAAAGGACCCTTTAATGTACTTGAGATAAGAAACAATGTCGATTATGCAATTCTCTTTGGTACTAGAAGCCCGATATTCCACAAAAACCTACTTAAAATATATGAGGAATGACCGCCTGCACCACCGTACGAGGAACCAGCCATTAGCCAGGCGCATGACACTGAAAGTGACGAGCTACCATGTGAACCACTCCAACGAAAGGAATCGTCTGCCGACGTAAGCATATCGGAGTCACTTTCTCCTACCCAGTGCGTGCAAGTCATCGACTTATTGAACACATACTACAACGTATTTACGAATATTCTTTGCAAAACGTTCTTCGTACAGTGCAAGCTATGATTGACCACGAATAAACGCGTAAGCGTTACGGCCGTGCCCTATGCTACTTGCTGCGTTGGAGGTGGTACAAAAAAAAGTAGCAGACATGCTACGACAAGGCATCATAACACCATCGGAGCCTGCTTACGATTCACCCATAGTAGTTGTGAAGAAAAGGGACGGAACAATGCGCTTTTGGATCGATTTCAGGCAATATAACAAGATTAGTCAATAATAACGAGCTTATACTTAGTGTAGACATCATTTTTTGTCAAGTTGGACAAGTTAAATATTTTTCAAAGTTTGACTTCGCTAAGGGCTACTGGCAGGTTTCAAATTATCGAGACTCAAAACCAATGACTGTTTTTTACAGCATCAGGACTGTATCAATTTAGATTCATGCCATTTGGTATTAACACCGCCAGAGCTTTGTTTAACCGTGTCATGAAGAAATTGGTAGCAGAAATAGCACAAACTAATTACTACTTTGACGATATCTTCATTGCTAGATAAACCTGGACTGAACATGTAGCTAAATTTGAGTTTTTTTCTCAAGCGACTTCGGGAGGCTGGTTTGACCATTCGGCCAAGAAAGAGTGAGATTGGCAAGGATCCAGTCAAATTCTCGGTCATTTCCTTGCCCAAGGCGTTATTCGACCACTGGTTGAAACACTCGGCAAAATATAGGCTGCGAAGCGCCTGCGAACTAAAAAGAAGTACGCTCGTTCTTGGGTCTCACAGGTTATTACAGAGATGTCCCACACAACTGCTGTGAAGCTTCTTATCCACTGACCGAATTCACCAAGAAGAAGGCCCCTAACAAAATTCTCTGGTAAGAACGAGAACAGAATTCCTTTGATGGACTCAAGATTTTGTTATTCACGCCACCCATTCTAAAAGCACCTCATTTTATAAAAACGTTTGTACTCCACACCAATGCATCATCGAGAAGTGCAGGTGCCATAGTTATGGATTGTCATGAAGGAATACAGCATCTAGTGTCATACCCAAGTCGTAGACTACAATCACGTGAAGCTGCTTACGCTACAGTGAAGCGAGAAGCCCTGGCTTTTACGTGGGCGGTCCGGAAATTTCACATATACTCATTCAGATACACATTCATTCTGCTACAAACCACTTGAGCGCAAACCACTTGTCTACATCAAGTCACCCAAGCGTTGTGAACAGCGTAGTGTTGCAGTGGAGCCTCATTCTTATGGAGTACGACTTTTCGGTCGAATATGTAGAAGGCAGTGACAATGTAGGTGCAGTATACATGAGTGGTTTGCCAACTTCGCGGGCAATGTTTGCATAATAACTCGATGCCCAGTGCTTGTGCCGTCAACCTGACAGCGTGATAAGATACAAGTATCCTGAAGCTTTATTTATGTGACTTGTTTCTATTTTTTGGTGTTTACATTTGTGATCGAATGTTCCGAGTGTGCGGGGCTTGGAACTGCTATACTGTGCGGTGGTGCTTACGTGCGTGCTTCCGTCTGCGAACCAGTGTGTCCACAGTGCCTAGTGCCTTCAAGTTTTTCTACTGGAAGAACTTTCTTAAGTGAGGGTGTTTTGATGTAGTAGCTCGAAAAATGCGAGTATAGCAGACAACAACACCACATCGCCAATGCGATGACAAAAATGAAGGGGCATTGAAGCTCGCCCATTGAAGAAGAGAAGACACTCGTGCAGAACTGAGCTGTTGGGACACCGTCAAAATGGTGCAAGAGAGCTTGGGGTGAACCCGCAACTACGCGTGAGGTTTCGGAAGGCCGGGTTCCTGTCCTCGAGCCTTTGACGGCCTCAGGGTATGGCGTGTCAGCATGACTGAGCACGAGATCCGGCGCAAGTGTTCTTGCAAACATCTCCAGTTTGGCGAGCGTCCTCGAAAGACCGGAGATGCTGACGACGACCAGCTAGCCGATGTTGCTCATAGTGTGCGGCTACGCCAAAATCTCACGATGCATTCTGCAGCGTTACGCTGACCTGTGAACTCAAGCGACGGGCTCCACTTCAAGGCACCGGGCATTCTTTTTCTTATGTGTATAAACCACGTGCGGGCACAATGACTGTATTTTTCGCAAATCTTTTTTTCTCTTCCAAAATAACATCATTTTGTTTTCGGCACTGGCTTCATCTTCTTCGCGTCACACGGCTTGCTACGCGACAAACCCAACCACTACACCTACATAAAACATCGTTGGATGCGCACAATCTCAATCGGGATATAACTGCTTCCCCCATGTCATTATTGAATAAAAGCAGCAATAGTGTTGCCAAAACTGAGCCCTGAGGGACACCAGTAGGGACTTCCCTTTTTGAGTACTCAAAACTATTCAAAATATCTGTTGTTTCTGCATTTTAGGCTATGTGATAATCCAGAAAATTAGTTGTGTATTATTGTTGAAGGAATGCAATTTTCGAATTGCATTCAATTGAACGAATGAACCAATTCAATTTCAATTGAGAATGAACCACAGTGAAGAACACCTTCCAAAATCTAAAAAGAAACAGTTTAAAGGTAGTCGCTTGTCGAGATGACTGTCCTTTCATAAGTAAAATTGATTATTTGCGTTCTACAAGAAAAAAATTGGTACCATATTGGTATGGAATAAATAGTAAATAGCCGCACATTCTACAAGAAATATTCTCTCTGGTACCATATTGGTATGAATTAAATACTAAATAGCCATACTTGAACATATCATACCCAGCGATTTGGGACATCGCTCTTAGCTCACCATTTTCACACCACGTGGCGTACAGACCATCATGCTGTACCTCATAATGTGCATCATATCTGCAGACTTTTGCTGAGGAGTTACTATGATCAACTTTCACTTTCTCATCGATTTACCGATAGATAATTATTTCACCCCTACAATGCTGCTTTTCTGCATCATCGATTTGGGAAAGCTCTGCCGGAAAAAAATTCACCTAGCGTAATTCCACGAAATTGCAAGCACAAAGTCTGCTTGTCCTACCGTAGATGTCACTAGGGTGCAATTAGCTAATAAATTGTCAATACACTACAATTATTTTTCAAAATCACACCTTACATTTTCAGTGGATACACAAAAGTGTCTCAGGGAAAAACTCCAGCCGGCCAATAAAACTCATCGCGTTGTAGAGCGTATGGAAGCCGTCAGAATTAGGTGCCTGAAGTGCCATTAGCGAAAAATCAGGCACTGCTCCATAATAAATTTTAACAACGCTCCCCATAGTGTCCCAGATTGCTAGATATGAAATGCACTCAAACACTTTCCATCCCAGATAAGTCATACAACTTTTTCTCTCCAAATTTCCACGCCTCGTCGCGGTGGTCTAGTGGCTAAGGTACTCGGCTGCTGACCCGCAAGTCGCGGGATCGAATCCCGGCTACGGCGGCTGCATTTCCGATGGAGGCGAAAATTGTTCTAGGCCCGTGTGCTCAGATTTGGGTGCACGTTAAAAAACCCCAGGGGGTCAAAAGTTCTGGAGCCTTCCACTACGGCGTCTCTCATACTCATATGCTGGTTTTGGGACGTTAAACCCCACATATCAATCAATCAATCTAAATTATCCCCAGTTTCCAACATCTCTACTTCGCACAGCGCTCTCGCAAGCTGTCAATATGACAGAACCCTGTTTGACGTGTGTTGTATCTATGGCATCAAAACAGTGTTGTGTAGAAAACACCAATATAAATTCCAGACTTCGATAATTCGATTTCAATCTGAAAGCCATCTTTGCTATTTCAAATAATGTACCACCCCAAAGCTTGATAAGAATCATAAATCGGTATAATGAACTGCATACCTTTGCTAAATTAAAGAAAAATTGCGTACAGATATAAAAAATAGTTCCAGTCGCCGCAATTTTCTACTACCAAGACACAAACACATAGGTTCCATTTTTAAACTGTTACGTTGGTATTCGTCCAACAATTTGACCAATTTGACTAAATAAATCGCAGGTATTCGCGTAGTGTAAACTGTTGCTTTATTGCTTGCCTTACGATGTGTGTACATGAATGGTACATACAAATTGAATGCACAAATACAACTGCAGTGCACATCTCGATACTTTTCTCTAATTGATTTTGTTAGGAACTGTTACTATTGGGCAACAGGTGGCGGGACGAAATGCCAATCGCTGTGGCCGCACTTTCAATGGAGAGAAAGAGCTTGAGACCCGCGTGGTCCAATGTGCTAGAGTCCTGCAATCGGTGTCTCCCATAATCATGTGATGGCTCTTAGGCGTTGCGTCCCAGCAAGTTTTGAGCTCTTCAGCGCAGAGTTTCATTCTCCTTCGGTCATGCGCTGACTGAGAATTGCGTAATAGGGGGCACTGCCAGAGCATGTGGTCTAACGTACATACGGTCTCACAATATGGGCATATTGGATCAATGTCTTCAGTGAACTGGCTGTGGGAATGAAGACCTGGGTACGTCCTAGTTTGAAGCGTGCGGAGGCTAGATGCTTGGGTCCTACAATGTTTGGTCACTTCGTTGAAAGTCAGGAGAAAATACCTAAATACTGTTAGATCGGAGACTGAAGATCCCCCAGGCTGCCCTACATGGCGAGTAAGTTCTCGTGCTTGGGCGTAGGCGATCGCGTTTAGGTTTGGCATGGACGCCACATGTGATCATAGGAGCTTCAAGATAATCTGAAGTGGTAATTTCGAATGGATTTTTAAAATATTTCTTGCGATAAAAATATGTCCCTGCTTAACGACTACTACTCGCTTTTGACTCGACAAAAGTCAATCGGAATCAGCCCATCTGGTAAAATAGTGTATTGGAGTTCTGAAAATAATTTTGCAAATACCTTCTTTTTTGGCAGCAGAAAACAAAACATTCGAAATTAGAGAGTAATAAACAATGTGGCACATTCTCTAAATTGTTTTTTTACGGAGGGCACTGATTTAGCAAAGTAACTGCAATTTTTACTCTCGCTGCTCATTGTGTGCATAGAGCAATATGGAGCGCGACACCTTAAGTATTTTGTAATATTCCGTGAAAATTCTCTTTTCGGAAAATTTGCAAATAGTGGTTTTAGCTAACTGGACATTCAGTCTTTTTTCACGAAAATAAAGCTTTTTCTCTCAATAATTTTGGATGTGAAGTCTTAGGAACATGTATTGCAGCTTATTGTTACCAGCAAAATTCAAAGACTTGCATAGACGTTCTTATGTGCAAGGATCGTATGGGAGTCTGATAGACCGAAGTTGTAATGGCGCCATGAAGAAGATAACCTGTAAATGTGCTCCCCATAAGAAGGGAATAAGAAAACCAAACAATACAACACAATCATCATGCGAAATAAGCTGTCGCTCAAGCGCTACAAACGCGTATCAACTGGACAACGCTTGAATGCATTTTTGCAATGTTCTTTATAGATATATTATTCACTGAAATGGTTCTTGTGTGGGTGAAAATAAGTCGGCACAGACATTAGGAAGGCATTTATTTCAGAATTTCCTATTCGACTTAAGGAATAAGTTCTGTCTTTATTTATTAAAGATTCTTCTCCTTGCAAAGTTCATCGAGGTAAAGAAAACTGCATCTTCGACAAGCATGGTTGGCACTACAACTGGTTTTACAGAGTCTGCTTTATGGATGACTCTACGCACTGCGGTTTCGGTGCAAAAAAGTTTGATAGTTGTGAAAAGTGCATGGAAACTTGCAGTGGTAAATGTTGCACCAATCTAGTATCAAATAGTTTGTGTGGAATGGTAATATTTGTTGTGATAATATACAGCCCATTCGCTTCAAATACCTCACGTTATCTCACACAGTATTGGTACGTGGGCTTAATTCACCTAAAATTGCTCGTTCCTCAATCATAAATACCGTTTACCACCATGTAGCTAGTTCTTGGTAACGGGATATATCTGATAGCTAATATAAGTACCAGCTATAGCGCTGGGATGATTGATGAATGACCTATTCGATTCATGCTCCAGCAGATTAACCATGTGAGGTATTCATTTTCACCGTTATTATTAGAGCCACTGTTCCTTCCATTTGAATATTTAGTTTTTTTCAAAAGCATGCACCGTAAACCAGTTGTACTATATATTCTTCAAAGGAATAGAAATTAAGATTATTCCGTCACTCTTAGAACCAAAATTTGGAGCTTTTTATACTTTGTGTAACAGCTGAAGTGTTGCTGGTGCCTCACACAACCCAAAGGGAATTACTTTAAAGTGGTAGAGCTCATACCGTTTAATAAAGGTGGTGTTTTCTCGATCATTTTCTTCGATAGCAATTGGCTGTTAGTGTGAAAGAAGTTCCATGGAAGAAAAGTATCATTGGCCATATGAGTATAGTGTTAAAGCTATGGTATGAACTTTAAAAGAAGTAAGCAACATAACTGTTCACCAGTCAAAAATTTATTTGATGAACAAAATAATGCCAACAACAAATGTAACATAGATTTATAATATATTTCCACAACAAGGAGTTTCTTCGCATACGCAAAATACTCATTGGAGAAGGGAATTCGCAAGGCAATGACCAGGGGGTCCTCCTCTCATTGCAAAGCGCAAGTGGGTTCACGAGCTGTAGACGCTGGACTGCTCGAGTATTCTTGTCCGTACCGGCTGTCTGCTTGCTAACTGGCAGCACTATTAAACCTCCTTGCAAAGTGGTAGAAGCGTGCTGGGTACGCAAATATGCAACTTTCAAGCCGGAAGCTGCCCGCCGCATCAACAATGCCTGATCAGATCACAGAGCAAGGCGCCACCCAGCAAAGCACGGTCCAGTCTCAGCTGTTCATCGTGCCTACCACCCTGCGCCGACAAGATCCCCCTTCTTCAGTGGCACCGACGACCAGTATGTCAAAGGCTGGCTGCATCTGTTTGAAAAGGTGAGCGCCGCGAACAAGTGGGACGAGCCCTCTGAGTCGGAGTATGTCCCATTTTACCTCAAACGCATCGGCAGCCTGTCGTTCAAAAGCCACCGTACTGAATTCGCCACTTGGGCTGATTTCAAGATTACCCATGCACCTGTGTTTTATTGCCTCACTGTGCGCAAGCTGCGTGCTAAACAGCGCCTGCATGGACGTGCGCAAAGGTAGGGCGAAAGCTCCATAAGCTATATCAATGCAATCCATTTATGCGGGCGAATTAACCCTGAGATGACCGAACAAGACAAGATCAGGCCTATCTTGAAAGGCGTAGACGATAATGCCTTTCAAATGTTGGTGGCGAAGGGCCCAAGTAACGTGTCCGAAATTGTGACCTTGTGCGAGAGCTTGAAAGAACTTCGCAAGCAACGTGCATCAGTTCGGAGGCTGACGACAGCACACGACTCTCTCGCTGCCCTGGTCCTTGGTGGTGACAGCACCCTGATGGTGCAGATAAAAGAATATATACGCGAAGAGGTCACACAACAGCTTTCATGTCTCTCGTATCTGCCGACCACCGAAGTACCAATGAACCGCCTAACGCCGACCATCAGACGGGCTATTCAGGAGCACGTCTCCAAGGTGTTGCCAGTGCCGACGTCTACTCGTTTCGGCTTCCATGCCACGCGCCTCACGTGCCACCTGAAAATAACGAACGCGACGCGCATGATGCTTCCAGTACCCGAACCTCCACTTCTCGACGTTCAACTTCCCGCTCATCTTTGCCTTCAGCAAGTCGTCACTCTGTGTCACCTATGCGTAGACGACCCACCTTCATTGAGACGGAAAACTGCCGCAGCTCATCTGCCGTAGCCGCAACTCATCTGATCGTCTAAGTCCTCGCTAGTCCCCAGCAAATCTCATTGATGTAATCATCGAAGGTGTACGAACACTTGCACTAATCGATACTGGTGCCGCGATATCTGGGATTAGTCGAAGACTCGGCCGCTCTCTTCGTAAAGTAACGATGATTTTCCCGTGGTTTCTCTTAGCACTGAAAGCACCCAACAAATTTAGGCCGAAGTGGTATGCCGACTGGTGCATGTTTTCACGATGTCATCCTAGGATGGGATTTTAAATGCGAAGCTTTTCTTTGCGAGCATCAGCGACGTTAAGCATATCTATCTATCTATCTATCTATCTATCTATCTATCTATCTATCTATCTATCTATCTATCTATCTATCTATCTATCTATCTATCTATCTATCTATCTATCTATCTATCTATCAATCTAGCCGCCTGCGCCTTTTAGCTCTCCTGGCTGTTTTAATAATACTAGCAGTACCGAACTTGGTATGACACAACATTACTGTATGAAGAACATAACTGACTAGTCATAACATAAAAATCATGATATGTATTTTATGAATGTCAAGATTTACATTTCATGGTACCGCAGCTCTTGCGGCGGTTTCATTCACATTTCGCATGTTGCAAAACTGGTATGGTATGACATGATTGCATGGCGATCACAAACGACTGACCCTGACGTGAAAAATTATGACATGGGTGTCATGTGACAACATGACTACATGCCATGCTCATGATGCGGTTGCAGCCATTTCGTTAGCTCAAGTGTACAAAACTCGGTATTATGTGACGCGAACGTACGACATAGGTAAATGACACATCTAAACATGATAATCACGACATGTGTGTCATGTAAATACATGACTACATGCCACAATATTGATGTGCTCGCTGCCGTTTCGCTAGATTACACATGCCAAATTTGGTAATACATGACGCCCATGGATGACGAAGGCATGTGACCGGTGCAAACATGATATTCAAGACATGCGTGTCATGTGAGAAAATGACCACATGCCACAGTCAAGGCGCCGATACATTTCGACGTGACCTGGTGCGCGTGCTCACCGGCGTTCATTTCGTCGCGTCACGCCGCGTTGCCAGCCATGCGCCGGCTCTGCCATATATTCGCAGGTGCGGTCCGCACTGTGTTGCTTTGACGCATGCGCGTTTCAGTGCATCCGCTGTCTTTCTGTTACGAAAAGAGGGAGACGCAGTGTTGTCTGGTTAACACGTTTGCGCGAATTGCGACATGCTGCATTTCGCGTCGGTTGCCGTCAGGTCACGCCGACGGACGCTGCTCGTGCCTGGCGTCAGACTATAGAGAGCTTTCGTTTTGCTAACGCAGCGTTGCTGTGCCTAGCGTGGGCGCCTCAACGCTACGCTGGAGTGTAATTGGCCCTTCATGATGCTTTCGCGGTCGTTTTGCTAGCTCCACATACACCAAATTTGGTGTTACTTGACGTCAATGGATGCCAAAATATATGACTGGTGCAAACATCATGATCCTGACACGCTTGTCACGTAAGAACATGAAAACATGCCACGCTCATAGCATGCTCGTGGCCGTTTCGCTATCTCTACATGTACTAAATTTGGTATCACGTGACGTGAATAGATGACGAAGGCAAAAGACACATCCAAACATGGTAATAATGACACGGAAGACACGTACGGCATACTTTATCTCCATCCCATAACTTTGCCTTGATTTTAAAGTGACATATCAACATTTCCCATTCCTGCTTTGCATATCATCGATTCTTTTTGTACGTGTGATCTGCCATGCTTTTTTATCACGTCATCACACCGTTGTGGACTGCGCTCGGGCCAAAGTGAAACTGTCACCGTGACGCGCCTTCTGTTGATGCGGCCGTATCTAGTGTGGCTAACCTTGTCGTCGCGACGGACATAAATCCTCCTTTCGGCGTCCAGTTTGTCCCTGCCTGCTGCACTTCACTTTCTGACGCTACCGTCCTATTCACGCCATCTGACATCTTCGGTAGCCGCCATCACACATCGCTGCCATTCGCCGCTTTTGCGCTTTGTCAAGACACTAATGTAATATTTATTTCCAATCCGAACTCGTGCCCCCTCAGTTTGCGCCACAACGAGAGGCTCGGCCACATTCAGCTTATCGATGAAGGTACTATCGTGCCTGCCAATTTCTTCACCACCAAGCCCAATATGGAGCTGAACGCGTTGGTTCCTCAGTTTGCCAGGAACAGTTTGTCGTCCGATGCATTTCACCATTCTGTTGACTGCCATCTCGCCGCTGCTCAACGAGCACAGCTTCTTACCCTGTTGCACGAATTCAGGCGTTTGTTTGACTTTCCCGAAGCGACACTAGAAAAAACGAACACCGTTGTTAACACAATTGACGTGAGGAAGAGTACGGCTTTACGCCACCGCCCCTATTGTGTGTCTTCGGCGGAGCGTTACGTAAATACAGAACAAGTCGATGACATGCTACAGCGCGGAGTCATCAAGCCTTCTTGTATCCCCTGGTCTTCCCCAGTTCTACTCGTCGAAAAATTTGGCAGATCCCACGTACCTGGATGTCCACATTACGTGAAGCATGTGGAGGAAAAGCGGCCATGTTGAATTTTTTTTTATTATTGAGTGACACGTCATGAAATGATGCTAAATGTACAACTGTTGCATGCTCATACATATGTTGCAGAATCGCAGATGTTTATATAACCAGTTGTTTGTACATTTACAACGATGTCAACTCGAACATGTGCATTAGCAACACCAGAGGCTGATATGAAGCGCTGACGCTTGCGAAGGTGCTGGCCCCGGATACTGCTACATAAATGAGCTTCAGCGCATGACAACTAAACACATCTGACGTCAACCCACCCTGACGGCTGTATCAAAATAGTACGCATGTAGAGTTTATAAATTTGGGTAGGCAGCACTGCAACCACTATTGACGTTGAACACAGATTAACGTCTAATTGAAACGTAGTTCCGAGACCTGGTGCCGCTCTGTGGTGAAAGGCTTCATTGGCACCCTGAATGCTTGGATTCGATTCTAGCTGAGCCTCGTCGGGTCGACGCTACCGACGTCGGGTATTTCTTAACATTCGTGCGTTAAAAGTGCCCATGTGTGTTTTCGCCGTTCATAGGTACATACTAAACGTTAATCACCTGTGGCACTTACCCGCATACCAACAAAACATACCCGTCCATGGGTATGTGCCACTATCTGAAGGCAAGTGTTTCACGACGTACGCGACGGGATTGTGACATTATTCATGCCTTGACAAGCGCGTCGTATACGTCAAACCATCTTACCCTCCCATGCTAATTTTGGTTAAAACCGAGTAAATGGGGTGACCACGAGTGCCCCTTAGCGTAAGCGGATAGATAGATAGATAGATAGATAGATAGATAGACAGATAGATAGATAGATAAATAGATAGATAGATAGATAGATAGATAGATAGATAGACAGATAGATACATAGATATGCCCAAAGACGCCGAAGTTCGCTAAGAAATGCTTCGCATTTAACAAAAAAGATGGTTCTATTCGGTTCTGCGTAGACTACAGACGCCTAAACAGCACTACGAGGAAAGACGTTTACCCTCTTGCCGCATAGACGACGCTCTCGATTGTCTCCAAGGCACAGAATTCTTGTCCTCGCTTGGCCTCCACTCAGGTTATCGGCAGGTCTCAATGGCTGAGACCGTAATTCCATTCGGACTCTGCAATGCGCCCGCCACACTGGAGCGAATGATGGGCAGCATTTTACGCGGTCTCGATTGGAACATATGCTTGTGCTACCTTTACGACGTTGTGGTCTTTTCACCCGATTTCACGTCGCACCTCAGTCGTCTGCGTAAGGTTCTACATTGGCTTACAAACACCAGGCTTGAGCTTAACCTGAAGAAATGTCACTTCGGGGCTAAACAACTCACCATACTTGGTCATGTCGTCTCCAAAGTCGGTATCTTACCCGACCCTGACAAAATCGTACTATTGCCGAATTTCCTAAGCCGGCTACAGTTAAATAACTACGGAGCTTTGTGGGCCTGTGCTCCTGCTTTCGTCGATTTCTCCGGAACTTTGCTTCCATCATCGCTCCGCTCACCAAGTTCCTTGCTAGCCCGGCCGATCTTTCGAATTAGACAGCAGCCGGTGACGAACCCTTCGCAACATTGCGCCAACTACTTACCATACGTGCTGCGTCATCACGACTCACTGCGGCGACCGAAGTACACACAGATGCAAGTGGCGTCAGGCATGGTGCAGTACTCGCGCAACGCAAACCAGGTTTTACGGAGTATGTGATCGCCTATGCCAGCCGCGGCCTCACTAAGGCAGAAGCCAACTATTCTGTTACAGGAAAAGAGTGCCTCGCGATTGTGTTGGCGTTAAACAAGTTTCGCCCCAATCTGTACGGCCAAACTTTTGATGAGGTAACTGACCACCACACACTCTGTTGGCTGGCTCCACTGAAAGATCCGTTTGGTCGTCTCTGACGTTGGGCACTACGCCACCAGGAATTCGACATTCGCACTGTCTATCGGGGCGAAAGCACTCTGACGACGATGCGTTTTACGGCCACCCGTGAAATGTGATGAATTATAAATATCAGCCCTTGACTGTTCCTTCTTTGCCATCATCGTCGCAGACATGTCATCTGAACAGTTGTAGGACCCTTGGATTTTCACGCTATTGACTATTCTTACTGACACATCAACTTCTGCTTACCCGCGTTCCCTTCGCCGACAGGCAACGCATTTCGCCATACGGGATGGCTTGATATCCGTCGCAACTATCAAGTGGTGAGTCGTAAATGGCTGCTCGTCATACCGAGCCATATTTGGTCTGATAATTGCGAACATTTTCATGCTGACCCGTTTGTACTGGCGGGGTATGTACACATTGGTACGCACACATTCGCTTATGTTCCTTGTGTCAGTAGTGCAAGACGATTCCTCATTCATCCGGTCAACTGCAGTCTTTAACATGTCCCGCACGCTCATTTGACCCCGTCAGGATTGACCTGTACTGCCCTCTACCGAGCTCTGCTGATGGAAATCAATGGGTGATTGTGGCTGTTGACCATATCGCAAGGTAAGCCTTAACGACAGCGCTGCCTTTGGCTTGTGCTCGTGGCACTGCAATCTTCATCTTTCATCGGTTCGTTTTCCGTCATGGTGCACCACGAGAGCTACTGAGTGACAGAGGTCACGTATTTTTGTCCGAATTTCTGCAGCAGCTCCTATATTCATGCCGTACGGTACTCCTCACGTCAACCGCCTACCACCCTCAGACGAACGACCTAACGGAACGTTTGAATAAAACCTTGTGAGACATGCTCGCTATGTATATTAACTCCGACCACTCCAATTGGGACGTCGTTCTTTCTTTCGTGACGTGCGAATACAATACGGTGATTCAATCAACAAAAGGCTTTTCTCAATTTTTTATATGCCCCCGACCCATGCAGCAAACTCGACAAAATTTTGCCATACAATCCTGATGCCTTCGAGTTCAGCCCAGTTTCTGAAATGGTCGAACATCTGGAAGAGTGCCATCAGCATGCACGGTCCTTCACAGCCGATAATCAAGCCCTCCAAGAAGACCGCCATGACTGTGTTCTTGTTCAGGAAACTTTTCCCGTTCGTTCCTTGGTGTATCTCCGAGTGCCTTTTCACTCTCCTGGACTCACTCAAAAGTTTGCACCGAGGTATACTGGCCCTTGCCGCGTCATACAGCGCCCTTCTTCTGTCAACTATATGATTGAACCACTCAAGCTGTCCACGGACAAGCGCCGCCTTGGTCCTGAGATGGTCCACGTCAGTCGCCTGAAGGCCTGCTATGACCCTCCTGTTCTCTCATCACCTTGAGTCACTAGGATGGCTCGTCTTCATCGCCTGGGTATCGTAGTGGGCAATTCGCAAAACAATGACCAGTAGGACCTTTTATTAGTGTGAGGCACGAGCGTGTGCACGAGCTGTAGATGCTGGGCCGCTCGAGTATTTTGGTCTATACCGGATGCCTGCTTACTACCTGGCGTTACTATTGAATACCCTTGCATTGTTTACTTATTTATTATTTTCACACAAAGCCGTTCTTTACAGGACTGTAGAAAGAAGGAAGGACAACGATATACAGCGTGCACAAAACAGATGAAGAAAAATATTCAGGCAGAATCGCCGTTGAAGGGCCCAGCTTGAATCAAGCGTGAGGCAGGGCTGTGTTCTTTTCAAATGCGAAGCATTTCTTAGCAAGTTTCCGCGACTTAGAGCGTATCTATCTATCTATCTATCTATCTATCTATCTATCTATCTATCTATCTATCTATCTATCTATCTATCTATCTATCTATCTATCTATCTATCTATCTATCTATCTATCTATCTATCTATCTATCTATCTATCTATCTATCTACGACTTTTAGCTCTCCTGGTTGTTTCAATAGTCGTATCAATACCAAACTTGGTATGGCATAACATGACTGTATGAAGAACATATTCGACTAGTCATAACATGAAAATTATGACATGTGTGTCAAAATTGTCATCATTTACATTTCATGGTCCTGCAGCACTTGTGGTGGTTTCGTTCACGTGGAATGTTGCGAAACTGGTAGGGTATGGCATGATTGAATGGCTAACACAAGCGGCAGGCCCTAACGTGAAAATCATGACTTAGTGTACTGTAACATGACTAACATGCCACACTCATAATGCGCTCATGCCTGCTTCGCTAGCGTCACATATACCAAATTGGGTGTTACAGTACGTGAATGAGTGACGAAGGTATGTGACTGGTGCGAACATGATAATCATGACATGCGTGTCATTTATTAACATGACTACACACTACGCTAATGATGCACTGGGGGCCGTTTCGCTAGCGTCACTTATACCAAGTTTGGTATTACGGGACGTGAATGGATGACGAAGGTATGTTACTGGTGCAAACATGATAAACATGAGATACGTGACATGTTACAACACGACTACATGCCACGCTCATGATGCGTTCACGACGGTTTCACTAGCTTCACATGTACCAAACTAAGTAATAAATGATGAGAACGGACGACAACGTAAATGACATATCCAAACATGATAATCACGACATGCGTGTCATGTAACAACATGACTACCTGTCACTCTGATGATGCGCTCGCGGCCATTTCACTAGCTTCACATATGCCAAATTTGGTATTACGTGACGCCAATGGATGACGAAGTTATGTGTCTGGTGCAAACATGATAATCATGAAACGCTTGCTTGTGCAAACATGACTACATGCCACAGTCAAGGCACCAATAAATTTTGACGTGATGCGGTGCGCGTGTTCGCCGGCGTTCATTTCGTCACGTCACGCCGGCGTTGCCACGCCAGGCGCCGGTCCTGCCATGTACACGCAGGCGCACGCTGTGCTGTGTTGCTTTGACACATGCGCTTTTCAGTGCGTTCGGCGTCCTTCCGCCACGGAAAGAGGGAGGCGTGGTGTTGTCTGGGTAACGCATCGGCACGATATGCAGCATGTCGCACTTCGGGATGACGGACACAGGTCCTGCCTGGCGTCCGACTATAGAGTGTTCGCGCTTTGCTGACGTAGCGCCGCTGTGCCCAGCGTGCGAGCGCGTCAATGCCACATTGGAGTATAATGTGCCCTTTATGATGCGCTCACGGCCGTTTTGCTAGCTCGACATATACCAAATTTGGTGTTACGTGACGCCATTGGATGAGAAAATATATGGCTGGTGCAAACACGATAATCCTGACACGCGTGCCATGTAAGAACATGACAACATGCCTCGCTCATAGCTTGCTCACGGCTGTTTCGCTAGCTCCACAGATGCTAAAAATTGGGTATTATGTGACGTGAATAAATGATGAAGGTAAACGACACATCCAAACCTGATAATGATGACACGGAAGTCATGTGCGGCACCATATACGTCCTCCTCGTAACGTTGTGCTAATAATAAAGTGACTTATCAACATTTCCCATTCGTGCTTCGCATATCATCGATTCCAACTGTACGTGGAATCTGCCAATTTTTTTACCTTCGTTTTTTTGTGCTCCCTTCTTTCTTCTCTTCCTTTCTTTCTTCTCACCTTTTTTCCAGTTTTGCGTGTTTTTATTGGTATTCGTATGTATTAATAGGGTTCTTTCTCCTACTTTTTTTGTTCACCGTATTTTCCGCTTGTTTCTTCCTTTAGGTTTTGTACTGATGTATTTCTCAAGCCATAGAAATGATGCACGCACTTTGTATCATGAGCAAGGTGCTCTAGGAAATGAGCAAAAACATTTCTCATTATGCTAAAACCAGCTATGCTATATATGGTTTTGCATGCGTTATGCCCAGCGATGACGGCAGCGTACGACAGCCTGCTCCCTTTCCTCTCGCAATGCTAAAGTCTTCACTTTTTATTATTCGAGAGATTAATATTTTGTGTTGCAAAGGAACATATAATTATGAGAAGCGCATCATGCATAAAAAACAAGTTTGAGCACTCGTGCATAATGTTTAACAAGGATCGGAAGGATTGAAAGTCGAGATTTTTCGAAGATGAACAACGCTGTTATGTCTGCTGTTGCTCTGGGGCAACAACACCAAAACTATTTTCCCGCAATTATTGACTGCTGCACCATACTTCCAGCGCTATCTGTGGTTAGAGACGAAGACTAGCGAGCGTCTTTAGCTACACACAAATGCGTAGAAAGAGATACATCGCACTTTTGTAGTGTTTTATGCCAACAACCCAGAGGCGATGAATCAAGCTCCGCACATGCGTCTAAAATTATTCGGCTATAGCACCGCAAGATGGTAATGCGACATCTGTTAATCTTAAAATAGCTTATAAGGTGTTTTCAAACATTTATGAGCGTGCTGAATGGCGTGAACGTAAGTTACATGACAGGAATATTTCCGGCAAGATGGTTGCTAGCCAGGAGAAACAGTGAGCACACGTGGAAGCCGTGAATGTTTTGTCAAATCAGGGGCCGTACTGGGCAAATTATTTCAAGACTGACTAGTCTTGAAAAAAAGAAGTCTGCGCATGGAAATATTTGAACGAGGGCACATCGCCAATGAATTTAGCCCAATACTGCTCTTTGTGACAATAGGGGTTCCGTCCGCTATAGATTTACAAGTAAACGAATATTTGTTGATCAATAAGGCGATTAGTAAAACAGCAATTGTAAGAGTTTCATACAGTCAATTTTACGAGGGGCAGAAAGATGCCTTAAACTGAGCAGACCCAAGTGAGGTTATGGTGCGTCATAATAAAGCGATAGTATTAATACTGACCAGCCTGATTCTACATGGGCACATACCTGATGTCACATTTTTTTAAGGACTTTATGCGAGAGCACTATAACTAATGGGTTTAGTTTGTTTTGGGCAATGCCCTATACTCTGCACAAGTAATTTGGACTTTTTACAGCCTCACTGTGCATTATTTGAGTTTCTTCCGAACTGGAAAATTGTACAGTGACAAGGATGCCGGATCACTCGTTTGCAGAAACGTGCTGTAGAATGATAAATACACAAGAATGCTTGAAAGCCGAGCAAGTGATCTTTGTGTCAAACGACATGATGAAAGGTTTTAAGCTTTATTGTTCATTCACCACAATTGAACCCTCTCGCATAAACTCGAAAAATGTTTGCGTAGAGTATAACGCTGAATGAGAGAGGAAAACTTACATGAGGAAAAATGCACTCCTCAGCGTAAAGGTGTATTTTTACCGCTACTGTAGAGGGAAAAAGGCAAAGTGCCTAGAATGGAAGTCAACGTGTAATAATAATAATAATAATAATAATAATAATAATAATAATAATAATAATAATAATAATAATAATAATAATAATAATAATAATAATAATAATAATAATAATAATAATAATAATAATAATAATGATGATAATATTAATAATAATAATAATAATATAAAATTGGTGATGATAATGATAATACTAATATATTATCATTATATTATATTAAAATATTAATATTATTATTAATTTTGTTATTATTATTATTATTAATATTATTATTATTATTATTATTTTTTTTATTATTATTATTATTATTTCACGTTTTCCGTAATAAAATCACGATATGATTATCAGAGACGCCGTAGTGGAAGGGGTCCGAAAATTTTGACGATCTGGTGTTCTTTAACGTGCAGTGACATCACAGAGTATAGAACTCCGACAAACTCCCCAAGAAATTTTACGTCTGGACAGTTGTGCAAATTGAAGAAGGGCATATTGGCAACAACTGCAAACAAAGTATTATTAAAGTAAAGCTAAAAAGTTATTACAAAAAATGTTCACCTAATACAATAATTCTGAATGCGTAACTCTTTTGATTGCTTTCCAGTAGTGCAAGAAGAGTGCACCTACTTTATGTCTTTTGTGAAAGCAAGGTTAATGTCATAATGTAATTAGATATGTTGAGTGACAGTTCTCTAACCACACCGAAAGCCATGACGCAGGCTACACAAATTGTTATTTGCTTGTACATCACATCTTGCAGGAGTTTGCATAAATGACTGTTGAGACAAACGCCTTCAGTAGAGGAATGAAAGGCTTTATTGCCAACTTATTCTCGCCCTGCTAGTTAACCAGGCGAAGAAAACAGAACCGTGTCTCGAGCAATCGAGTCGTGTGTAAATGCTGCAACTTTTTCTCCTTCGAAGGTTGCAACAACATGCCCCACGCAGAAACAAAGTTCGCTAAAGCTGGTGAATTTTTAAAGGTTAGAGCAGCTTGGTAGGTCGTTGTAGGTGCGTACGTCTGCAAGTCTGACGGTACATTACCTTATTTTTCATCGCCGCCAGCGTGGACTTCAGTCCCTTTAGCTAGCTTCCGAAGTTGGCGGGATTGTAGGCTGTCTTCAAGAAGTATGACGTCTTTAATGTTCACTTCCGCGGTGCCTTTGCTGAGCTGATGATCGCAGTCCTTGAAGGTATTCCTTTTCCCATCGTCGCCAAAAGTCCTCTAGATGGTCCGGTCTCTGCTTCCATAATTGGTTCAGTTGGCACGATAACAACTCAGACGACGTCAAGCTTGGGATCGAGACAAGCCGCTTTCCTGTGAAGAAATGCGCTGGTGTGAGGGGTTCCGGATCTTGGATGCCCCTGCATATGTAGGTGATTGGCCTTAAGTTTACAATGGCCTCAAATTGTGTTAGAGTCGTGACAAGTTCGTCCTTCGAGAGAATGCGGTGTCCTAGTGTTTTCTTCTAGTCTAGTTTGACAGATCTGAGTGGACGGTCGTAGAGTTCCCCCAACCTTAGTGCTCGCTCGACAATAAACTTCCATTTATTCTTGCTGTATGCGTATGCATTCGCCCACATGATTTTCCGTAGTTTAAATTGTTCTTCTTAGCTTCGTTTGAACGTGAAAATATTGTCGGAGTATGCAGTCACAGGAATCCCTCTTCGTGAAACAAAGCGGCGAAAGGTATGTAGAAAACTGAAAGCAGACATGTCTTCAACCAGCGCGATGTGAATGGCTCTGATGACCACGCATGTGATGAGTAGAATGTAAGCTTTATTAAATAATCGGGCAACTTTGATGAGTAGCAGTTCAGCGAAGTCAATTCGTACAACTTGAAATTATTCGGCTCTATTGACTCTGTCGGGAGGTAAAGAAGGGGTTCATTCCTGAAATGGTCTTGCATGCTGACGGAAACAAACTACAAAGTTCTCGAATACTTTTTTGACTAGCTGCCGTGCTTGCAGAATCCAAAACGCACTCCTGTAAGTCAACGAGCGTGCCTCGTACACCAGCATATGGAAATCGCATCGGTGCTTAGAAACTATGAGCTCCAAGTAAGGATGCCTTTTCGAAAGAATCATTGGGTTTCACTCAGAATGAGGTTTTTCACTGTAGCAAAGCCGTCCTGTCACGCACAAAATATTAGTGTTGTCTAGAAAAGTCGAGGTGTTACGTATAGGTGACGTCGCGGAGGGCTGCTAGCCTCTACAAATCACCCTTATCTCTTTCCCAAAATGCTTCTGCTTGAACTTGGAGCAACCAGTACTTGTCAGTGCTAGCTATTTTGTGTGATTCGCTCGCAGGATTTCAAGCTAGGCGGTCGTGCCCTTGTGATCTCCGACGACAGCCTAGCTCCCGCCGACTGGTTCACCTTCCGCGCTCTCCTGACGCCGTGCAGCTCTCGCATTGTGGTGCCCCGCCCTTGGACTGCTTCGACCGGATCCCCACTTTCAAATCTCCTTCTATTTTTCGTCGCTTGTCTCTCTATTTCTTCATCTATTTCCTTCTATTCTTTTTATCTCTCCTTACCCCCACCCCTATAAGGCACTGCGCCGTGTCGCCTATAGGCAGACAGAAATTAGGTGCCTTTTTTCTTTTCCTTACGAACCACTACTACTACAACTATTTTGTGGAAAGTGAGAAATCCTGTTGCGCTGCTTTAATGCTTTAGTTCGCTGACGATTTGCAAGATCCAGGCACTGATCCAGTGTAAACAATATGTGGAACTGTAATTAGTGACATCAATAATCGGTTGCGCTAACTGGGATGATGTTGTAAGTGTAGTCAGTGGTTCGTGGACATCTACGTGGCGTGGTTTCCTGTCCTCTTTGGTCAAGAAGTCCGAAGGTGCTCCTACTTGTTGCGGCCAGTATTCGGTGCCTTTATGGTCCACAAAGGTCCATGCCACCACAACTGGGAAGGTTCAAGCTGCTCGGCATTGGATCCCTTGATTATCATATCTGCAGGGTTTTCTTTCTCTGGACAGTGCTTGCACCATTTTTGTTTGTAGAATCTTGAATCTCATCCACTCCTTGGCGTACTAATTGCTTCCAACGATGACCGTCGCCTCTGATCTAGTGGAGCGTTATCATTGAGTCCGTGCACAAGTGCACTCTTCTGAAGGAATCTGGAATGGGCTGCTTGACGCGTTTGTACAGTCTTGACGCGAATAAACAAGCTAGAAGCTTCAATCGGACCAAGCTTATCTTTTTATTTGGGCTATGCGAGCCTTGTAAAGGATCATTTGATAATGAGCCCGTTTTTCATGATTGAAGGTGCACAGGTAGGCGACCACGCCGTAACCGGATAGGCTTGCATCGGCAAACACGTGAAGCGTTCTGTTCTTGGTCTGTGGTGCCAACTTGTGCAGATAGAAACGAGCTAGTTCGATGCCGTGAAGAATATGGAGCTCATCATATCACCTTTTTCATTTATTTGGAAGTAAAGGTGGAAGAACAGTGCCCACTCGACGCTGAGCTTCCAGATATGCTGACAGCTAACTTTTGCTATGATTGAAAACAGGGTTAGGAATCCCAATAGGTCGTACAGTCTTGCGGTTTCTTGCAGAGAAAAGCTTTTCTTGTCAATGCGAGATTGCAGAAATGTTAATACAAGTCCAGAGAAAAGGACACCTTGACGGTATCTGGATGCCAAATCAGCCAAACAACCTTGAAAACACGCAGTGGCTTGCTGACAGGAAGCTTTTCGCAACCTTGTTTCAAGTGCTAGTGTTTGAGAAATGCTCATTCGTTTGATGCCCGTTTTTGAAGGTTCAAGGCAGCGACAGCAAATACTTTTGTTGTTTCCGCGCACATCTTGATAGCTTCATCAAAATTGTCGGCTCCAGTTATTATATCATCTACATAGACGCAATATTGCTGCCTTTAGAAGGTAGCACGGAACTCCGGGAACATCTTGTCTAAATGATGTCGAATAGTTGCCGCAAGTAGAATAAGGCTTGAAGTTGTACCGAAAAAGTCCTGTGTCATCTGGAAAGTGATCATCTTTGGGAGTGGCTTTTCAGTCAAAACAGGTTTCTCATACCATAAGTATTGCAAGCCATCACCATCGCCTTTGTTCATAAAAATTTGCAGAAATGCTTGTTCAATGTCAGCTACAAGAGTGATGAAGTTCCGATGAAAGCTCAACCATAGGCTTACTAGTTCGGCGTTTTGTTCGGGCCTACTGTGGATACTGTCGTTGAGAGAAATGTGCTCTTTTGCATGCGAAGAAGCATCGAAGACAACACGTGTCTTTGTTGACCTGTCTTTTCCAATTACGGCGTGGTGAGGCATATCATAGACTGGACCTTTTGTGATTACTGTGTCGTGGACCACTTGAGCCATGCAATTGTTGGCATATTTGTAGATGGCCGTGTGATAAGATGTCAGTGACTCAGAGTTTCGAAGAAGCTTTTTTGTGATCTGACTAAGCCGTCTTTGTGCTGTGGCTTTGTTGTCACATAGAATATCCGTTTTCCACTGAAGTCATAGTTCATAGCGACTATTCACTTGGTTGACGATTTCCTTGAAGTATGTGAGAACATGTTCGTTTTCGTTTGACAATTCTATTTCCACAGAGTCAACATTAGAAAACCTTTCGATTGAGTCATCAACGAGGTGAGTTTGTACGTTCAGAATCATAGCTTCCGTGCACAGCTGGGTGAAATTATTTGTAGCGGGTCCATGAACTGTCCAGCCGAACACTGTTTCTGCAGCCCTTAATTTTTGGTTTGTTACCTTTGTTTGGCCTGTCATAAATTCCCAGTAGTAATCAGCTCCAATTAGGATCGCTATTGACGTTTCGTCAGTGTGATTGGCTGGCAAATCAAAACGGGCAATTACAACGAGATGGCAAGCTGGGCCAGTTAGATTAAGTTCATAATTGAAGATTTTGTTGAAGCGTACTAAAACACGGACGGACAGAAGAAGCTGACAAGGACAGCGAAATTACAAGGCCACAGGTGGACATTTGTTTAAGTGGGCTGCCTCGAAGTAATGGAACTTGTTGATAACAGATCCTCTCTACGAGGAGTGCATCAATGCGTATCTTGATTCTTTGATTGAGCCGCGGAGGTGCTCTGTAACTCTCCTAAAGCTTCTCTTGTAATAGCTACCGAAGGATCCCACCAACAAATTTTCGTGGCTCGTCATTTCGTGCTTCAGTTTTTTTACAAGTCGGTTGTCACGAACGTCCTCTGGCTTCCGCCGTCAAAAAAATGCGCTTGATTGTTCTTGTCTGACCGAAAGACACAATTACGGTCGCGGTTTGAAGATAAATGAGCCGTTGTCCCGTGACTGCTGGCAGCTTAAGAAGCGTTGCCACACTCTCGGAATCGGAACTCGCGACGCCTGGCTCGCACCCGGACCTCGCGCGTCGTCGATGATATTTTCGGCAGCTGACCTTTCTGTGGCATTTTCGCGCCATCTGAAGCAGCGTCCATTTTGCTGAAGCTTGTCCTTCTTGACTGTGATAGGGAGTGCGGCTTTGCATTGTTCGGCAGCTTGTTCGTCGCTGTCACAGAAGAAACAAATGGTTCTTGTGCGGTACCCTGAAACTGAGAGGCTACTGGTTTCGACGTCATTGGTTTTAATATCTTGTGATATGTTCTGCGTGTCTCAGTTGCTTTATCTCGCTGGTTTCGGTCAATGTCAATGCCCAAAGACTGACAGTGCTCTCGTGCTTCCACTTCTGTGCGGATAAACCCCGCCGCAGTGGTCTAGTGGCTAAGGTACTCGGCTGCTGACCCGCAGGTCGTGGGTTCAAATCGCGGCTGCGGCGGCTGCATTTCCGATGGAGGCGGAAATGTCGTAGGCCCGTGTGCTCAGATTTGGGTGTACGTTAAAGAACCCCAGGTGGTCGAAACTTCCGCAGCCCTCCACTATGGCGTCTCGCATAATCATATGGTGGTTTTGGGACGTTAAACCCCACAAATCAATATTTCTCTGCGGATAAATTCAAGCAGCAATTGTAGGCTACTCTGCGGTGCGGAAGATGCTTGCTCACCTATTCCGTCACTTCCTCTAGGCGAAGAGAGTTTGTTCACGCCGGCAGTACTCGAGTATCAGTTCTCGCGGTAAACTTCGGAAGATGATCGGGTGTAGAACTGTCGGAAACGACTCCTCTGTTATCTTCAACGTCCATAGACCACAAATATTAGCCACGATGTTATCATACAAGCGACGCAATCTGCGTACGTCTGCGGTTGATTGAACGGATTGTTTTTTGATAAGGTGCCCAATGTGGTCTTTGACAATGATGTCTTGCTTGGTAAACCGGGCATTGAGGATGGCTCGTGCGTCTTCATAACACCTTGAACTCACAGCTGATTCGTTAATTGCAGCAGTGACGGGGCCTGTCAGCGCAAGTCTTGAATAGGCAAACTTGTGTACATCCGTCACTACGTTTAGAGACTGTTCCCAAAAGGGATGCGAGTTGCAAGGTGTTCCGGTAAACTTCAGTAGTTCTAGTCGCGGAAATCGTATGCTGTGATTAGAGGTCGGTGTAGGTGTCGCGGTAACGGCTAGGTTTGGCGGTGGATGTTCTGCCCATGGCCGCAACTGTAGAATCCGGCAATTAAGTTTAGACAACTAGATGGCAGCCTTGTCTGTGTACTCGGAAGCCCGAAGGAATTTTCGCCCAGTATCAGGGCCTGATAACTGCGGTTCTATCTCTCTATCAATAGATTTATGTTCGCCCGTGAAGCCTCCCAATCATCCTGCGAGCACCTGAAGATTGTGCAAGCTTGCTGCGTCCTTTGAAATAGCTGCTTCGATTTCAGTTACGAGCTTCGTCCAAAGCGTACAATGAGCTTTCCACTTGCCTTTAAGCAAGTTCATAATGATGGTAGGTTGAGTTGTAGCAGCCTGGGTGACTAGCCGGTAGATATCATAACAATACGCTTGTCTGTCCTCGGTCGCTGTGGATGCAGTCGTTGGATGTTTCCCGGTGGGTTTCCGGTACCACTTTTGTAGAGACAAATGTCTTCTGTAGAGGAATGAAATGCTTTATTACCAACCTATTTTTGACCTGCTGGTAAACCAGGCTGATGATGATGCTGATGACCTCAGATGAATGGCGCTCACCCACAGAGGGGGATGGGCCAAGAACCGGGCGGCAGGATACCTAAATGAGACTAAAATGAAATAAAGCCAATCTGAAAAGTTAGTTTAAAGATAATACTGCCAAATAACAAAAATGTTTGCTGAACAAGCGGTGAAACCATCTCTTGTTATTGACAGACATCGTTACAAATTATAAACTACAGATCTGAAAAGGTTAGGGTTCACTAGCACGGGAATCTGTTTGTTGCATTCATGTATTCAAACACAGAGGAGCATATATGCCTGTGGTAGTAACCAAATGAAGTGCCGCCAAGTGATGAAAGTAGATTTACTTGTATTCCTAGCTTTTGTATTGAGGCTACTAAAGATCTTTATCTCTGATAAGAGTAACGACGACAAAATAAAGAAAGATATTCAATTGTTTCAATTTCCTTGAAAAAAATGTAAAGCGGTGACGCTTTGTGTCGAGCTTTGTTGAGGTAATAATTTAGTCGTGGAACTGTACAGCGCAATCTGGTGTAAGTGACCTCTAACTGGCAAGATACACACTACTGTTTATTCCAGCAATACCTTAAATGCTCGAAATCTTCAAATTTATCCAAATTACATATTCTCCATTGCATACAAGCATTTCGGAACTTTAGCGCTGTCACGTAAGCCGTATCTGGCAAAACTGGGATGGTGGACCCTCTCAGGGATACGGCTGCTAAGGAGTCCGCCATCTCATTCACTTATAATCCGCGGTAGCCTGGTACCCCTAGCAAATGCAGTCTTTTTTACGTTTTTTCGTACTAAATGCCGAAACGCATTCATCAGCTCTGCATTTGCTGCCGAAGAAAGTGCATTACATACTGATAACGAATTTGTAATAATAACTGCTGATGATTCGTTTGAGGGCAATTTGCGTAGGTCAAGAACAATAGCCAATACTCTGCAATGAATGCAGGGGTATAATCTGGTAGTCGAATCGAAAAGGACCAGTCAAAAGAAGGAGAGAAGATGCCAATCCCAGCCTTTTTTTTTGACACAGATGCATCAATCTCAATGATATTGCTTATCTCTGGGTGAGCTAGATAATCTGCTAACTGGTCATTCAGGTTCTATGGTCCAATTGTTTCGCGTTATGAGGAAATATAGCGTTAAATTGTATGCTAAGCATTGAATTTAGGTTGTGTCGAGGCAAAGAAAACAGAACCGCGTCTCGTGCAATTGAGTCGCGCGTAAATGCCGCAATTTCCTCTCCGTCGAAAGTTGCAACAATGACAGACTGGTTACATAAACATGTAATTCACAAGGTATTCTTTCTGCCGGGATTGGAATTGCTCAAGGACTCCATTCAATTTGCTTGAAAAGGCACTGCACAAGTAGTACGTGATTAAAAAAAACGCAGGTCTGTGCGGAACCTGTAGCACTGTCGCAGCGAAAGCTCGAAGAGCGGCCTTTCAGAGCCTTTTCTCAACACTCTACGAGTAAGTGCTACAAGGACAATTGCTGGGTGCCCACTATGTCCTAAATAATCATGATTGATGTGTAGTAAGCTGACATTCACTGTACTATCCTTCACCATTCTTCCGAAAAGCGTAGTATATGCTTCACTCTTGTTTCGAAAATTCTGCAATATTTTTATGCAGTGGCTGACGACGATGAAGAACTATGGCTGAAGTTAATAGGTGAACAAGAACAAGTTTTTTAATGGGTTGGATTTTGGATGGCACACTTTTTACGCCGTTAGCATTGTGTGTCGCCTGGATCTTCCTTTAATATTCTAAAACGCTTTATTTTTTATATTAGCGAGACTCCATTCAAGACATCGAGTCTTCAAAAGGCAAGTTTTCAAACAAGTCCCAAACTCCAGCTGAGTCAGTGGTAGAGTACTGAACTTGTACGCCGTGGACCTGGGTTCAAATCCTATTGTGTCCTTGGTGTTTCTTATACACCGGGGTTTTCTCCTAATTCTTGTGAAATTTTTTACGGACATTGGCGGTGGTGGCGGAGAAGTAGGGCGCCCCACGTGACTTGTTCTCTGATCTCATAACAGCTTTCGGTGTAGAGTATAGTATTTACCGGTGCAGTCAGCAGAGCATAGCGACGTCGAAAAGTGTCTTGCTGTCTGGACTAGAGCAGATAGATAGATGATAGATAGATAGATAGATAGATAGATAGATAGATAGATAGATAGATAGATAGATAGATAGATAGATAGATAATCAAAACAGCCCAATGCCCGAATTTGGTGCTAAGATTCATTCCGTCCGCTCGCTGTGAAGTGCATGCTCATTACGAGTCATGGAAAAAGCGAAAGCCTTTTGAAATTTTGACTTTATGCTAACTAAAAGAGGCAATGCTTTTCCTGAATGTCGTTGTTGACCCTTTGCCCACCAATCTTGTGGGTAAGAAACTAAACAAGAGTGTTCTTTGTCGCATATTGTTGAATGAATATTTTGTAGTTTGAACACTTTAAGAAAACGTGTAACTCACGTTCCAACGCCATTGCTGATGCACAGCTCCCAGCTTGGGTCATGCAAGCTGGAAGACATTGTCCTAACGACAAGCGTATCTAACGCTGTACCTAATCACTAAGGGTTCAACACTTGCCTACCGACGTCATTGCCTCCTTGTTTCACTTCTTTCAGTGTTTTTATTAGCTGGTGCTATAGCACTCGAAGCAGTAGGTGACGAAGGAACATCGTTGTTTCATGCAGAAGTTCCACTGCGATTCCGACGAATCGAGGCGCAAAAGGCAAAGAACATACTTCTTGTTCACTGAACTTAATGACCACGGGCGCTACTGCAGCTACCGTAAATATTTCTTGATTATTTCCCCAAAAGCCTGCGTTGCCACCAAACTAGTGTTTCCTCTGGCAGCATGCTTCTGTCATAATGCAGTACTTCAGTAAAGCTGTTTTAGATAACGACGCCTTGCCACTACTAAAATTGCTGTAAATAAATGGTGTGAGAGGTACAAGGTGCGTCTATTAATTATTGTGCATGTGCATCGATGGTGCAGTAGCTGCAGCGCTAGTCAAATTTTGTAGCTTGCTTAGCGCTCAGTGTATCAATTCCCAGGTTATGGAAGTCAGCAAACCTTTTTTTTGTTTTTCTTTATTACCTGTTGTGTAAATTTTACCGACTTTGCTTAAGTAAAAAATAACGTCAGTGAGGTTTTCGTGAACCTCGACATAAATCAATTCGGTTTTTTTTAATTGTAGCGTTCTGGGTGGCCCTCAGGATGACGGTATTTGCTTCAGATTCATGCCTAGTCAAGACGTTCTCCTTCATCCAGGTAACCAGCCGAAGTTCCAGAGCTGGCTCGGTGTAGGTAAAACCAGCCTCACGCTGTAGCAACCTTGGTGTAAAGAGGCAGGGGCCGAAAGTGTTTTAATGATAAAAAATAAGGTGTTCATTGACGCGAGAGCGGCTAGAGAGGCGAAAGGCCGGAGAGTACGCCTTGGGTTGGAAAATGGCAAGAGGTGCAGAAAAAATTAAGGTGAGAGCATTCCGTTAGCGCTAGATACAAATTCTGGTGGTACTGGGAAAGTACTTTGTGTAGTGGGGTGTAGGTGAGGCGAGAAAGGCCGCCGTTCAGGATGATACCGTAGAACATTAGGAGTGCATCGAGCGTATACGTTAGTGCTATCCGCGTCCAATGCGATACGACAAGAAGAGGTCAGCGAAGATAAGCTGTTAAGTGTAGTCGTTGCCGCACGCAGCGGAGAACAGAAATAATTCCACCATCTGAGCTCAACGAAGCTTTGGCGAGCAAGCATTTTTTAGCGCAGCTGTTGTGGACGCGTGCCCACAAGCATACACGCGTAAATATAATTTTATAAGAGCTGATTACAAAATAAAGTCATTTATGAACGGAAGTTGATGCTTGGAAGAAGTATTGTTTTTTTACATATGGAGCTAGTTGCTCAAGCAAAGAATTCCGGTATATACCATGGAACATGAGGTAGACCACTTTGATGGCATCGCAACAAAACACTGGTTTCTCGTCTCGGTGGTTTCGGTAGATGTCTTGTGAATGAATGCATCTTGTACTTGGTAGGGAAAGCATCAAAGATGCAAAATGCAATAGTTATTTCCATTCGTTTGCTAATACATCGTTATTTCGATGCATGATTTTCCTTTTATTTGGCTGACATTTTCAGTAAAAAAAAACTGTGGTTATCGGTCCTCTTTCTTCTTGCTCCAGCAAGTCTGCCGAGGCATTCCTAGTAATGAGCAAGATGAATACAAAAGTACAATATATAAGTAGACTCACTCTACTAATTTGTTTTTCTAACACAAAAATCATTTTTCTTTTAATTACTAACATAGTAGTTTATTACATACCACGATATTTATTCTTACGCAGTGCCTGTGTGTGCTGAAAAAGTTCCACCTCCAGCTTCCTGGGAGCTACCTTTCAAACTTGGAGGGGTATGACACTGGCCTATTATAAATAAACTGCAGTTTTATTGGAGCACAGAGAAGCTTATTTCTGCAGGAGATTTTAAGCATATACATTAACTGTGTGGTCATTTTAGATCACATGCGGCTTCTACAACAACTTTGCTTTTATTTCGTAATGGAGTCTCAAGGTGTCACCCAGAACCACTGAGCAGGGAACTTCATTTTCTAGCACTCGCTGAACAGAAAGTCTGCACCTAAAAACAAAATACATGCTTGCCATTATAGATAACATCTACGTGGTGCTAACATGCAAGGCCTGCAGGCCGAAATGTGCTGCTGAATTTTTTTATTGAGAAAAGAAGTCATATGTCACCGTAATATTGCGGTATACCTTCGTTAACGTGGCCAGGCCAAGGTAAAGCACGTCTGGTCAGCTCCCGGCTTGCCGACTACAGCACACCTAGCTACATTTACGCCAAAAGTCATCTGTACGTTGTTTTTATAATTTGAACATTTACGCCCCGCCGCGGTGCTCTAGTGGCTAAGGTACTCGGCTGCTGACCCGCACGTCGCGGGTTCAAATCCCGGCTGCGGCGGCTGCATTTCCGATGGAGGCGGAAATGTTGTAGGCCCGTGTACTCAGATTTGGGTGCACGTTAAAGAACCCCAGGTGGTCGAAATTTCCGGAGCCCTCCACTACGGCGTCTCTTATAATCATATGGTGGTTTTGGGACGTTAAACCCCACAAATCTATCAATCTTGAACATTTATACTACAACAAGCGGTGATATTAGCACATAGGCCACAAAGCAACAGCATATATGAGTTACATTACATAAAACCACTATTTTACCTAAAAAAAGTGGGAAAAATGTCCTGATGACTCATCATAGGGCTCTCAATGCTTAGAAAAAGCTATCCGACTGATTCATCAAGGAATGGTGTTGCGACACAGAGCCACGTATTATGGATAAAATAAAGTTAGTATATAACAACCCAGGTGAATTGCTCAGAGGAGCACCTCACAACTTGCACACAGAGAAGTTGTGCGCAGCCCAGTTGCAGCAGTAAAAATGATCTCTACCTGCGCATTTTTGTGTTTTTATTGTTGTGTTGAGATACTGCAAAGCTCAATTCTTCACAAAGGCAAAGTGTTCTTACGCCCCGCTGCGGTGGTCTAGTGGCTAAGGTACTCGGCTGCTGACCCGCAGTTCGTGGGTTCGAATACCGGCGGTGGCGGCTGCATTTTTGATAGAGGCGGAAATGTTGTAGGCCCGTGTACTCAGATTTGGGTGCACGTTAAGGAACTCCAGTTGGTCGAAATTTCCGGAGCCCTCCACTACGGCGTCTCTCATAATCATATGGTAGTTTTGGGACGTTAAACCCCACATATCAATCAATCAGTCAAAGCGTTCTTACAGCAAAACTTCATTTGGCTAGACCAAAACAAAACCCTTTGCCTCATCTGGACAACAAGTTCTGTAATCGCTGTGCTGTGAGTTACGTCGTTTTCTATACCGTACTCAAGCGCAAGTACCTTGGATGCCCCGTCAATCACTCTGTTCTGTGCGTCGTAATCAAACACGCGCACACGTAGATGGGTAGTCAGTGACGTCATCTTTTTTAAAGCAATACTGACGTACGTGTGAATGCCTTCCTTCTTTCGAAAAAAAATTGCGCAGCTTCGCTAAGTTACACAAGACTGAGTAACTCTAGCTCTGCTGGGAACATTTCGACTCCTACCGTACGTTAACCGTTTGTACGGAACACTTCCGCGCTCATTGAATACGTGTAGGTGCATGATGATGTTTTTTGTGTTTTTCACATATAGTGAACTTCCAAAATAACACCTATGCCATATATTTCCCAAATCTTGTTTGCGCTAAGGAAATCGAACAATTCCCCCTAAGTCTCAGATCTTCAGTTCACCACCTGAAAGAATGTTCAGGTGGTGACTGAGCACCTGTAGGTTCATGATGGCTATAATTTTGTATTTACGACACAAAACCAGCCTCGACGGAAACAGGTCTAGTTGTTGTAAAATTATAAAAACGCAATTTTCAATATATATAAACGCTTGTATCTAAAGAAATGAGCTAAAATTGCTGCTGAGCGTTTCAGATGCCGTGCAGAAACGGCCTAGTTTTTTTACTTGACACAAGAACGGCAGAAAAGATAGCGAAGTGTTGCAGCATATGCGTACTTCATAAATTTGGCTGCCACTTATCTTCAACAAAATAAAAGTTTACTGAACACCTACCTCTCATTAGCGCATGTCACTACTGAGCCTAAATTTCGTTTCACAAAACTTTGTGTTTTTCAGCATTGGCCAGATGAGTTTACGTTTGCACAGAACTTTCGCGCGCACATTGCCATTTCAACATTCTTTCTCCGCAACGTCTTCTACAAGCACAGCCTTCACGTCAGTGCTCATACATGTCTCCTGGTGCTGTCATCTACATTGGGAGAAAATATCCTCAATGCGTGCAACAAAAAACCAACTTCTAGACGTCTTGTGTTCACGTGAACTCCCGCGCGTATGCGCCAGATATACTACTTGCCTAAACTCTCCTGCACTGTAGAAAAAACTACGTTAAGAGCTGCTAAGACTGTCACAAGCGTGAGACTCCGTCCGTAAAACTGGTTTGTATTGCTGCACGTTTGCAGAGCATTCTGTGAGCCCGTTCTCTTAAGCACACCTCACATGCTCGAAAGGAATAGTCCGCAATGAAGACACAAGTCTGAAACCTGCAGAGATACTGGCTTTGTTTTCGGTGGCGGTTGTAATTTGAGTGGGCAGGTGCACCCGTATACTTGGCAAAAGAAAATCACCAACCCAGTCGGTGATAGTGACCTTTTTATGAACAGTCCGGCCTTCAAAAAATTAAGGCATGGTCAGTGATTCATACGGTAGGGCGAGTTTCCCCTAAACCCACACAGTGTTTGAAATGTCGGCGTTATGGACATTCCGTTAGAGGGTGCCGATCTCTTCTTAGATGCCGCTGGTGTGGCGAGAGCCATGACAGCAGCGACTGCAGCTTTGGCGGAGAGAGGTGTGGCCCCCATTGTGCTCGTTAAAAAGAGTGACACGTGACGCTTCTGCATTGATTACCGCCATTTCTATAGAATCACGAAAAAGTACGTTTACCCTTTGCTCTGCATCTATGGCGCTCTTGAATGTCTTTACTGCGCCCGTTGCTTCTCTTCAATAGATCTACGTTCCGGCTACTGGAAGATCGCTGTCAACGAAAAAGACCAAAAGAAGACTGCGTTTGTAGCTCCAGACGGTCTATATCAGGTCAAGGTTATGCCGTTTGGACTATGCAACGCCCCAGTCACGTTCGAGCGCATGATGGACTTTCTACTACAAGGGTTCAAATGGTCAACATGTCTTTGTTATCGTGACGATGTCATTGTATATTCCCCAACATTTGAGACGAACCTTCAGCGTTTGTCAGCTATTCTCGACTTATTCCGCACTGCAGGCCTTCAATTAGGGTGGTAGGCCACTCAAAAACAAAAATTTCTTCAAGGGCAGGCAGCGTTAAAATAACTTTTTTCTCAAAACCAGCATGTCTTGTTTACCCAGCTATTTACAGTGCAAAATATTGAATATTTATTTATTGGGAGGTAATCTGTGTCGAAAATCACATTCAAATGTGCTAGCCACGCCAGCTGTGGTAAGTGACTAATGGGTACCTTTATTAAGTAAAGCTTAGAAATTTGTGTAACTAATGGCTGGAGCTATGCAGTGAACTAGAATAAATAATATGCAGTGAATATCAAGGAAGTAATGCTAAAAAAACAAAAAAAAACGTGGAAAAAGAGCCAATTTAGACTGAACCTGTTGGAGAAATTAGTGGTGAACTGAAAAATATTCGACGAATTTCTTTATTTCTAGTTCACTGCACAGATATATATGTTGCAAATTATTGTGCAAAATTTCAGTTCAAAGTATACGCTGAGAAATGCGTTATGAAAGTTTGTGTCGCAACATACAGAGCAAATTGTTATTTTCAGAAAAACTTAGGCAAACAATTCCGAGCTTGTAAAAAGGGTAACAATCTTCGCATGCAGGCCTAAAATGCACAAGATTCATAGCTGGGCCCTTCTGCGGAAGCATTATTGTCTCTTTTTGTTCGGGTGGTTGCTCGTCTTTTCTTCCTGGCCTATTTTGTCCCATCCGCTGACTTGCGTTTAGCATTCGGCATCCTCTGGTGATCCCTGGCGATGCAAGCTTTCGTCGTGCGGTACCCTGGTTCTATGCCAGCTTGCCTCAGGATATCTAGGGTGCTTACACTGCCATTATTATAGTGTGCCCTAGCATCATGCAAGGCAAACATTACTGCAGGCAAGCTTACGTAGACCTTTTTAAGGGTCCGCTGCCATATTAGACCATTGAAACACTCATTATCATTTTGAGTCTTTCCATGAAGGCACTTCATTAGAAGTTCATCAGAGCACTGATCACTGTAGACAGTTTTTAACTTTGTTGAACACATCATTTGGAAGTCCTCCTTTGTGTACATATTTCCCTTTGCCGAGTGCTTTGACCCTTTGGTATGTGCACGAGCTTTTCGGTTCAAGTGGAGACAGGCCATGTCTCGGCTGCTTGTCGGTAGAGCTGCAATGAAAAAAAACTGGCAAGGGTAGCCTTTTTCATTGCAGAAAGGTTGCCCACAATAGCCCTTATGGCGATGCCATAGTAGTTTTGCAGGCGGTCAATGAGGGCCTCAGTGAGCTTTCCCTTACCACTGAGTCTACGCACTGTCTTCTTCAGTTTTCTGAGGCAGCAGCCAACACGCTCCTGAACATGCCCAATACATTCCACTTTCTGCACACTGTCCTTTCCGTACATGTCTTTGACAGCGGCATAGCTCTTGGGATCACCATCGCCGTAGTAATGCAGGTACTTCAAATCTCTTTTGCCTTTCGACCTTTCAAATATTCGGAGTAATATTCGTTAGCAGTATGGAGACCAATCGTCTTCATACTGCCAGCCCTTCCTTCATGGTTTGCTTGACAGGAAGTGTGGTTTGCCTTCCATTCCTGGTACGAAGCACTATCCTGCCTCAACTTGCTTTTGGTTTTACAAGACTTACACGAACTAGAAAGGGCCTCAACATCAATAACCTTTCCCGTGTCAACAGCAATCACAGACACATAACGGTTCAAAGATGAGTGGCCACGCTTCTGCCACGGGCCATCACCTGAAACACCACACTCGGCACTCCCCACAACACGACAAACTTCCACAGCAGCATTAGTCATCGACTTCGACGCCACTTCTCCTGCCGCTGCTGAAAGCCGAGATGACAATTTGTTGTGGAGGAGTGACGTGGAGGAGCAGGCATGTTCATCACTTTGGAAAAAGTTTTCGCACCAGCTTGCTTTTTTCCTAACTGGCGCATCGCGTAAATCAGACGTACATTGTTCTCATTGGCACGATCCACCTTTCTCGACTTATGAAATGGGCGCTTGAACCCAGAGTCGGTACACACGACCACAGAAGACGAGCATATCCCTTGGTGAGAGCGTTCCTCGAGCTTAAGTGTTGTGTTCATGCGTTTGGAACATGCAAGCGGCGACCGCGAAGAAGCGCCTCAAGCTTCTTCGCGGTCGCCGCAATACCGGCGTCTCTGTCAGTAGGCAGGCTCGTCTTCGTGTAGCGATTTCCAGCAAACTTGCGCTTCCTCGTCTTCTGTGTTCTGCACTTCTCCATGTTGGTCGTAATATGGTCCTGGTGGCCTAAAGATACAGCCCTAGTAGCATTGACACGTGTAACAATTGCAGAACGAAGCCAGACGTAGCCTGACCAAAGCAAACAACAAAAATTCCGAGGAGCATCATGCGTGCCCCTTGTGGTTGCTGTTAGAGATAAACGAAGACTTTTAAACACAAAGTTGTATTTAATGACATCATCTTATATAACAATCACAATAAAATGCATAAAGTATTTTGAATAGCATTAATATAGACAAAACAACATTTGCTTTTGAAAGCGATTTTTCGAAATGGAAACCACAGTTGGAAATGTAGTTTCGGTTTTGCTATAGAAGCATAGGATATAGAAAACTTGCTGTAACTCGCAAACTTATGACGCTAGAAGGATAATGTTTTTACAACTTATACGTGAATGTTTGCGCGTGCATGAAAAAGGAAACCCTAAAAATTTATTTCGCAAAAAAATCACTTTTGAAGGTGGTCTACCACCTTAAACTCGTCGAAGTGCCACTTAGAACGCCAGTAAATTACGGTGTTGGGCCACCTTGTCGACGCATCTGGTGTGCAGCCGGACCCGGAGAAAATAAGTGCAGTCACCAATTTTCCTGTACCCCGGTCAGTCAGAGACGTCCGAAGTTCTGTAGGACTTTGTTCCTACTTTGGAAGGTTTGTGAAAGGTTTCGCAACTATCGCTCAATCTCTCACTGAGCTTCTGAAGAAACACGTCACGTTTACGTGGGGTACCGTCCAAGCTGCTGCTTTTTCTCATCTAGTCACGGTTTTTACGACTCCACCTATATTGGCTCACTTTGACCCATCCGCTCCAACAGAAGTCCGAACTGGTGCTAGTGGTCACGGCATCGGAGCCGTCCTAGCTCAATGACAACGGGGAAACGACCGAGATTTCGCCTACGCTAGCCGCCTCCTCATAGCTGCTGAGCGCAAGTATTCCATTACAGAGCGTGAGTGTCTTGCTCTTGTTTGAGCAGTCTCAAAGTTCCGCTCATATTTATATGGCACAAACTTCTCTGCAATAACTGAATATCATGCGCTATGTTGACCTACTTCACTGAAGGATCCTACCGGCTGGCTCGGGCGCTGGGCTCTGCGACTGCAGGAGTATACCGACACGGTGATATACAAGTCCGGACGCCTACATAAGGACGCAGACTGCCTGTCCCGCTACCCGGTTTCTGAGTCGAGCACTATGCCTGACAACGACACCGAGTCTTGCGTCTTTTCCCTTTCGCAAATGGCCTCCATTGGTGAAGAGCAGCGCCATTATGCGTACTTGTGCGCTATCGTTGAACACCTCGAATGACCATCTTTCAATCAGTCCCATCGCTCATTCGTGCTCCACAATGGTGTATTATACCGCCAAAGTTTTGAGCCGGATGGACCTGCCCTGCTGCTTGTCCTTCCGAAACAGCTTCGCTTGGAAATTCCAATGAACTTCATGACCTTCCGACTGTCGGTCACCTTGGTGTGTCACGCACTTACGACCTCATATGCCGACGCTTCTTCTAGCCAGGGCTTGTACGCTCAGTAAGAAGATACGTTGCGGCTTGTGAGAAATGTCAGCGCCGCAAAATGCCATCGACACTTCCCGCCGGATACTTTCAACGACTTGACATTCCGTTTAAAACCGTTCTTCCGCGTTGGCTTGAACCTACTTTGCCCTTTCCCCTTGTCTTCCTCGGGTAACTAGTGGATAGCTGTGGCCACCGACTACGCCACGCCTTATTCCATCACACGAGCTCTTCGAACGAGCTGCACCACAGACGTCGCCGACTTCCTCCTAAAGAACGTGATTTTGCAACACGGAGCCCCATGGCAGCTGCTTACAGGCCATGGCCGCACCTTTTTGTCGAAGGTCATAGCCGACATCTTGCAGTCCTGCCGAACGAGACATAAGCTGACTACATCATACCATCCACAAACCAACGCAACAAACTCATGGAGCGTCTAAATCGAACTCTTACAAACATGCTCGCTAAGTTTGTTTCTACCAACCACACCGACTGGGATTTTGCGAAGCCGTAAGTCACATTTGCCTATAATTTTTCGTACCATGACACTGTCGGTTACTCTCCATTTTTTTTGCTGTTAGGCCGAGAAGCAACATTGCCTCTAGACACCGTCATACCGTCCCCTGCAGTACCGACCAGTGAATATGCCATGGACGCTATAACTCGGGCCACTCATGCAGGCGAAATCACCCGTACTCGCTTTCTGACCTCTCAAGAGAAGCAACGGCGTTTTTATGACCAATGACACCACGACGTGCACTTTCCGCCCGGTTTTTTAGTCCTGCTCTGGTCTCCGACCCGTCAAGTTGGCTTATCAAAAAACTGCTTACTCGCTACACAGATCCATACCAAGTCCTTCGTGTGGTTACTCATGTGACATATGAAATCGGTACTCTCTCCTCATCGCCTTCATGTGTCCGATAGGCTACCGATATTGTGCATGTTACGCGCTTGAAGCCCTACCACTTTCCTAGTGACGTTGACATTTAGATGCGCTGAGGCGGCTCTTTTGCCACCGGGGATTATGCTTCATGAATGCGAATTGAGATTCTAGGGGGCGAAGCGCCTGTGTGTCTGACGAGAAATACGAAGGGTTGTCTCCGCTCGATCGCTGGTGAACTGGTCAGCTATTACTGCTGGTTTCAAATACATCTAATTCACAATCTCGCCGATACAACGTCTCTTCTTTTCCGTAATAATATATTTAGCGCGACTTAAGAACGTCTCACTCAATAAAAGACTAAAACACATCCACCTTGATTCAGCATGCTTCGCATCACTTCGATTCTCAAGGCACGTGGGAACTGCCTAATTTTTTAACGATGTGACAGATTTTCTGAACTAGACTGCCTTTACACATGAGGTCTGCCATATTTATTCCAACCCGTCAGTGCGCTTGGATATTGCGAAGAGAAGCTCGGTGCGCGTGTTCAACGCACCAGCGAGTATCACACTTCTTAGATAGAAGACACTTTAGCTCTTTGCCGCCGCGTCGACAGCTCAATGGCGAAGAATTACCGTGGGCGCCAGCTGCTCATATATATTAGGACTCTCGCTTTTAATGCGCTTGTGGTGAAGAACCCCCAAGATCATTGCCAGATGGTTTCGCTACCTGTCAGCGCCTTGATGAGTTTCAGACCACCTAGTTGCAACTGTATACATCTGACCTTATCTCGAGCCTTTATACTGCAGATCTGCGTCCATTGATCCGCTTCATCACTTGATAGAAACTGCATGCACAAGATTCACCCCGCCATATTGATATTCGTACGATTCCACCTGTTACCAATCGACATGACTTTTTCAGGAAGGAGCTGGCGTCCGTGACCGGTATGCCAGTTCTGGGCCCGCATTCCGTATTGACACGAAGTTTGCTCCCATTGCTGCCACGACACCTCCACTCCAGCGAGCCCTAATGCAGCTACAAGTGCCAGGAGTGCAACTCACTCGCATCGCGTGTACCTGCCAAGTCTTACAACGCCTGGCGCACTCTGCGCGCGACTTGCTTCTGTTGCGGCATCCGTGGCTAAATTTCAAGATTTTTCTGATGCCATCTGCAAGACGAAGTACGAGACTACGACGAATTTGAACAAGATGGTGTTTTGGTTTAGACCAAAAGATTGCCGCCCATGCTAGAACAGCCCACGTTGATCGCCGTCTCCGCAGAACTTCGGCCCACTTGGTTGCTTCCGCTTCCAGCGCCATGGCTCCCCTTCACGTATGCGGCGCTCCTCTTCAGCACTTCGACCTGATATTTTGAGTCCTGAACGTCAACAGAAAAACTAAAGCATGCTGCTTTATAAGGGAAAGCAGAATTTTTTGAACGGCAACAAATTCGTCCTATAGATGTATGTGAATGTATGTAGATGTAAATGTCTTATAGTTGTATGTGGAAGGTCTACAGACGCAGGCACTGATAGACAAAAGCACATCACTTTCCGCAATTACTGCAGACTTTTCTTCCCGCTTGAGAAAAGTTAAGACGCCAATAGATTGTCCGTACAATGTGGAGCGAAGGAACATCGCTGTGCGGATGGAGTTCACAGTCGGCCTTCAGGTATTGCACAGTGCATATTTTCAGTGGTGACATCCTTCGTCGCATGCTGTTTTTTCTTACTCCCTTCATGCACTCACGCAGTTTTTTCAGATGGGATATCCTTTTTTCAGCACCAGCTTTCGTATCGTGTCCTCAGCGAGTAATTAGTAAGTCAGAGGCTCTGTTTTCATCCGATTTTTATCTGCACTGTTTTGTTGCAGCCGATGATGGCTGTATTCCGCCAGGAGATTAGTAAATTATCATGCTCGCTTCAGATACTATTATTACCAGCGACGTGTCCATTGCTGCATCTGTTCGCTCCAAACCTGTGGCACTTACCATTGCACCTACCCTTGTGCCATTCTATGAGGTAAAGCATTGCTCACTGCTCTGAACCCAACTTTGCCAGTGATGCTGCTCCAGAGCCCTGCCGTGAGTTGCTTTCCTGATGCGGAACATTTCCGCTGGTTCTCGATCACGCAAAATCACCACTTTTGTCTGCTTTACTGATTCTAATGCTGCCAGTTTCGCTTTGAATGGTACCATCAGTCCCTTCTTCACTGTAGAGCAACACAGAGACTTTTCAGAACTTTTTAAAAGCACAGCTTTTCGTATGACATACATTCTAAGGTACTGGCCACACGTCCGCTACAGATCCCCGCATCGAATCCAATGGCAGCTCTATTGTACGCTGCCAACCACGCCATGTGTCTTCGGCCTAACGGCGAAGCATTGTGGACAACGTCAACGAAATGCTCAAACGTGACATTATGCAGCCTTCGCCTTGCTCTTGCTCGTCCCTGTGTTATTGGTCCGGAAAAAGAACGGTTCTGTCCGTTTTGTGCTAATTACTGAGCAAATACTTAGATAACAAAAAAGATGTATATCATTTGCCACGTATACACGATGCCCTAGACTCCGTACAATGCGCAGAGTAATTGTGCAGCCTCGACCTCTAATTCGGGTGTGGCCAACACTTATGCACAAAGCAGACAAGGAAAAAACATGCTTTGCAACGCCTGACAGGCTTTACGAGTTCAACGGCTTGCCTTTTCGGTTATGGAGCACTATGACCACATTCGAGCGCATGGTAGATATTGTTTTACGTGGCCTGAAGTATGCAACCTTCTTATGTTATCTAGACGATATCGATAGTCGTTCTTCCACAGTTGCTCAGCACCTGAAAAGTTTGAACAAAGTTCTATCACGAATTTAGTACGCTGCCATTCTGCACCAAACCAAGGAGTGCTGTTTCTCCAGCAAACGCATCACAGTCTGGAGTCACCTTGTCAGCGAAAACGACCTCAGACCAGACCATGACAAGGTTACTGCCGTGATTCGTTTTCTTTTTGCAGTCAATCCAGAACAATTGCCAAGTATCCTAAGCTTGGCGTCTTACTACCACCGCTTCATCAGTAACTTTGCTGCCATGGTAGGGCCATTACACAGGATTCTGGCTTCCGGAACGGCCTGCACCTGGACTGATGTCTGCGAGTGTGCTTCCAAGTTCTGATACGTGCGGTCACATCATACCCCGCCCTCCGTCACCTCTACGAGAGTGCATCCACTTTTCTGCACATGGATGCAAGTGATCACGAAATCAGTGTTGTTCTACTCCAGCGCCACGACACTTCACGCGAGCGAGCAGTTGCGTATACCAGTCACGCACTCATACCAGCAGAGCAAAACTAGCAGATAAAATAACAAGAATGTCTCGCCGTATTTTGGGCCTTTGAAAAGTGTTGACCATAATTTCATGAATGCCACTTTATTGTGATTACCTTACATAATGCTTATTCTGGTTGCCCTCACTGAAAAATTAGTTTTGACACGTCAGTCGCTGGAACTGTGTTTGCAAGAATACACTCTTTATGTTTTGTGCAAGATTAGAAAACATCATGAGGATGCCGACGTTTTCTGTCGCTGCTCTCTGTCGAATGATCAATGCCCCTCAGGTGATTAAGCGGCTTCTTCTTCAATCAGGTCGTCACTCCTTACACTTTCTGAGTCCCCATGTCTCAACAACACGCTCAGTTTGCCTCGTGGTGACATGATGACCCCTGCTTGCACCGTATAATCGGAGACCTAAATGGCATGCCTTTTCCGCCTAATTCCAGACTGCGCCGTCAGCTACAGCTGTTCAAGCTGGAGAACAATGAGCTATAGCGCTATAGTTGTAATATATATGACTACTTCCAGGTTCAGTGCGAAAAGATATCCTCGAAGCACTGCTGACAATGCATGAGCTGGTCACGTAGGTTTTCAGAAAATCTGCAACGGTGTTAGAAACCGTTTCTTCTGACTTGGTCTTCCTACCTTTTTGTCTAATTACGTCGCTTTTTGTTCTACTTTCCAACGACAAAAATGACCAAATTCAGCTGCTGCTGGCTCATTACAACCATTCCTATATCCTGAATCACCTTTTGTCATCGTCGGAATAGACATTGTCGGACCAATTCCCGTAACGCCAGCATGCCACCGCTAGACTATCACAGTTGTCTACCATCTCACACGATACGCGAGACCACTCCTTCACGCACTAGTTCAGCCTCGCACGTTGACGCCTTCTCTTTAAAAGCCGATGTGTTGCGTCAACGTGCACCTCACTTGTTGTTGAGTGACAGAGACATAGAGGAAGGAAAGACTGAGGAGAAACCCTACGGTATCCCAATGCATTGCGAGAAGTGCGGCGGAAGTGACGTGAAATATATGGTGCAAACGAACTGGTATGGCGCGAACAAAAGACCAGACGCTCCTCGGCTTGCTCTCCGCGCTGATTTGCTTCTTCGCGGATTTGTAGTCCCGGAGTAAACTTAGCATGTATTGTGGGATTTGCACGCTGTAAAGTGTTGCGAGCACGCGTTTCCTAAATTATTCGTGCGTGGCAGCCCGAGGGCCCCGTGCTCAAATTGTTCGTGGAGTGTTTTTGCGCAGGAACACAGAAAGCACCGGTACGTGCCATATTCAAAAACGTTAAGCGCCTGCATCATCGTATTCGAACTCACTCGCCAGTGACTTACATGTTCTTCTGGCTGTAACGCCTTTTTTTTTTCTTTTCTCGCAGCCCAATTTCGCGATCTATGGGCGGATTAGTGGTTTTTTGCTCCAATATATGTTGTCAGCATGGCACTACACAATTTTAGCAGCCTGCTTAATAGCTATTTCCTGCAACGCCAACATACATACCATTTGACGCAGCTTCACGTCAAAAAGAAGACATCATTGTACTGCATACGCGATTATGCACATAGAGTTTTTAAATGAGCCGTCAAATACTTTTTCACGCAACCACGAAATGAATTTACTGGAAGAATTTATTGCCTTACGAACTCAATGCTGCAAAAATGTTAAGATTCTGTTCAGTGCGAATGGAATTGAAAATGTTTCTCGTATGCTGCGATTGCATTCTTTTTTCTCTCGTTCTAACGAAAGCGCTGGAAGCTAAGCAGGGAGGGATGGCAGGGGCTAAGAAACTATGTCACCCACGCCTTGTGACCTTGAGAACTTTGTTTTGGTTTTGTTTTTCTCTTTGAATGCGTGGTTTTTCAGTGTGATTGTTCTTTCTCGTGGGGACAAGTTGCTGCCTGCCGCGGCAATCTCTGTAACGAGCGAGTGCGCCATGTTAAAATCAGGCAACGGCTGATAAATTGCCTTGGTACGTGTGGTTTCTGAAGCCTTTTGTCATTTTTCAAGAGAAAAAAAACCATTTCAGCGGACTTTTATAGTTTATGGTGAACTCCAGGCCACGTGCTGTGCTATAACAGTTGGCTCGCGTGTTGTCGGGAACCTCTACTACCAATCGGCAGCGTTATATGACCATTCTGAAAAAGTTTAGCAGGGCCCCAGTGCGCACGTTTACAACTAACACGCAACTAACGTAAAGCACAAAATACATACACTCGTAGTCCGATAACAACAAGAAAAATTTTGTTGCCCTTCTGTATGAACGTCACAACTTCTAAAAACGCGATAAGATGCCTAAGACACTAAAAACAAAACTTCGCCTGTTATCTCATAGGACACAATGAGTAAGAACAAACGGATTGTACAGCCAAGAGCTCCGCATGCAAATACCATGCATTAGTGATCAACAATGAAGCAAACGTACGCGAAAAACAACACCAGATACTTAAGACAGGGCACGCCATTGACACCGAGTATGCAGAACAGCTGCGCATTGCGCAGCTTTCCTAACGAACAGGTGAAAGGAGCAGCCTTCGCGAATCGACTTGCCACAGACGTTGCTTTGAAAGCTGTTGCTCGGCGGAAATCAAATAGTGTTTATCATGCTCCTCCGTTAAGAGGTAGTGCAGGTGTTTGTTATGCGGCGGCTTCACAGGTATAACGTCAGGGCCACTGTTTAGTATTTCTTTCTTCATGAACCTCTATCGCAAGGCTCTTTTTTTTCCATGGCTCTCGAAGAACTTCTAAATATTGTGGGACAGTTCATAAGACTACATCAGCCTACGACTTACGAACCAGACAGTAGCATTTTTTAGAACTCTAACCGACACAACATCAAAACCACAACAACGGGGTCAATATATTGCCCTTCGTGAGGTTCGCGCACAACACTGCTGTTCACTGAACCAATGAATATCCACGTTTCTTCCTCGTATATGGTCATGCGACGTCATTCACCATAGACGCCTCTTTCTTTATTGTAACTACAAAAACCTCCGCAACTACACCAAAGCATTTAGTCTTCAGGTTTTATGACGGTCGAAAACGTGCTGAGCTCAACACGGAGGCCAGTCAACAAGACCGCAACCAACGCAATGACAGCTTTCTTCGAAACGTCAGCTTCCACCTTGGAGATGAACTAGTACTATGAACGCTTGCACGTACTACCACATTGTGTGAGAAATTTCAGTAACACGTTCTCGCACCTTACGTTGTTCGTAAATGAACAGCATCTGCAAACTACCTTGTCGCTTACATGCAGGGTTCTTCGAAGAATCATCACTGGGCCTCTGAGATAGTTCATGTTTCGCATTTGAAACCATTAGTTCGCCGCGACTTTCTCGCCTAGGTCTTTGCCAGGTTGCCGCTTGAGTTCCCGGGGAAGATCTGTGTGAGCATTACTTACGCTCCTCCTCTCCTCATTTTTACATACTCATCATAACCGTTGCGGTTTGTGTTGCAGGGCATATACTCGAGACAATAAAGAAGAATAGATAGATAGATATGTGGGGTTTAATCTCCCAAAACCACCATATGATTATGAGAGATACTGAATCGGAGGGCTCTGGAAATTGCGACCACGTGAGGTTCTTTAAAGTGCACCCAAATCTGAGAACAAGGTCCTTCCGCATTTACGCCTACACCGGAAATGAAGCCACCACAGCCGGAATTCGATTCCGCAACCTGCGAATAAAGAAAGGTCTTGGACGCTGTCTTACAATACATATTCGTGACCAATCTACTTTTGTTTTACTAAGAGGTATTATACATAAATTGATTGCTAGCAAACCCAATGCTAGCAGACGGATTTTGTCAGGTCTAGAAGTACGGAGGCTTGGCCGAGTTCGTAAGGCATTAGGAACCAACATGGAAGTGCCAATAGACAAGGAGCTGAAAAAAAGAGCTGAGAGAATTAGCGTTTTTTGAAACTGATTGTATTACATCAAACAAAAGAAAAACGATATACCTTATTATAGATGGCGTAGATGCGTACAAACTTGCGCAGACTGTTCGCAAATAACCAATCCCCCCCCCCCGACGCGCACGCACGCACACAGACACACACACACACTTTGATGAAACACCAGACTTTTACATCTAGTAGATTACATTCCCACTCCAGCAGTCTCATTGAACGTTGGCTTGTGCACGCATCGCCTTTTCCTTTCATCAATGACGCTTCGAATATTTCCCTTGTTATTTGTTCTAACATCTGAAATTTTTTAGATAAAACAGAAAGGCAATGCGTGTGAATTTCAACCTTCACTGAACTTGTTGGAGGGCGAATGTAATCTACTGCATAAGTCTGGTGTCTTACGAAAGTGATTTTGTGTGGGGGACTCGTCCTTCCTCTCCTTTCTTTCCGGTCCTTGTTTCTTGGTGCTTCAACGTCGATTTCCATTGTGAGGTCTGTTCTCAACCTTGTTTGCTCTAGTGTATACCTAAGCTGTGTTCAAAGTGACTAACGTAGCTTACGCATTTAGTTTTAGTATCCGTGCTGCTACGCCAATGTGGCCATTTCTTTATTACGCTAATTCATATTTTTAAGAAAGTGAAGTCTTCCAAAACACACGAATGAGAAAAGGTGCACATACGCATGTGCTTAACAGTACGTTATGCTGGGCTAGTTGGTACATATTATGCTGAAATACGTGGCACATGTTTGACAGGTCTTTCTGTCTCGTCTTTTTTTAAATTTCTCTTTGTAAAACTTGCGCCACGTATTTCAGCCATGCATGTGCTGTCTGAGTATACAAGTGCTTGGAAATCTGGTCAAGGTTTCTCTATCAACCTCTGAAACAGATATGTGCGCACATTTTTGGCTGTTTTGCGTGTGCAAATTAGAGATACTTATTTCACCTCTTAGCTGGCAAAGTTTGAGAACAATGCAATTGCATAATTTACGTAGTGAGCACTTTTCGTCGAAATATGGCAACGTGAGTGCGCTGAAATACCAATTACTAAGTTCCGTGATGGCGTTATATTTAAAAAAATTGTGGTGCATGATTTCTGTCATTTTCTAACAAATCATAGTACGAAATTAATTTCGTAGTTTTTTGAACGCGTAAAATATACATGATGTCGATAATCCACAAAAACTAATTTGGCCTTTAAACCAAGAGGTGTTTTGTAAGCCGGATGACATTTTGTAGAATAACCTCAATTAAAATGCGTGCTAACACCCATGAAGGTACTTTAAAGGGAACGGACTGCTCTGCATTACAGTTTTACGTCATTCTTTGAGAGACGATAATTACTTAATTATATCGTATTCATTACTAATATTGTCACATGCTCCACAATGTTTTTGCACTACAAAAGTATGTAAGTAAAATTATCTTCAGCTATCAAAATAACCTGAGTGATTCATTTCTTCTCATAGCATACAGATGAAGTGGTTGTAATTCACTTTAACGTCAATTGATGCTCTCATTTTTAAGTCGGTGTATGTGCTGAGGAGACGACACCAGCGACACCACCCATTACCTAAGGTTAACTCTTTCGGACGCTGACATTATGAGGGAATAAAATACGATGTTTTTTTCTTTGCCTGCATGATGTCTACGATTTTAGATTATGTTACCACAACTTTTTTCGCATGCTCAAAATATAGAAATTTATTGCGTGCTCACGGTGAAGGGAGTCACATATTAAAACGGTTCTTTAATTCGTTGAACATCAATTGTGAGAGAAATAGTACAATGTAGCAAGAGATAGCTTGCGCTCTACCATAATATAGCCCAATATGTCTCGTCCACAAGATCTATACCGCATCTCTACTTATGAAGCAAGAACTGCCCACAATACAAACCTGTTATTTTACACTGCTTGGCAGCATTCCTTTCTTTCAAGGAAAAAAGGATTTGTTGAACAGAATTAGTTGGGACACACATTAAGCATGCGAGACGTGAACGGACAGACGTAAGCATGAGACATAAGACAGATTTAGTTGAGTGTACGTAACATCTTTGCAGATTAAGCCTAAGGCAGGCTGAGTGGACTCGGCCTTCCATAGCATAATAAGTGTACAAGGCTTCTGCGTACACTTAACTAAATCTGTCCCAAATCTGTTTAAAAAAGTAGTTGACAAGTTAGAGTACATCATAATCTACTCTGCGAGAAAAATGAGCCGCTCCAGACAAAGAAAATATACTCATGCTCGCGTACTTCCGTTGACATGTCTGTCCCTGCGTATGTGGCCGGATATTTCGCCCTCCGTGACAATACAGGCCTATAATAGTGTCCCTGTTCCACTCCGCAAGCATCAAGAACCTCGTAACTTTTTTCACTAGTATAATATCGCAGCTTAATGAAACATATTATTATGCAAAATAAAACGAAAATATAATAAATGTTACGCGTAGTGCTTATACTCACCTACAAAGGGTACACACAATTTGGCTGGAGGCCCGCTAGTACGACTGTCTTTCACGGAAGAAGAGAAGGTGGGCCGCAAGCGGTTCTACGGCAAGCGGTACGGCGAAGGGTCTCAAGATTGCTAATTTGTCGATAACAGTGAAAAAAAAAACATGGCCAAGTCAGTGGAATTGTCACTGGCTTACGCTATACAAATGAAAGTTTTTGAAGTTTTCTTCCCGATTTTCTAACATATTTCGGCGAATTAGTTTGCCTCCAGTAGGTACCCTTAATTGGTCGAGTACCGGACTTAGTGGCCGTTAGGGTAGGATAGTTGGATATGCCTGCCAATGCCATCCTTGGCTAGCAAGCTTCAAAGACTCTGGCCGATTCCCATTATAGTACCGACACGCAGTCTTCGACGACATTGACAACGTCCCAAACGAGCTGTAGAAATGAAGACGGTGGCTATAGGAGTGATCGGAGTGAGCAAGACGCAAACCATCTTTTTTCGTTTGCACAGCCGGAAAAGGTGCTTGCATTTCATGCGACTTTGCGAGTCATGAGGGGTACACCCCGGCCAACAAATGCGAGATCTTCCTAGCACCCCTAGATTGTTTGCCGGTCAGGAGGTGTGACACTGCTGGGGCACATGCATCTTCATGGTCTTCGCAAGGTTGCGTCAGAGAGTGCTGATGCTGTCATGCCACTATGATCTTGAGACGTGATTAACAGTCAACATAGAATGCAGAAGTCAGGCAGACTGGCAATTTCTAATACCTTGTTACTATAAAAATTTCATGGATAAAACTGAGAATGACTACCGAAAACAATCATGATTGGCCTTACTACGCCCACTGCAGAACAAATGCTTCTCCCACGATTCGCCAATTCTTTCGGTCTTGTGCTTTCAGTTGTCCCGTTATACCTGCGGAAATTTTTTTCTTTTCAACCCACCTAATTCTCTTTCTCCCCTTTGTGCGTTTGCCTTCTCTGGGAATCCAGTCAGTTACCCTTATTTACCAGCGGTTATTCTGCCTACGTGCTACCTGCCCGGCCAAAGTCCGTTTTTTTCTCTTGATTTCAACTATGATACCCATATATCCGGTTGGTTTCCTGACCCACTCTGCTCTATTCTTGTCTCTTAAGGTTACACCTATCATTTTCTTTTCTATCGCCCACTGCGTCGTCCTCAATTCAAGCTGATTCTCGTTTTAAGCCTCCAGCTTGCTGCTGCGTATGTAAGTACTGGCAAGATGCAGCTGTTATATACTTTCCTCTTAAAGGTTAGCGGCAGATTTTGAAATGTTTGCCGCATGTCACAAACAACACTCCCATTCTTTTATTTATTTAATCTCATTGTTTGGCTCCGCGAACAATACGAGGTCCTAAGTAGACATATTCCTTTATATTTTCCAGCGTCTCTCCACTTATCGGAAAGTACCGTTTTCTGTCGAGACTGTTGAACATTACTAAAGTTTTGTGAATATTTTCTTTGAGACCAATTTTGCTGCTTTCGTGTGAAGTTCTCTAATCATGAGCTGTATATTGTCTCCTGAGTTCCTCATCAAAGCAAAGTCATCAGTGAATCGCAGGTTACTAAGATACTCACAATTAACTCTGATCGCAAACCCTTCCCAATCCAGGATCTTGAAAACTTTCTGTAAACTGATGGTGGATAGCGTTAGACAAATCGTGTCTGCCTGCCTTACACTCTTCAATAAAGACCCTTTCACGGTAAAAACAGTGAAAGCTTGCTTGTATAAAGCTTGCTTGTAGCAAGCTTTATTGTTCTATATTTGGTGTTGTATTGTGAAGCATGCATGCCACACGCTTGTTTTTGCGAAGCATGCAAGGTAATGTTAATGCGTTTCCAGGCAGAGAAAGTTATTTTCACGGTATGCACAAGCAGAGGCGTAGATGAACGGTGAAACACCCGCTTGCCACGCAAATGACCCAGGTTGGATCCCTAGTAAGGCCCGCAATTTTTCCTAAATAATTTCTTTCATATACACTCATTCGCAAACATGATGCAGCACAATTATCCAGTGTGTTACTTTGCTTAAGAAGCATTTGCTCTAATTCTTTATTTTTTGCTTTACACCTTCTCACTTTCAATTGCTATAACTATTGTATAATGCCTGTAACTATTGCTTGTATGCCCTGTTGTTTCTAATCTTATATGCACATTGTTTTCTGTCCTATCATCCCTCCTAGGCCATGAAATACAATCTTGTAACGCGTCCGGTTTGTTTTGCTGTCTGCCAGACTCTGCCACTCAAGCCACCCATTGGCTTTGGCAGGCCTAGTCACAAGTACTGTTTTATTTAAAGAAATAAGAGGTATTAATATTATTATTATTATTATTATTATTATTATTACTATTTGCATTTCTCTCCAATTTTCTCTCACGCAAGGACGATGATTTTTCGCTCACAACCAACGATGACAACGCCGCATTTTCTGAAAACGAGCACTTTAACACTACCCCGTTGAGAATTAGCGTGTGTATGAAGAATGTTCTTCTGGCATCTCCGTCGGGTGTTCCTGATAAAGCCTGATTGATTGATATGTGAGGTTTAACGTCCCGAAACCACCATATGAATATGAGAGACGCCATGGTGAAGGGCTCCGGATATTTCGACCACCTGGGGTTTTTAAGCGTGCACCAAAATCTAGAACCAGCTGCGCCAGTGTTCGTTCATGCTGAATTCACAAAATACCTTAAGTCGAATGAATCAGGCAGGCACTTTCACTGGTTCTAAACACAGTTTGCGCATTGCTCATTTTATAAGTAAGCAAAATCACTCATGAGTCGAGGCGTGAGTTTGAGTCTGTGTGAGGCTGCAGAAGAAATTTTTCAGTAGGTCTGAGTCCGAGTGGGTCCATTGAGGAAAATTGTGATTTGTTTTAGGCTGAGTTCGTGTGAGCCCTGACCGCAATATATATTTCGTTCGTGAGTCTGAGTGAGCCCCACTTTTTTTCTGTAAACCTATGCTCACGTCCCTAACAGCAAGCTCCGAAACCATCTGGCCAATGTGAAGAGCAGGGTTTCAATTGATTCAGTTCAAGGGCTCACGTATACGAGATATTGTGCGTGGATTACCTACACGCCTATATTGGCGAAACAGGAAAGTTTTTCGTTCGCCTCAAGCAACACCAACATGATGTGACTTGAAAAGTGAAACGACAAACGCCATTTCTGAGCATGGGATCGAACGTTGGTCATATGACTGTCGGCTGAAATACCGTCAACTCCACCTTGAAAAAGAACGTGTAATGCCGCAGGTTTTTCAGAATAATTCATTATTTATTCGACGTCTTCCCGAATAAATGGAACAGCGCGCTTCATTTCGAGGCGTTATCATTCTGTTCAGAGCATTCGAGCTCTTCGATAGCCGCCACCTCTCGCCACTGCTTTCGCTGCCCCGGCTTTTCATCAGGACACCGCCGGCATATTCATTTACAATCCGAACTAGTGCGTTATCATTTAGCACGATAACGGGACACTCGGCCACATTCAGCCTATAAGTGAAGACGTTGGTGTGCCCATATAAAAATAACCGATCCCTTCAACTGAATGCGTTCACTCCTCTCCTTGCTTTGGATAGCATGTCTTAGACTGAATTTCATGATTCCATTGACAGTCACCTCACTCAGGCTCGACGAGATCAGGTTTTTACCCTTGTGCATGAGTGCAGAATTACCTTATTACGACTTCCCTGATGTGACGTTATGTCGAACAAACACCAATGAATATAGAGTTGACACTGAGACCACTATCATTGCGACAGCGCCCTTACCGCGTGTCACCAGTGCAGAGTGGCGTTAGTTGAGAGCAAGTAAAATACGTGTTACCACACAGAGTCATCAAGGCATCTTGTATCGCTTGGTTTTCTCCGGATGTTCTCATCAAGATGAAGCGTGGCTCCATTCGATTCAGGAGCCTGAACAACATCGTGCACGTTCAAATTTGTTTACCCGCTTCTACGCACGGACCATAGTCTCCAAGGTGCGTAGTTATTTTCTTCGCTAGACCTGTGTCCAAGTTATTTGAAAATCCAATTGACTAGTGCGACCGTCCGAAAACAGCATTCGTCACACCAGCTGACCTCTTCGAGTTTATAGTAATGACCCTAGGACTTCTCGATTTTCCCACCACATACGATTGAACGATGGCAAGCATTTTATGTAGGGCAGGAAAAAATGGGCAGATCCCACGTACAGTGTGAATCGTTGATATACCAAGCACGAATGACAAATGTTGAAATTTCATTTTAAAATCACCACAACGTTACGAAGTAGAAGTAAATTGTGCCGTACACGACTTCCGAATAGTATAGGCGAATGGTATAGGCGAATGGTATAACCTCATCACGGCCACGTGGCCGTGGCCAAACTATATATACCATTCGCCTTGAACGCGATCATTTCATCATGGAGCGCGAGCGTTTGGTTCTCAATCTGGTTGGTCGCCAAATTCTGGCCATGCCTATACAGACGTCTATGTGAGGCATTTACGTACGACCACGTGCCCTGCTGGCTGAATTATTTTGAACATTGCTCACGACGCCTTGCTCACCGGACCTTATGCCTGCAAATATTTTCTTATTCGGTTGTGTACAAATCTGTGATCCTTCACCCCGATGTGAGTTGCCTCTACCCATTCACACGCAGACACCATTTTAGGTGCGAAGAATTTGTTAGCGAACTTTGGCGACTTTGAGCGTATCTATCTATCTAGCCACCTACGACGTTTATCTCTCCTGGGCGTTTCGATATTGCCATTGATATCAAACTCCCTCATGTAAAACCCCTTCATTGGGGCCTTTGAGGTACTATAAATAAATAAATAAACTTGGTATGTCATAACATGACTGTGTTAAGAACATATTTGACTAGTCATAACATGAAAAAGCACGACATGTATGTCATGAAAGGCATGATATACATTTTATGGTCTTGCAGCTCTGGCGGAGATTTCGTTCACATGGCAAGTTGCAAATTTGTTATAGTATGGCATGATTGCATGGCACACACAAGTTAGAGACCCCACCATGAAAATCAAGACATGCGTGTCATGTAACAACATGAATACATGCCACGCTCATGATGTGCTCGCGGCCATTTCACTAGCGTCACACATACCAAAGTTGGTATTACAGTACGTGAATAGATGACAAAGGCATGTGACCGGTACAAACTTGACAATCATGACATGCGTGTCATGTAACAATATGACTACAAGCTACACTCATTATGCGTTGGCTGCCATTTCGCTAGCTTCACATATTTAAGTTTCGGTATGACGTGTTGCCAATGAATGAAGAAGGTATGCGACTGGTGCAAACATAATAATCATGAGATCCGTGTTACGTGAGAACATAACTACATGCCGAAGAGAAGGCGCCAATACTTTTTGAGGTGACGTGGTGTGCGTGCTCGACGGTGTTCATTTCGTCGCGTCACGCTGGCGTTGTCACGCCAGGCGCCGATCCTGCCATATACTCGCAGGCGCGCGCCGCGCTTTGTTGCTTTGACGCATGAGCGTTTCAGCGCATCTGGCGTCCCTCCGTCACGAAAAGAGGGAGACGCAGTGTTGTCTAGGTAAAGCATCGGCATAGAGTAATGTTACTCTATGGCAGCCGGAGTTCGACCGCGTGTGAGTGTGTGCACGGTAATCCTGCACGTTTTGGAATGCCGACCTGCTGAGCCAGCGGTTGCAAAAGCAGGTAAAGCAGAGGAAAGAAGCTATTTTCGCTTCCGCGAGGAAAAGACAATGCCGCTCGGCGAGAAGTGTGGCTCCAGCGTATCGGAAGGAGTGACTTGAACCCTGTATCGTCGCGGCTTTGTGAGGTGAGTACCGGCGAGCTAAACTCTATCGTTTCGCTTGTATTCGTGTTTACAGTGTTGCGGTACTGTCAAGCTCGAGCATCACACAAAGAGAGTAACCGCGTCGATGGTAAACGTGCATGCCAGTTGAAACGCGTGCCGCGTTTAGTGCCGTGTAAACGTTGCGTCTCTGGCTTGATCCATGCCGAGCGCGGCGGCTGCATTTTTGATTAAGGCGGAAATGTTGGGCCTGTGTACTTACCATTATATGCACGTTATTGAATACCAGGTGGTCGAAATTACCGTAGCCCTCCAAAAGGGCGTCCCTAAGAATCAAATTGTCGTTTTGGAACGTTAAGTGCCAAACATTATTATTATTATTATTACTCGTTTGATCCAAAAATAATCGTCGACTATGTTACAAAGTAAATGTAATGGATACACTCAAGTGCTAAACTAAACTTTGTTTATTGGCCGACGTATAGTTAAATGACTCCCGCGTGTGGGTATGGGTGTAAGGACTTTATGTATAAAGGCGTGGGCAGCGACCTGAATGTCGCATCATTTCGTTTAAGCGTGTGCTCCAGCGCGCTCAGTATTCAGAAGCTCTGTGGTTGAAATAAGGACACGCAAGGCTAAATGGTGCGTATTTCTACATACTGTACGCACCGTGTGCTAGTCTGGTGGGAAGAGAATGTGGCAAACAGTGCGTAGTCATGTACGTGTTGACACTGAAGGTTATTTTAGTTTCTTTTAGAGCGTGCTGTTTCATTGTGTAACAGTAGCCGCGAATATTTCCTTACCTAGGACCACTTCACTGCGGACCAATTCGAGCCAGTACTGCGGTGCAAGTTTGATACTAAAAAATTGAAGAGAGACTCGGCGCCTACGATCTTCAGTCAAGAGCATTGGCAAACATCAGATAAGCCAATCGCGTTAAAAACTGCAGAATGTTTAGTCTGTCTTCATTGTTTTCTGCATCACCCATTATTACTTCGCAGCCTTTCACTAACCTGAACCATGTCGTCTTGCATATAGGTGTTGTGCACTGTTTGTGTATAGCTAATGGCTTTTCTTTGGTATAATTAATGAATTTTTTTTCATTCTCCAGAATGCAATGATTTAGCCCGCTCATCTTGTGGCCTTAATCTACTACTAACAGCAGCTGCTCTTGTTGATGGTGAGTAGACGGTTAAGCACAACTCATGCTTTTCCCTCTACGTTGTCATTAATACATGTTTGGATTATGCATAAGCCAAAGAGACACACTGCCCTTCAGCTACGAATGTGCTTCTGACACCAGCTGCTGTTGATGGTGAGTTCTTACTGCATTTATTACTTACCGTAATTACAAACGTGCTTTATGCCTTCATTGTTGTTTTATATTTTCCAGGCTATGGAGCCAACATTGATGCCACTCAAGCAGGGTTAGGTTCTTCACAAGGTAACGTAGCTAACACACATGCTGCATGTAGTCGAAGCATTGTAACGGCTTGTAACTTGTATCCATTGGTTTATATATTTTACAATCATGTCTGTATGGGTTGCTGCAGATCCACAACATTTTGCTCCGCAGTATGGTGTTCAGCTTATTGCAAGCATTGAAAGCATTGTCGCTTAGGTTTTGGCATGCATTCCATTACTGAAAAATTGTAATGCACCTGTGCGTATTGTAAATGCTTCAAGTAGCGTTGATGCTTGTTTGCCAAAATGCGATGTAACAGAGATGATGGTCTTCTTCAATTTGTCTTTATCTTATTTAGGTTACACTACCACTGGTTCAGCACCATCAGATTTTCCAGAAGGTAATGGCAGTGACATGTTGCTTTGAAATTTCACATAATTTGTTGTTGATCTCATGTTGCAGATGCAACTTCAAGTTCCAAATTTGACACACTGCCAGCTTGTTCAACAGCTTGTTCAGCAGGTGAGTGCTACTTTTCATGATTTGTATAGGCATGTGTCTGCCAGATGGTTTTGTTGGTTCCAACTATCATATGTGCGCCCATGATAACCACCCATGAAACCACCCATGAAGCTGCCAGCCATTTCAAGATTTGACGGTGCCTGTTGATTGTGAGTGAAATTTCTGTTAAGTATCATATACATTTTTAATTTTAGTCACTGGCCATCCCTCATTGCCTGTGCTGCAACTGTGCTAATTTAAAGCTTTGGTGACTGTGCCAGTCTTCAGTACTACTAATAAGATTATCCGTAATTTACAGCTCAGCAGAACTTTTGTGCTGCCTGTGGAGGATTTCTGTTTGCTGAGGGCACAGCTGATGTCACCGGTAAGTGTTCAGTGCTACTGTTCTCACACACTATGCAATATACACTTGAGTGTGACACATCGCCGCCTACAGGAAATTACGTGCATGCTCATAACAGATTGATATATTGGTGCATTTATTAGTGCGGATGCGCTCCAAGTACTGGTGCCCTGTGTTGTTTCTTTTGCTGGTATGCTCATTCTTGTAAAGCGAGAGTAGTCGCACACAACGTAAGTTTATTGGAGGAACATGTAAGCTGTGTTTTGTGTACAGTAATGCACAGCACCCTGCTACACACTGCGCAACATCATCACACTATCACTTGTGACACGCAATCAGCTGCCATCTTGTAGCAACTCTGTCAAAAAAAAACTACAACAGTGAAACCTCGGCACTCTCCCCACTTTGTTTGAAATAGCCACTGCCATTGATAACCCCACGTCATAACCGAGAGTACGTTCCATATATTCATGTCTTTACTCATTACTAACTATTAACATAGCTAGGAGGTGGTGCGCCGGACACTTGCTGCTTCCAAAATGTCTTTCTGCCTTCACACGGAGAGTACAAAGTTAGACGTGACCACACTTGACTGTCCTGCCCCTATTTCGGATCAAGGACACGCCCCCACCAAAAAATAGTTCAGCTGCATGCATTGCGGGTTCTGCGCAGCTCCATTTGTCCCTCTTTATTGAGCAACAGTGTCAGCTTATGCTGTTTGTTAAAACCACTGTTGTGTTCTCAAAAAGTTACGTTTACACTTTTCTGCTGAATAATATGGGGTGGCACTGATCTTTTTTGTTTCTTTAAATCTTTATGGTTCTCCCTCCCATGCTAGTCTGGGTTAAATAGTGAAATTTTCAATCTCTTGTCACTTCCTGCTCAATCTGTGCTTAGCAGGCTCCAGTTCAAGTAGTTGGGATGCTGATCAAGCAGTAGTAGCTGCCCTTCACAAAAAAAATAGCTACATTGGAAGAGTTTTTGAACAACACGAAGCGGAAAGTTGCTACACTGCAACAACAGAAAAGCAGAGCAAACCGTAGAAACCATGAACTCACGCGAAACATCAAGAAGTACCTGTCACCAGATCAACTGCAAGGCATGTGGACTTCCAGTATGCGAGGGAAGCAATGGTCTACAGAGACTATACAAAAAGGCCTCAAGCTCCGTTTGGCATGTGGATCCAGAGGCTACAATGCGGTCAGGGAGCTTGCTGTACCTCTTCCGAGTGAAAGAACTTTACAATGTCGTGTTGAAAACTACAAGTTTTCACCAGGAATTCTACATGAGGTTCGGAAGTCCCTTGATTTAAAGATGAAAGGATGGTGTAGCTGAATAAATTTGTTACATTTATTCTCGTGAGCACCTCTTTCAGCAGTACACCTTGAGCAAAAGGTGAAACCTTTTCCAGAGCCTTCCACTATGGCTTGTCTCATGATCGTATCATGGTTTTAGCACGTAAACCCTAATATTTATTAGGCTTTCATGTGTTGCTAGTGCTAGTGTTAGTGCCTGTCACTGCGCTCTTTGTCGTGCACGTTTTAGCGGCCATTCATAAAGTTTCCACAACATAATCTCACCTTTCCTTCCCTTATAACTTCAGGCCCTCTAAGTAGGCACAATTCCACATAAATTTCAATAGGTGATAATCTTCTTGCATGCAAACATCGAAATACAGCTTGCACTGTGCACTGCCTCTTTATTCATGAAAAGCATTGTATTTTAAATGTATTTACTAATGCCTTTGTTGCCTAATGCATGTTGCATATTTCAGATAACCACTATGAAGGAGCATGAGAGGCATGCAGTTCTGATGCTCGACGAAATTCAGTTGAGCTCAGGGATTGCGTTTGACCGAACGACTGGCACTGTTATTGGAAGGCCAACTTTACCTTTGGCCGACGGTTCTTTGCCACATGCTGCAGTGGCAACGCATGGACTTCTTTTCATGCTGGGTGGGGTTACACAAAGATGGAAGCAGACAGTTGCTTCTCATCTTACTGGAAACTCGTTCAGCAGTGCTGCAGTTCAAGAACAGTTGATTGAAATTATTCAGGAATGTGAAACAATCGGGGTTCGTATAGATGCAGTCGTTAGCAACATGGGTGGTGGGAATATGGCGCTCTGGAGAGAAGTTGGCATAGTTGTGGGAAAGCATTCTGTGTCAAGAGTTTCTTGTTGTCATCCTGTTGACCGAAATTGCAAGCTTTATTTTATGGCAGACACCGCACATTTGCTAAAGAACTTGAGGAACCACCTCACACGTGGTCAATCGATTTTCCTTCCCGAAAATGTGGTCGAAAAGCACAAGCTGCCTTCGACTGAGGTTAACCTTGTGCCGATTCAGAAGCTGGTAGAAATAGACTCTGAACTGCAACTAAACAAAGCACCGCACTTGAAACCATCCTTCTTGGACCCAGGACACTATGAGAAAATGAAAGTGGGGCCTGCATTTTCGTTGCTAAATCACGATACTGCAGCTGCACTACGTTCCCTGGTCCAAAGGTGAGATTTGCCCCAAGAAGCGTTGACAACAGCATGGTTCATAGAAACCGTTTTTAGGTGGTTCAAAGTACTGACATCACGTACAACAAAGCTTGGCATCAGCAAGGTAAATGATCAGAAATATGAGGACACACTGATTTTTTTAAAGGATATGGTAACTCTTTTTACAGATCTGAAGATAGGCTCTCTATCGAAACACGTGTGGAAGCCTGTGCAGAAGGGCATAATTTTGGTGTGTAAAGTTGCATTGGAACTGCAGCATTAATATCTTGTTAGGAAGGGCTTCTTTTTTGTTTTGCTCAGCCGATTTGCCCAAGATGCTCTTGAGAATTTGTTCCCCTCTCTGAGGGCGAAGAATGCAGTACCAAAACCTCTTCAATTCTGTAGTGCTATTCGAGCTACTACTTTGGCACAGTTCTTTCGGCCCAGTAGAAGTGGAAGCTATGCTATCGACGATGCTCCTTCCCTAGTTGGCATCGAAAATTGCCACGCAAGAGCTCCTACCAGCAATGATACAGAAGCTGATGAATATCCAAGTGATCTTCTCATAAGCATGATGGAGCATTAGTCTTTTATTTACCTTGCTGGGTTTGTGGTAAAGAGTCTTGCAAAGCACACAGGGATTTGTGAGCAGTGCAACACTACCACAGTGTCGAATGAAGCTAGTGGGCTCACAAAGTTAAAATCCTACGCTGATCACAGCAAGCTTGTATCACCAGGGCCAGCAGTACTTAATTTGCTCGAAACAGCTGAGAATATGTTTAGAGTGAATAGCAACAAGCTTCTGTGCAATGAAGTTACGATCGGTCAACTTGTGGCCACCACTAATGGCAGTGTGCAAGCTTTCAATTGTTTTCCACCTTGCCGCAACATTCAGGAGAGGTTGCTGAGAGCATTTTTAAAACCAGAATTAACATTCTTCTGCGGAAAGAGAATATGCGTTTGGAAGCTGATGTAGCTAAAGATGCAAAAACTGGTAGTCGTAGCATTGCATAGCAGGCTGCTACAACCAATGTAAAATAGTGTGTATGCCTCATTTCGTGTTTTCCTTCTGTTTTTCTATTATGCATATGTGGTATGGCCTCTTAACCTAGTCTGTAGGTACAGTACTCACGGATTGAAATGCAGGAATTATGGTCTCAGTAACGCACATACTTTTGTTGACACTGCGTTAAGCTCGGGTCATATTGGTGTAATTTTGACTAGAATGTGTATATCAGAGCCAAAATAATTCTTAGAGACTATATTTATCACGACATGACCTGACTATTTCGAGCAGGTGTGCATACCAGTTATCCCCAAAAAATTGATGTTGCGTTTGAATCCCCAAGTACAGTACATGAGGAACTGCAGTGTTTTGTCCTATTTCGATTTCATTTCAACAGTAATTACTTATCTTTGATCCGTACAGTTCAGAGAAGATGTTTTCTGTTGCCGTCATAATGTCAGTAAAATTTCTAACACGTTTGCCCTGTTTGTTTCAGTGTGTACATATTGGTCCTTTAAAAGCAGTTCCCTTTACGTAGCTTGGGTGGTGTCTCGATCTCATTTACGTTGTAATTCTGTGTGACTAGAGTTCTTGATGAGAAGCTTCGTTAACTTAGCGAAGCATATTTTTAATATTCTGTGTCAAGTGTCCCTGTTTTTCATTATGTTTCTCGACACTCGGGAAATTTCGCTTACTTTCTGCCTTGGTGGTTTACCGCCTTAAATTTCTGCTTCAGAAGTCAGTGTAGTAATGGTTTTGTTCATTGCCTCTGTGTATGTTTCTCGTTTTTTCTCTCTTTGCTATGCATTTCTTGCCAAACGCCATTCTAAGCTCGTGTATTTTTATTTTGACTTCTGCTAGGTTGGCCTGTGGCTGATTTTTTTCTTGTTGTCTTGAGGCTGAAGCTATTGTTGCCCTATGATTTTACAGCTTTGCACTTGTTGTTGAGGGCAATATTAAGCTCGTGTGTTTTTATTCCAACTACTCTTCCTTAATCCCCCAGTGTAGGGTAGCCACCCGGATGTCTTTCTGGTTAACCTCCCTGCCTTCTCCCTTTTTGTTGCTTCCTCCTTCTACATCTGGGTTGGCCTCTATTTTAGTGGCTAATTTCGCTCTTCTTCTCTTCAGATAGAGCTGTTGTTACCCTTACTAGTCTATGATTAGGTCCGTGGTTTTGCTGTGCCTATTACATCTGTTTTATATGTCTTTTACGAGTATGTCCTGTTTCATGCCTACATATCTGCATATTATGTTTTGCATATCCCCAGTAGGGGCTTTCCATGTCTATTTCCTATTCCTGTGCTTTCAAAAGTTCAATATGTGTACTTCATTTAATTCGCTAAATTCCACATGTGGAGTGTTAATCTTGATAAAGGTGTTTGGCACAAATTACGTCCACTTGTCGCTAATTGTGAGTGCACCACGAAAGACATCGCTTTTCTTTACTCTTGTCATTGTGATGTGCACGTATAGCAACAAGTCACCGTTAACACATATTTCATGCCATTTATTGTGCACACTGCATAATTATCATGTATGATTGAGGCAGTCCTGCATTTTCATGAAATGTTGAATAATCGTCATGTTTTGTGCCCTTCATTCAGTTTTTGCATAGAATCAACTGTACTTGAACTTGGGTGTTTATCAATAAAGTGACATTATGGAATGGAGTTTCCTAATGAATACCAGGCCCTTTTGTTCGCTCGACATATTGCATGCTATTATGATTGCATGTGCATAAACATGTCATGCTATGAACATCCCAAGTATACGTGTGTACTCAATGCTACCTTCCGAGACGCAGTCATTCTTACGTATTCATGCCAGGGAAGACCGAGGTGTGATGGATGTTGAGTGGCCTAGAGCCGGTATGTAAGTGTAAAACAATATTCTAAGATGTATTCTGCTTAAACAATGGGGACAATCATATGTGCAAAGAAGGAACTTCATGTAACACTGGACACAAACGGTATGGACCTCACCAGAACACAGAGGAGAAACTTTATGCACATTATCGCACTACCCCAAAATTCTGTCCTTGTGAAATGCAAGCTGTTCGTACCTTATAATATTAACCAAGTAGCTTGAGATGCGTTATTCTTAATGGAGCAAGCTATGCTTACTCATTTTTATTGATTGTATTTTAACACACCTATTAAAAGAATAAAGGTATGGGCGAGAACATAGGTAGAAAATTTCATTGGACACATGCTGGACTAACAACTGGAAGTGTCCAATTGGAATATGTTTTACAGCAATTGCAAATGTTGGTGTGGTCGGGCTGCATGCACTTCTTGTATGCAGATTTTTATGTCCTGTCGAGGAGGTTAAACTCTCAAACACGTTGGCAGATAGAAGAGAAATGCAGGGAAAAAGGACAAAGTTCAGTCTTCATATATGTTTTATTTGTTGGGTTGCGCATTAAGCTGCTAGAGAGAGATGCTAAAAAGCACTATGCATGCGCGTACGCTACCTTTTTTGTATTCTTCAGATAGTATTTCGTTTGTTTACCACCTGTCTTACGTGATACTTTTATGGGCTCTATTGCCTCCTCAGTTACGCTTTCTTTTTTTCCAATATGAGCGAACTCACCCAGTTTTACACTAGTTTACATATCAATATACCTTCTATGTGGACTGTAACAAGCCACGTCTGTCAGTATACGCGCACGATGTGCAGTAGTTGTTTAAATTACTGTACATCGAATAATGCGAGCAGCATATAACCTCACAGACCGAAGAAAGAATCAGTATGACTATGTGACCTGATTTTGTCAGCACTTGCCAGTAGTATCACATGGCCTAACTCGCCCACGCAGTCGCTTCATGCGATTGACGGTGAACTCGAACTGGTCGGCTCCGCGTCGACAACGTATATCTGAGTCTTTTCTTCGGCTGCGCACGGCGCTGTATTAAATATTGCTGCGGCGACCTTTTAAAGCTTTCGGTACCGACGGTCCAAGAAGAGCGTGCAAAAGTCATAGTTGCTTTCGTAGTTTTTTCTACAGTAAAAAGGTTGGCTTCTTCGCACAAAACGCTTGCTTTGAAAACGTAGAACGATCCATTGCCTGTTTTGCGAGGGGTAGCTAGCTTTCTATTCCTTCGAATCGACCAACGAACGAACGAGTAATGTCAGCACACTAACGATAAAAAGAACTGTTCAGCGACAAATGAAATGCAAAGAAAGTGTACCGAATACGAAATACTGGCAACGCCGCACACACGCTGGGGCAGCGATGAAGAATCTCGGAACGATGGCCGCCGTAGACTTTGCTTCTGTGAAGCGAGCGCGCGCTCCCCGAACAGACGCCACCGGCGTACCCTTTCAGCATACCCGAGGCACGGCCGATCGATGAAAAACGCACGGCGCAGCAGTGCCCGAGCTGCCCAAGCGTCTGGCCCATCCAGTACGCCCGCGTGCTTTCGCATTCGTAGTTTCCTGGTGGACACTCTAGAGGCGCTGCGGTGGCTGCTGGGAGAGGAGGTAGAGGCGAAGGGGTGCGGTTGGCGCGCTACTTTAGTTTAAATGTCAGGGACTTTACGTGCCGACGGACGCTGGTGACGCCTAGCGTCAGACATAGAGTGCTCGAGTTTTGCTAACGTAGCGTTGCTGTGCCCAGCGTGCCTCTTTAATCCGTGGATATGCTGGCTACGCTGAATAGAAGGATGACCGACCAAGCACTACTATAAAGAGCTAAGTCCCTAAAAGCAATAAAACCATGTCGCGCTACGCGTCACAGCTGTGGTTACGTCAGAGCGCCTGTAATAATTCTCTAAACAGCGTTATAATATGGTTCAGCGGTATTTATACAGAAGGAACAAGAAATCACGTGACCCTTTTATTGCGTGTAACCCATGAGCACAGAATGCGGCATTTCGATTTTACTTGTGAAATGTGCTGTCAGTTTTTAATAAATCTGGAACATTTTATGGTCGCGCATACTCGCGTACGTGCGACCGTTCGGCGTCGACGGCGCTGTTGACACCACCACTGCGCATGTTGGTGGCTCGTGCCCATTTTTTTCCCCTATCTAATGTGCAGAAGTGCACGCAGCAGTATAAAATATTCCTGAAACAAAGTCAAAGAAACGAGCCTTGACGTCACTTTCTCTAACGAAAAATAAAACTATTGCAATGACATAGCAAATTTTCTTTCCATTATGCAAATGTCAGTGGCGCATGCACGCCCGGTAACCACGGGAATGCCCCAGCACGCTGCTTTCTTCCGTGGTCCCTGCTGCTCGAGGAACCATAATAAACGCGCCGCCTTGCGGTAGCCGGGCGCGTGAGGCAATACTCGATGGTTTTGCTGGAGAGCGGAGCGATTGGGACAGCCAGAAAGAAAGACGCCTGTGCCCGCAATCTCGGTGGCCATGAACAACAACAATCGTTTGTGAACACGACTGACAGGTGGCGTTGACATGGAATCAAATCTGGTAACGAGAAAATAGCTGCACGAATAGCTTTCAATACCGCGCTGTACGCAAAAAAGTTACCGAAAAAGTAACAACAACCTTTAATAAATACCTAAACATCGTTTCCGCTTGCTTTAATATATTGATTTTGTAACCTGCAGTCAAGCGCCTGTCGACTAGATTACAAACACCACGCTTCCATAAGTTCAGTGAACGCATTCAGCGGCCGAATGTCATTAGGCGTCGATGTCATTCACTGCGACCATGTAGCAGGCACAATTATGACAATAACAACCAATGTAATTTGAAGCTCATGCCATTACACGTGCCGTATGACAGGCGTACACGTGGATTGGATAGGTAATGCATGAGACTACATTGTAGCGCAGATGTAGGTTGTGCCCGTTGTTTCACATGTTATTGAGTTCGTTGTGAATTGTATTGTATTGACAACACCCGAGTGCCCAATTTTGTGGGTTTTGCGCTGTGCCTTATCTGAGAATATGTTTTTTTTTGTTATAAACTCTCGGCTCTGCCTCAAATTTTTGTGTCTCATTATTGCTATTATGAGCCGGTGAGAATGGGGTCATATTACCTGTAGGCGGAACGTTAGGCAGTGCGTGAAAAGGCGCGCTAAATAACGGTTATACCTAAAACATAATGTTGCCAAGTTATGACTTGGGCGTTTTGCATAAACTTCTATAATTTTATCGCTGTACTTTTTAGCTCATTTCTGTTGCTTCATAGAATGCTAAGTGATCCCGCCTAATAAAAGAATTGAAACCAACACAACTATTGCGTGACTTAGTCATTCCTGTAGCCAGAAACATGCATTTGCTCGCGATAACTACAAGGTAATCACTAGGAATACCATAAGTTTTCTTTTCTGAATGTTTATTTGCTTCAACGAGTGTAAACGCAAAATAATAGCGTAGAGAACGGCTTAACAGGAGGAAATACCTGACGTTAAGAAATATGCCGGAGACGCCAGCATTTGTGTTGAGGCTTTTCTTTGATTTCTGGGAAAGACTAGTTGAGTGCTGTCATACCATGAAAAGTAATGATTGAAATTTGAATACACTCTAAATTTCCAAGGCGTCGCAAAATAAAAGTCACAAAATTAGGGAGCTTCACTATAGCAGCGCAAAGCCTGAAACAGGCTGAATCTGAGCACCTATTTTGTTTCTTTTTGGTTTTATTCTTTCTTTCCTCAAGTTTTTTTGTCTTTCTTAGTTTTTTTACGTTTTGTTTCTTTATTTCTGTCTTGTAACTTTTTCTTTCTTTTCATTTCTCTCCCTTTGGATTTCCAGATTGCATCCTTTTGCAATATTTGCCGATCATTTATGTTGCCGTGTTGCCCTAGCTACATTAGTAATGCCTGCACTCTATATCATCATCATGAAGCTTGAAAAAAACAGTGCAAAAAGACAGACATCTGTACGGCATGAGCACACGCCTAATAATGAAAAGGTGACTATGCTATAACATCTTTGCCTGCATTACACAGAGTGACGACGACAGGATACGGCAGTATACAGCGGTTTGTCCCCATCAATACCTTCGCACTTAACACATATATAGGAATAAGAATATCAATTATATTTAGCTTCTGAGCAGTTATTTTGGTGCCCTGAGTCGTGGTATCTGATGCGCAATATTATTTTCAACACTTCAGAATGTTCGATTGGCAGGCGCACCTATACACACAGTTTAATGATTGTGAACGTATACCTCATGTCAAAACACCTAACACACACGAAGGATGAACAGTAGAAAATTACTAACATATTTCGTGACTTCACATTTTATTTGTCCGACGTAACATGACATTTAAGGGTGTTTATAACCTACGACCACATTCGACAACAGATATTCAGGACGCGTCCTTAATAGATGCGCAGTAGCTGATGGTGGAGCTCACTTCAGTGTGGTAACTACCCTTACTGCGCGTGCAGAACAGAAAGCTGAAGCACTACCACAACGTGCACATGCTCTAGCACGTTCCTACCTGTGTAAAGGGCTCGGTAAGACACTGTAGCCTCTCTCCAACTTACAATCACTCAGCAATGTTGTGACGCCGTCACGGAACGAGATTCTGCAAGTGCGGTGAACCAGTTGTATCACAGTAAAAACGTGCTTGCACGCGCAACCATGTTCGCGTTTGTTAATGTGACTGCGTACGAGGCTGTGACCTCCCTCTCTTACACTTTCTCAGCAATCATGTGATGGCGTCGGGGAACGAGATTTCCCAAATGCACTATCGGTTCACGTCCTCCCACGGGGCAAGGCGATGAACCCGCGTGGCGTGCTCCAACAAGAGTTCGGGAGGAGTACACACGTACACGCCCGTGGTGAACAAGCATCTACTACACCTCTGGTACGCCCGCCGGGTCCTGTTAAAAAAAATAGAAGCGGCAAATCACAACCACAAACTGAGACAGGATCGCCGCAGTCACCAGGGAAGCCGAAGAGTATGCGATGGAGCTGTCAAGGCGCAACTGGGACCAAAAATGCAAAGAGTGACAAGGTACATTATGTTGGAAAAGCACATGGGCCTTACTTGGGGCCCTCATAGACCCAACCACAACCAACACTAAAACTTGTAAGACAACCCTAAAGATCGCGCACCAGTTCGAAGGCACAGATCGGGAGCTGCTGGAACTCCAAGCAGCGCTATATTGGCGATGCAACATATACCAACTGCATACACTGGAGAAGATAATCTCGCTCTAGACGAACCCATTACCACAGACGTTCGTCATGCTATGCTGTCGGCGACAAAAAACACTACGTGAGGCAAGGATGGCAGCTGTTTTCGACAATGTCAGTCATAAGCTGGTGCTAGAGTGGCTTACCACATAAAGTTGCGGGGAGAGAATACACAACTACATGAAAGCTTTCCTCGGTAACAGAACCACGCGATTGGTGTAGGAACCATCCGGTCTGACACGTTTATTACGCCAGCAAAAGGAAGACCCCAAGGTTCTGTGATATCCCCGATGCTGTTTACCATCGTTATGATCAGCATAGCCCAGAACATCGAAAAAACTTCAATGACTCAAACATAATACACGGTCAGACTGCACAGGCGATGTGACAATGTGGGTGACAAGAGGATATTTTGGACAAAAACAAGACCTTCTGCAACGCGCAGTAGATACTGTTCTGGACTGCGTGTGACCATATGGCCTTGTCTGCTCTAAGGAGAAATGCGAAGTAATGAGAGTCTACAGGCGAAGATACTATCTTTAAAACTGCGTAGACATTTATATTGCGGGGAAGAACATTCAAGCTGTATCCCAAATTCGGAATCTTGGCATATGGGTACAAAGTAACTGTCGTATAGACCACACCATAAGAGAGCTGTCAAACACTACAGCGCAGATCACGAGGATGATCACCAGAATCTCTCAACGAAGACTGGGTATGAAGGAGGAAGGCACTTGTAGAGTAGTAAAGGCTCTCGTAGTCAGTAAGTGTCCCCCACCAAACAACACTAGCACAGGAAAAGAAACAATTAGATGCAAGCCTTAGAGACGCCAAAAAACGCACCCTTGTACTACCAGTCAGCACCTTGGCAGAAAAATTCCTTAAAAACAACACGGTGCAAGAGCACATCGAGGCGCATCTTCTTGCGCACAGTACTGCTGACTCCTACCGGCAGGTATTCGGTCAGACATTGGGCATTAGGTATGCTTGCGGAGGAATCAATAGCACGGGTAGCGCACTGGAGGACATTCGCCAAATCATTGAAGTCATCCCAATACCTCAAAACATGCACCTAAAGATGCATAAGGCCTGAAAATAAACCAAGTCAGAAGCACAGGATAAAATTTCACAGCGATAACTGACGTATTGTACGTTGGTGTGACCACATACAGAAAGAACTCTGTGGCAGTTGCAAGCGTTGTTGATCACCACCTTAGGGAAGTCAACACGCTTCGATTAAAATAAACAACGTTCTCGAGGCTGAGCAAGTGGCGATCGCACTTGTTATCACACACCAGAGCGAAGAGCCTACTAAAAAATAGTCACTGACTCGCAAGAAGCGTGTCGACAAAACACCAGTATACGCACACCTGCTGCTGCCTTTCGCATGCTCAAGGAAAGAAAAATCAGCTTCTCTAGCTGCTTTATTGTGTGCACACCGAGCCATAAAACTATGATAGGAACCCGGCCTGCCGACGCCATTGCCCGAGCATACGCTGACCGGGTGGCGCAAAACGAGGCGGACCAGCCAGAGTTACTAGACACTATGAAGCAGTTTTGGAGCTCCAGAGAGCTCCGAGGAGGATATACTCCCCTCCCCACGAACACCTAAACAGAGAGCAGTCGGTTGCCTGGAGACAGCAGCAGAAATACTCAACTCCCCACTAATAACTAAACAGAGAACAGTTGGCTGTCTGGAGACAGCTGCAGACTAATACTTACCCCAATTTAAGTCTTCTGAGTAAAATCTATCCGGCAATATACGCCAACGAATGCGCGCTATGCGGAGCACCCACTACGCTTTATCACGTCACATGGTCCTGCGAACACAGTCAGGCAGTGCAAAGAAACTGTACACCAATGCTGGAGCTGTGGGAGAAAGCGCTGTCTTGCTCTAAGCCTGAAGAACAGCTCAAGCTGATCGACAGAGCTTGCAAGATAGCAAAGGCCACAGGGGCCCTGGACTGCGGGCTCCACCTTTGGCGAAAAAAAAAGTTCGAAATAAAGTTTTGCATCGAAATACTGAATCAATTTTAGGGCATCGTACACGAGAGCAATGTTGGGACGAGCCACGAAGGCGACACCAGGGCGGCGCTTGCGACTCAGATCGAGGTCCAATCTACCTGTAGACCAAGCGGTCGGCACACCAAAGGACCAGCAGCAAACTGATGCCAGACCACTGGATAGTCCCAGGGACGTCTAGTGGGGAACTAGACGTACACGGTAAGCACGTGTTGCGGGCCTACTTCCTAGTTGTTTAGTATGTAACGATGGGTAATGACTTGGGACTGAGCTTTGCAACTTTAAACGTTCGAAGTTTGGGCTCCAAGAAAAAGCAGGCTCAAGTGTACTGCTTGTTAAATGATCAAGATATTGACGTGGTAGCCATGCAGGACACCAAAGTGGAAGGTGAGAAGGAGACGCGGAGCATGATGCTGTGGTTTACGTCTAAATATTAATCCGTGGTTAGTCACACAAATGGAAATTCTGCCAGCTGTGTGCTTTTTAGTGAAAATAATCCGGGATTGATTGTTCAAAGCCCCTTCTCTTGTGACTCCGGCAGAATAGTGATTTGTGATTTTCGTAACGAGCGAAACAGAATAGCACGTCATTAGTGTCTATATGCCGCACGTAGAGGTGGAGCAAGAAACTTTCTTTTTATTAATTAGGAACAATTGTGGACACCAGAACAGCTTGTTTTATTGGGAGATTTAGATTGTGTATTGAGCGCGAAGAATAGAATTAACAACTTCCGTGTGCTAGATATAAGTGTTGAAGTGCTCTATGCTCTAAATGCTCTAAATGCTCTATGCTCTAAAGTGCTCTAAATGAATCCTACCTTGATGATGTAGCGGAGTGCCTCGAGGAAGTTCGTGAAGTTCATTTTACGCATTTCAAGAAACCAGTCACGCACGCCTGGACAGGATATACATGGCTGGGGAGGCGATAGCTAAAAGCCATAGTTACACAGTCTTACCTGTTTCTTTCTCTGATCATTGTCTTGTGCATTGTAATGTGAGAGGTATACAAAAGAAAACAAATTTAGTTTGGATTTATTGAAGCTTAACGCTAAACAACTTCAGGGCGACAATTTTATTTGGTTTGTGATAGAGAGAATAACAACATTAAAGTGATCGTCACCTATATTTTTGGTGAGGAATGGGAACTTTAAAGTAAAGCTTCAAAATTAAAGTCATATAGACATCTAGTGCTTTAAACATGAAGAAAACATTAAAAAATGAACTCAGAAGAACACTCAAGAACTTGATAGCACTAGAAAGTAAGTAGCCCGGAACATCTAAGGAATATATCTGAACGACCAAACGACAAATAGAGCTATTTGTGCAGGAACGCTACAGCGTAGCCGTTCTTCATGCGAGAGCTGAGGAGTGGGCTATGGAGAAGACTCCTACCAAGCGTGCGCTTGAAATCGACAAATCACAAGCGCGTCATAATCACATCATCAAAATAGAGAGAAATGACAGTCTGCTAAATACTAACAGAACTAGACATGCTTCGTTTTCGTGGCATTCGTCATAGAAGCGCTTCTTGCAAAAGCAGTTGACAATAGCAGCTTTTCATTTATTTTCTTGCAATAACCGGACATTTTTTGCTATATTCTTCTGTACGTGTTTAATAAACATTTCTGAAGTTGCAAAATAAGCAGCTCGAATGAACGGAGTTAATTGTACAGTGAATTGAAAATGTGCTGCCAAGCACAAATTTTATTCAGGAGTGTTAAAAAAAAGACATGCGGATCCTACGCATTGAGGCATTCATCTCATGTTTCGGTAGCAAACGTTACGAGGTGAACAGAGAGTCTGGTGTAATAAAATAAGGAATGATGCATGAAGTGGGGACAACCACCGCCTCTGTGATTAGTTTACCGTCTTCTAAAAGTGCTTTCAAATGTCATTGGCAGGTGCCATGATTCGACGCAACCTCACCACCTAAGATTCACAATGCATATTGGAGCACGAAGAGTAATTCAGGAGCGCTTTCTCGAGGAAATTCGCTTTTGACGGACTTCGCAACTTTCAAGTACGCTACACAAATGCAGCCGCTACCTCGAGGTTATTACGAGAGAGCTCTATAGGCGTTGTGGTTCCTCAGAGTTTTTTCTAGCTGTCGTCCACACGCGATGGTTGTGGTAGTGGTGCTAAAAACTTTATTTGACCAAGGGATTCGGGCACGCACGCCCAAGGGTCCCCATAAGACTCCCACTGCGCTATGCGTTCATGAGTTCACGTAGTTGCATGACATGGGCGGCCCGGTCAGGGGCGCTCTTCTGCTTGGCCGGGTCCGTCGAGCGCAGCGGGGTCTCCCATTCTTCTCATGTGGTTAGTGGCGGCGGGCTCTGCGGGGAAGGGTCCACCGGGCCTTTGAGGAGGATGTGGGTAAGGATAGTGTGGGGTGAGTGCATTGAGCACAGGACGGTGAGTATGTTTTTGAGTAGATGCGGGAAAGGATATAGAGGGAGGGAAGTACACGAGGCGGGAGGCGGTGCCATAATATCAGGTGAAAATTGTCCAAGATCGGTGGCATGGAGGGTATTGCTGGCGTTCTGCAAGGTGTGCTTCAGTCATCTCACTGAAAGAATGGATGCGTTCCCTCGAAGAGTCTGACTCGGAATCCGCTGCCGCCCGGTTGATGAGACCTCGGGCATGGCCGTTGGCGGCTGTGTTGACGGGAATTCTAGAGTGAGCAGGCACCTTGATCAGCTGCATATGGTGGGCCGGATGTTTGGCGAGTGAGCTGAGTATGCTAAAGGCTGTCTCATGAACTCGGTTTCACGCAAAATTTAGAATTGCGATTTTTGAGTCCAAAAAGACGTACTGGGCATCATTGAAAGTGAGAAAAAATGCGATCACCGCTTCTTCCGAGAATTGCGGGTTGGATGCAGGAGCTGGGCGAAGAGTTGCAATGGACTGGAGTGTGCAATCAACGACTGCAACTGCACATCATCGGCCTTGCAAGCTGCATCTACCCATACGGCAACCTCCTCGGAACCATAGTATTTGGGGAGAACGTTTGCACGAGACTAGTGGCGGGCCAAATCGTATGCAACCTGGGTGTTTCTAAGGAGAGGCTTTGTGGTGAGCTTTGTGCGTATGTGGGGAGGGACTGGTAGTCATGAGGGGTCAGCTGCTGGTATGTGAATGTTGAGGGTATCAATTATGTGTCGTCTCATGAACGTCTTAGCTGTGCGAGTGTATCGGGATTGTCTGTTGGCCTTTATCTGTTCGTGTGTAGTGTTATGAAGCCCAAGTTGAAGCAGTTTAGTGGATTATGTGTTAGGAGGAAAATGTAAAGCCATCTTGTACGCCTTTCGAAGCATGGAATTCAGGGTGGCTATTTCTTCTTGTGGAGTTCGGAGATGCTGCGATTTCTACGTCCCGACGGTCGTCCGCACTCGGGCCTGACGGAATTACTTATTCGGCTCTATATCACCTCAGCCAGGAAGCAAGGCAGGCTCTCTTGTCGTTCTACAACTCTACGTGGGAAACAGCGACAGTCCCAGAGAGTTGGAAGTGTAGCCGCATAGTGGCCTTACTGAAACCAGGCAAGTGTTCACACGAGTTGTCTTCTTATAGACCCATTGCCCTAGCCAGTTGCATCGATAAGGTGATGGAACGCATGGTGCTGGCAAGATTGGAATGGCTGCTAGAGAATAATGTCGGCTTACCAGATTTCATAAATGGCTTCCGTAGTGGTCGATCATCTATAGATGGTGTTGTAGATCTAGTTTCTTCTGTTGAAAAGGAAAAACAACGTCGGAGATTGGTAGGGGCCATTTTCTTAGATATAAAGGGCGCGTACGATAGCGTCTGCCATGAGGCCATTCTTGATGCACTTGAAGACATCGGCGTAGGTGGCCGACTACACGCATGGATAGGGAGCTATCTCAGAGGACGTACCATTTTTATGTCGACATCCGATGGTGACACGGCCAGGCACCTCGTAAGCCGTGGAGTTCCGCAAGGCGCCGTCCTGAGCCCCATGCTTTTTAACATAACACTAATTGGCCTTGAAGCTGAGCTTCCCGACGTTGTCAGGATCAGTGCGTATGCGGACGACATATGCATATGGGCATCTGGAGCAACGCGACCACAACTGCGAGCAAGGCTACAACAAGGCACATCAATAACATCTAAGTACTTACGTCGTCAAGGCCTGGAACTTTCAATAGCAAAATGTGCTGCATTGGCATTTACGAAGAAATCAATGTCGCGGTACCCAATCTTCGCTCACGGAGCAGTGATTCCCGTGGTTAAGCACCACCGCTATTTAGGGGTCGTCATTGATCGCAACCTGTCCTGGTCAAAGCCTGTGACTGTGCTGCGAAACAAACTAATCAGTTTTGTATATGTCCTTCGTGTTATAGCAGGACTGAGATGGGGCCCTTCGGAGAAAAGTCTTCTGCAGTTATACAAGGCATTATTTGTGGGCTATATAAGGTGCAACTCACCTGTGCTTTCCAGCATGCGGGCAACGTGCCTTCGCACTTTAGAGAGCCTTCAGGCACGAGCACTGAGAATATGTCTTGGCCTGCCACGGTGCACATCTACCTCTGGCACTATAAAGGAGTCACGCACCTACCCTATACAGGTTTACACGTCCTGTGAGCCTCTTCGAGTGCACCTTCGTCTACTGACCCGACATGCACAGCACCCTTTGTCTTCGCTACAAGTGGACCGACCAAGCTGTACCTATTCGCGATGCCTCGATATGCATAGGCACATGATCCCGTCAGGCTTCGCACCTGCCGTAGTCTCTGCAGTGCCTCCATGGACATTGACTAAACCACTGGTGTGCCTTCACATACGTGGAATTTCGTATAAGTCACATGTTTCTCATATTGCCCTCAAGCAACTCACTTTGGCACATTTAGATGACCGATACAGTGACTCTGTACACATTTACACCGATGGATCCGTAACTTCATCCGCCTCAGCTGCAGCCTTCGTGATCCCTCAACTCGGTATTTCCCGACAGTACAAATTAGATCATAGGTCATCTTCGACAGCTGCAGAACTTGTTGCTATACAAGAAGCTATAAAATTTGTGAACGACCAAGCACCGCGTAAATGGACGATTCTATCTGATTCAAAATCAGCGCTTCAAGCTATCTATTCTAACTCAAGAAGAGGCGAATTTTACGAGTTAACGTTAGGAATTGTCCAAGCATTTGACCTAACACACAGGAGTGGTCAGTTGATTACACTCCAATGGATTCCTGGACACTGCGGCCTGGTTGGCAACGAAACAGCCGATAGCGAAGCAAGAGCGGCAATATACAACGCTCCTATGTACGTCAAAGTACCCTACTCGCGAGGTGACGTCAACACATTGCTGAGATCACTCATGCGCGAATGCGCTGCCACTTACTGGTCGCTACCAGATCACCGGAACAAGCGCCTGCGGGAAACAGACCCCGGTATGACTTTTCGTCTTCCAGATAAAATCAGCCGAAGACATGCTAATATACTGCACCGAATTCGCCTGGGCGTCGCCTTCACTCGCCACTACACTCACCTAATTGGCCGTGCGGACAGCCCAAATTGTGAACGCTGCCAAGTGCGCGAAACGATAGCTCACATATTTTGTGACTGTGCATTATACGTGGCGCAAAGAAAAATGCTAACTGCAACGTTGGAAAGCATTGGACGAACACCATTAAGTGAAAGCCACATATTGTCAGCAATGAACGACCAAACAGTGTCAAAACTGCTACAAAGGCTGTTCTAGACTTTATAAAAACCACTGGACTAGAAACTAGACTGTAGGGTACTATGCTAAGTTGCTACTGTACATACGCACCACCTCTTCTTGTCCCCATCATCACCCTTCATCCCTCTTTCCTTCCCCTTTCCCTTATCCCCTGTGTAGAGTAGCAGGCTAGAGCGAACTAGCTCAGGCCGACCTCTCTGCCTTCTAATAAATTCTCACTCTCTCTCTCTCTCTCTCTCTCTCGGAGATAGGGGACAGTATGAAAGAAGCGACTCCACACGCGATGGGATTCATGACTAGGGGACACTGGGGAATGTCTTGGCTTTTGCAAACGTTTCACTCGCAAGAACAAATTTAGTTTCTCGCCATGAATGGCTATGTCTCGGTCAACAACTGCCTTGAGGTTTCCGACAAATAAGCTCGAGACGTGGGTCTCAACGCCGAATCTCACAGCTCGAGCATGAAGCCCACCTTATAGCTTGCTTAAGGTCTCCCACATGGCGTTTCACAGTGATGTCATTAGAAGCGTCAGAAGGCACATGTGAAGAGTCAGGATGGTTCCCTGCGGATGCGTCGTCAGAGAGGCACTCTTTACGAGTGACGTCTTCAGTTAAGGTCACTAGTCGCGATGTACTTCCGTCAGATGCTGATGGAGAGTCTGCCAGATCTAGTGGTCATATGCAACTGACAGCTGCAGCCTCGAGGTGGAGCCCCTCTTGAGCTCCACCATTGGCAGCGGTAAGGTTTGACTGACTGGTGGCAGAGAGGTGGGAGGGAGTCCGGCCAAAAGCATCGATCAGCTTATCAGTATGTCAATGCCAAGCAGCCTACTTGCTCTGATTGCTCCAAGAGCTTCAATAGGGAACACCGGAGCTTGCGACGGTCCTGCGGTGGGCTCGCCTCACGTTCATGCGACGCTGTCGCAGCCAACATGAGCTTGAGTGCGCATAATTAGCAATGCGGCAGGTGACAGCTTGGAACTGCACGCTAGCAAGGTGTCAGTCAAGATTCGGAGTTGTGCAATGGTGAGCTCCAGCATCGCATCGCTGTCGGATGATTCGGTTAGAGATGCAGGGCTTGCATCCGTGCAAGAAACAGATACTCAGGTCCTCATGGTGGTAGAATGCAGTACCAAGGACGCGTGAACGGCGTTCCGTGAAGATCCAGCATTGATCAGAACGGGGGCAATGAGATTTATACCATTGGAAGCGATAACGGCGTTTTCCGGCAGGCAGATACCGTGTAAGTCGTATTGGGACCTAATGCTGTGGCATTAATGAAGCGATGGTGAGCTGCCGAGGAGGCCTGAAAGCCATCCGTGGACAGTTCTTGAAGCGCTGCCAGGTTGCCATGTATCGAGACCTTGAAGATGACGAAGAAAAAAACAAGAGAGTGCGATCCAGTTTGTGGCGGTGCCTCTCACGTCATGTGAGAGGCACATGACATGAGAAGCACCGTGAGCTCACGTCAGCTCTATTTTACACACGTGCGCAGTATACTGGAATATTCGTGCGTCTGCTGAGACCCATATACTAAAGAACTTAAAGATAAACTTAAAGAAGTGTAGAATAGAGCAATTCGATTTGTCCCTAGAAATTACGGCAAGATGCTTAGTGTGACAGAGAGCAGAAAAACATTAAATTAGGATCTTCTTGAAAACCGTCGTCAAAGCCCCAGAAAAAAATTCTTTCTTAGCATTTATCATTCGAGAACAGGGATCATTAGGCAATTGTATTTTCAACCACCCAACTATGTTTCTCAAAGACGCGATCATCACTTAAAAATACGCGAGATTCCTTTTCAGGTTGACACTTTTCGCTACTCTTTCTTTGTCTGCACTGTAAGAGAATGGAACACTCTGCCAGCGGAAAGAGTCTCTATTTATTGAAGTGATGTTTTTTTCATTCGTTATGAATGTTTTTTATGTGTTTGATCATATGTACTAAACACTCCCTGCAGTAATGCCTTATGGCGAAGCAGGTACTTATAAAATATTAAATAAAATGAGTATGTGGCGTCGACAAAACCTCGTAAAACATAGCACCACATGTTGTCACGTGATACTGTCGCTTGACCAAAGGTGGGAAATCTGGGACGCAACGTGAAGCCAGATGAGGTTTAGGAATATTTTGGGGTGGGCGAGAAAAGACAAATGCATTCATAAAGACGAAGAGGAGGTTTTCATCTGAGAGTCCTGTAAGAGATCCCATGAGCTTGTTTTTTTCTTCAGTTAGGCTAGACGAACTTTTTTACCCGCAATTAGTAGTAGTCTATTTGTTGCCTCAGCTGCTCACCTTGTGTTTCACTGAGATTCAAAGGAAGCTATTCCAGATCTCCTTCACTGCTTGTCACAGAACGAGCGCTAAAAATGGGCGCGTCGCCAAATTCTTGCGATAACGCGTGTGAGAGACGCCGCGAGGTCAAAAGAAAAAAAAGAAAACAAACGTCCAAGGCTCCCCGGGCGCGCGCTCTCTCTCGGAAGCGTGGCTTCGCCGACGAACCTCCTCACCCCACATCGGCGGCCGGGCAAGCACTCGAAATTTCTAGAAGAAAATATGCGTGGTTATGCCGGGTTGAGTCATCTGTCGGGGACGGTCCTCGTACCGTTTCGCGCTTTCCCCCAGCCTTCGCTGCGCATCGCGCCGACGAAATGATGAGAACTTTCTGGAATGTCGCGCGAAAGGTATTTAGGGGAGCAGCGGAGATGAGAGATCAGGAGAAGATGGAAGTTAGCGCCAGAGCGCGTAGGGTATACCGCCGTGTAGTCGGCGAAGGTTTTGTCTATAGAGACAAAGCGGGAGAAGAAGATGATTTCCACCCTCGGGGTGACGACACGAGCTACAGGCATGAGTGTGTGTTTACCGCTATCAAGCGAAGACGCGTGGCAACAGCTGCGTGTGTGAAGCCGACGTGTTTCCGGCGAAGAAGTTTCAAGCTTGGAGAGTGGCCAATTGAAGACGCGAGGTTTCCTGGAAGAGAAACTTCGGGGGCCGCGGAACGACAACAACCCTGGACTTTGAGTGAGTGATTCTCGGAAGAGTATTATCTAGACTTTTGTTCCAAGAACTTTGGACTGAATAGGTTTTCTATCTCTTTAGTCTTTAAGTGTCTTGGTTGTTCAAAGCATGCGACTGCGTTGTAGTGCGTATTTTTGTCTGTGTCCGTTGTTTAGAGTGTGGCTGATTGTACTGTGTAGTACGTTGTTTGTTTGGTGATATATTGTACTCATCTATCGTGGAGAGTGCATACTTGTTTGTTGTTTTGATCTGCAATTATTGAGAATATAATTTTGTTTGTTTATCAACTCTCGGCTCTGACTTGTTCTTTGAGCCACAGCCGGCGTCCGCTGGCGCGCCAAAAAGGACAACTTCTAAATTGTCCACGCTTTCGTGGTTCGGTTCGGGGGGCCGATGGCCCTTGGAATCAGCCCGGCGATCGCCTCCCTAATTAACGGGACCTGTGTGACAATTAAACTGGCGTCCGCGAGACAGGACCTTTTGGTGCACAGTGTGTCCAAAGTAGTGAGAAAGAGCCTCGAGTTGTTGATACTGCTATCGGACCGATTTTGTGTGTTGTTCAGTGTTCTCGTTAACGAATGCAGGGGAGTGTTCCGATAGACTGATTTAGGCAGATACTTTTTGCACGCGGCAAGACTTTATTTGCGAGACACAATGGATCTCGAAAATTTAGTAGCTTTTGGTGAGAAGATGGGTCTTTCCGGCGCCGAACTACGCAATTGGGTAAGCTAGAAGGAGAAAGAGGCGGTGGACAGAGAGAGGTTGGCAGCTGAGCGAGCCAAAGTAGAAAAAGCAGCTGAGTTGGAACGAGAGAGGTTGGCAGCTGAGAGGGCGAGAGAAGAAAGAGAGGCAAAAGAGCAACAGCTGAAAAAAGAAAGAGAGGAAAGGGAACGGCAGCGGCAGCACGAGACGGAACTCGAGCGGCTCCGGTTGCAACAGCGAAGTGAAATTCCCGTCCAAGCTAGAGTTGAAAGCAGCGAACGGGAAGATCATAGCTTCCGCTTGAACCCAAGCAAGCTGCTCGTAGCGTTTAATGAAAGGAAGGACGACCTTGACGCGTACCTTCACCAATTTGAGACGATTGCAAGGAGCCAGAATTGGCCGGAACATCGATGGGCAACTGCTTTGAGTACCTGCTTGAGTGGTGAAGCGCTCAGTGTGTACGGCAGGCTGACGCCGACCGATGCAGCCAACTACGCAAAGGTGAAAGCTGCTTTGCTGAAGCGATTTAAATTTACTGTGGAAGGTTTCCGGGACAGATTTCGGACAGGAAAGCCAGCTGATGGTGAGACGGCTACGCAGTATGCCGCCTGACTTTGCCATTATTTCGACAGATGGATTGAACTTTCAGGGACAGCGCAGGAGTACGATGAGCTTAGAGAGCTCCTTATTAGAGAACAATTTCTTACTAGTTGCCACCCAAGCCTGTCGCTGTACTTGAAAGAGAGGAAGGCTGAGTCACTTGAAGGCATGCTCGAATTGGCTGATCAATTCTTGGAAGCGCAAGAGAACTAATTTGGCCAAGGTCAAGAAGGATTGTCCCGAAGAGTCGAAGAAATTGGCTCCCGATGAAAAGAAGCGTGCACCAGAGAGCATTCCGCGATACTTTCTGTGTAACCGACTGGGTCATCGCACGAAAAACTGTCGAACGATCTTTACGAGCCCTACGGTTGTAAAATGTTTCAAGTGTGGTCAGACTGGGCACAAAGCAGACGCATGTCAAAATGGAGCGAGTCAAACTCACCAGGTGTCCTGTGTGCTAGCAGCCCCGAAATCCGATGACAATGCCGTTACCGACGGATTTGTAGAGTTGAAAAATGGGGAGAAAATCTCTATTGTGGGTGCTCTATTGACAAAACAGCCAACCGGTGTTTCGAAGGGAATGCCAACGCTGCCTGGAAAAGTTGCGGACAAAAAGATTATGGTGTTAAGAGATACCGGCAGCTCCACTGTTATCGTGCGGAGAAATCTGGTACGGGAAAGTGAGTTAACAGGCAAAATGAAACCTGTTTGCCTAATTGTCCGTACGGTTCGGTTGCTTACCGAAGCAGAAATTGAGGTTGAAACCCCGTACTTCAGCGGGAAGGTTACTGCTTTATGCATGACGACCCCCCTGTAAGACCTTGTCATCGGAAACATCGACGGGACGCGAGGACCGATTGATCCGGAATGTTTGGGAGAAGACCCTAAGATAGAGCCCTCGCCAACCCAGCGACCGCGAGATACAGTGGAGGAGCAGCCCGTGACGGATCTCACTAGAGCCCAAGGTGAAGCCGCGGCGCAAGAGACAGTGAATGAGATGATGATCGTGTTGAATGAGTTCGCGGGCAGAACAGCTGGACGTACGTCGGCTCGACCTCAACCGACAGACAGTGTAAAGGTGACGGAGTCGGCCAGCCAGGCCAAACGTCGTGACATGAACAAGCGGGTGACAGGATCGGTTGAGCGTTATCACCCGTTAGCAGTGTCAGAAGTGACAACGATGGCTGAGACGTCGCCTCAGACCCCGTCGTTGGAAAGGGCTCCCCGAAAAAGAACGTGGAAACACAAGAAGAGATCGAGCGAGCACCGCAAGAAAGGGTGCAAGCGCCGCGAAAAGTACACAGGATAAGTGCTGAAGTCGAATCAGAATGTGTTTGGCAGTGTAGAGTGCCTTATGTTATGTTAATGTTGTGTTATCCTGTGTCACAAGTGTCGAAGTGTCTGTGCTGTGATGTGATGTATAGTGTTGTATAATTGTTGTGAAGACAGAACCTTGTACGTTTGTATTGTTTGGAATGTGTGATGAAGCGTCGTACTCATGTACCTGCGGTTATATTTCATGTGTGTGAGATTGAATTGTAATGTCCAATTGTATCGAGTGATATATTGTGAATGTGACGTGTCATGAGCGACGGTTTGTGTTACAGTTTTTCAGAGTGCGTGGTAACTGTTCGCGCTCGTTTGTGTAGTTTTGAATATTATGAGATAATATTCTTAAACTGGGGGGCAGTGTCACAGAACGAGCGCTAAAAATGGGCGCGTCGCCAAATTCTTGCGATAACGCGCGTGATAGACGCCGCGAGGTCAAAAGAAAAAAAAGAGAACAAACATCCATGGCTCCCCGGGCGCGCGCTCTCTCTCGGAAGCGTGCTTCGCCGACGAACCTCCTCACCCCACATCCGCGGCCGGGCAAGCACTCGAAATTTCTAGAAGGAAGTAGGCGTGGTTATGCCGTGTTGAGTCATCTGTCAGGGACGGTCCTCGTACCGTCTCGCGCTTTCCCCCAGCCTTCGCTGCGCATCGCGCCGGCGAAATGATGAGAACTTTCTGAAATGTCGCGTGGAAGGTATTTAAGCGAGCAGCGGAGATGAGAGGTCAGGAGAAGACGGAAGTTAGCGCCAGAGCGCGTTGGGTATACCGCCGTGTAGTCGGCGAAGGTTTTGTCCGTAGAGACAAAGCGAGAGAAGAAGATGATTTCCACCTGAGGGGTGACGACTCGAGCTACAGGCAAGAGTGTGTGTTTACCGCTATCGAGCGAAGACGCGTGGCAACAGCTGCGTGTGTGAAGCCGACGTGTTTCCGGCGAAGAAGTTTGAAGCTTGGAGAGTGGCGAATTGAAGACGCGAGGTTTCCTGGAAGAGAAACTTCGGTGAGGTTTCCTGGAAGAGAAACTTCGGGGGCCGCGGAACGACAACAACGCTGGACTTTGAGTGAGTGATTCTCGGAAGAGTATCATCTAGATTTTTGTTCCAAGAACTTTGGACTGAATAGGTTTTCTATCTCTTTAGTCTTTAAGTGTCTTGGTTGTTCAATGCATGCGACTGCATTGTAGTGCGTATTGTTGTCTGTGTCCGTTGTTTCGAGTGTGGCTGATTGTACTGTGTACTACGTTGTTTGTTTGGTGATATATTGTACTCAACTATCGTGGAGAATGCATACTTGTGTGTTGCTTTGATCTGCAAAATTGAGAATATAATTTCGTTTGTTTATCAACTCTCGGCTCTGATTGTTCTTTGGGCCACAGCCGGCGTCCGCTGGCGCGCCAAAAAGGACCACTTATAAATTGTCCACGCTTTCGTGGTGCGGTTCGGGGGGCCGATATTTCGACCCTTGGAATCAGCCCGGCGATCGCCTCCCTAATTAACGGGACATGCGTGACACTGCTATTAGTAGAAATTCTCGGTCTTGCCAGGTCATGGTTGGTGTTATTATTCTTTAGTCCAAATTGCTCTTCTTCATTGCCATAGCTGTCATATTCCAAATCATCTGCGCCATTCGCAGTTTCTTTGGCTTGTACGACTGCGTAAAATGCATTTGCGCTCTTTGTAGAAATCACTTCGAATAACTGAAAAGGTTGTGCTGAATATTTCCCCGTCAATCCTAATAAAAATGTATGCTTGGTGTTTGTGAATTGCCTAACAATTTGGAGTCTTAAAACTTACGCACATTTACTGCCGGTAATCTAGTTCTGTAGCTGTCAAATTGAACAACAAATTGAACATAAATTGAACAACAAAACGCCTTGTATCCCATTTGCTCTTATTCGTCCCGTCTGTAGTGTTCCGCTGTAATGACGTTTATAACAATCCTAATGAACTGGCCCAATTTGCTATCTTCTTAACAATATCAGCTTAAAAAAATATTACAGTCTACCACATCATGTTTGCCATACGCATTTTATTTCAAGCATTGAACACTCATACAAAAAAACTTGTTTTTGTTCGAGCCAACCCATCTGATTTTACTAGACTGAACAGGCGTATGTTGTTCTCCTACGAAAAAGTCCTTCTTTGTTATAACGACAGTTTCGACACACAAACATAAATTTTACGTTTCATTAAAAAAGTTCCTGCAGTAGCCTACTGCTTATTATTGCAGGTTGTTGTGGGCAGAGGAAAGCGAAATAACGTGTGATATGGCTGAAAGCAAAATTTAACTGCATGTTTGTGTCATGCATACTGCCCTGTGTAACTTTTCAGCTGCCAGCAGTTCAGGTAGTTACCGTATTCTGCGCAATATTATTGAAACACACGTGATACTATGGAGATAAGGAGAACTGTTGCTCGCTTTACATTAGAAAAATACATTATTGTGCCATATCATAGGCGCTGTGCTTCATGCAGTGATTGCTAAGAATTATTTTCAGTCGCCTTATTATCTTTTTGTAGTCCTTTTGTTCTTTACAACTACTGTGTGCGCTAGAGAATACCAATCATCCTTTGGAAACGAGCAAAGAGACAATGAACCAAAAGAAAAGTGGCTTTTCCATTTTTTTCTACATTTCGTGGTTGTGCTCATCCTCTGGATGAATAACTTCCAATTGACCAGCCATTGTCCTTTACTGAAAAATAGTACTTCATTGTAAGTTATTGCACTCGATCGTAGCTTGAGTTGTCGGTTGCACAGTTTTCGGGGTTCATAGTTTTTCAGCAAATTATGATTACATAGATGATAACGAGTTAATATAGATTAAGACATGCAGTAAAAATGCACTGAAGGAATGGCGGCCATCAGTCGGTTACTAGAAGTGAGATTCTATGACTACGATTCAAAATATATCTTTAAATATCTGTATAAAGTTTGAAATGTTTTGCACATAGTGCATGGAAACTTTTTTTCGGTGTATTTGAAAAACAAAAAGGGTGGTGCTGTAAGCGTCATGTTAACGTCAGATGACGCAAACTTTACGTACTTCCAACATCATAACTTCGTATTCAGCACAGACAGGAGGGTTGACCACCATTGATATCAATCGTCTAGCCACAAGCCACTAAAAAGGTAAAATGAGCCTCCTGTTTCTTTTTCGTTGTTCAGTTTACGCACGGTCAACTTCGCTCACTATGTCTTGTCATAATATGCGTCGTCAATCACAAGTTATAGCACCGCTATCAGAGTATTGACAACGTGGCCTATTTACCGCAATAAATTCAAGCTCTTGCGCTTCTTTCTACTCCAGTTTTCGGGCTGACAGGCAAGCCTAGGAATATATTGTCACGACTCAGACACAGCAGGAGTTCGATATAGAAGAGCTCACTTTAATTAAAAATCAAAGGCGCTCGGAAAGAGGACCGGGCAAGGGCTTCGTCTTCCTCTCTGGCTGTGCGAGCTCTCCTCTGCAGGTTGAATGCGGCATTTGCCTCCCTCCAGGAAGAGCATCGACCCGATGCTCGGCTACAGAATACGCGGTGTATCTATAGTTGACGTATTACGCAACTGCCTCACTGCAATATGGCTTCATCCGCACAACGTGTACGATTTCAGATTTTTGAGCTCGCGAGGAACTGTCAGGGATGACCTCATAATTCACGTCACTTAGGCGCCGTATATCATTGTAGGGACCAAAGTACTTCTTCAGTATTTTCACAAAGGCCGCGTCGGCGAATAGGGCTCCAGACCCACACTTTCTCGCCTGGTTGATAAGTGACGTATCGGTGTCGCAGGTTATAACGTCGTGTGTCGTAACTCTGCTGTCGGGCGATTCGCACGCGTGCTAGCTGCCGTGCCTCTTCAGCTCGTTGGGTAAAGGCTTGAACATCCGTGTCTGTATCCTCGCAGTCGTGCAGGAGCATGGCATCAAGCATTGTCGTCACTTCACGGCCATAAAGAAGACTAAACGGCGTGCTCCGTGTAGTTTCCTGCTGCGCCGTATTATAGGCAAACGTCACGTATGGTAGAACGTCGTCCCAATTTTTATGATCCACGTCGATGTACATACTAAGCATATCAGCAATTGTCTTGTTGAGGCGTTCTGTTAAGCCGTTGGTTTGTGGGTGGTAGGAGGTAGTTTTTCGATGCGCTGTTCCACTCAACTCAAGCACCGACTTGAGGAGCATAGCCGTGAAAGCGGTACCTCTGTCTGTTATTATAATTCTAGGAGCGCCATGCCTCAGAACGATATTTTCAACGAAAAATCGTGCCGCTTCTACTGCAGTTCCACTTGATAAAGCCTTTGTTTCTGCGTAGCGAGTGAGATAGTCCGTAGCGACAATTACCCACTTATTTCCAGTATGCGAAGTCGGAAATGGTCCAAGGAGATCCATTCCGATTTGTGCAAAAGGCATGGTGGGCACTTGAACTGGTTGCAACAATCCGGCTGGTTTTAAAGGTGGCGATTTTCGTCGTTGACAATCGCGGCACGTGCGGACGTAATGCTTTACAGTGCCTGGAAGCTTCGGCCAGTAGTTCTTTTGTTGGATTCTGGCCAATGTGCGCGTGTATCCGAGGTGGCCGGAGGTTGGCTCATCGTGGCAAGCGCTCAGGATCTCATCGCGAATGGATGTCGGGACGACAAGTAAGTGGGCATTTCCGCTGGGGGCAAAGTTCTTCTTGTATAGGACACCACTGCGCAAGCAGAATGATGGCAGGCTCCTTGCAAATATCTTGGGAACGCTTGTAGACTGGCCGTTAAGAAAATTAATAAGAGGGAGCAACTCACTGTCTTCTTTCTGCTTAGACGAAATGGTGACCGTGTCGACCACTCCTAAAAATGCCATGTCATCATCTTCTGAGACATCATCTTGCTTTATAGGCGACCTGGATAAGCAATCAGCATCAGAGTTCTGTCGTCCCCACTTATAGACGACCGTCATATCGAATTCTTGTAGGCGTAAGCTCCAGCGCGCTAGCCGACCGGATGGGTCCTTCAAGTTGGTCAGCCAGCAAAGAGAGTGGTGGTCGCTGACTACGTGGAAGGGACGGCCGTAGAGGTATGGGCGAAACTTCAGAACTGCCCATACTACAACAGCAAGACATTCCTTTTCCGTTGTGGAATAATGGGACTCGGCACGGGAAAGCGTCCTACTTGCATATGCAATCACTCTCTCGGCTGAGTCTTGCCACTGGACGAGTACAGCGCCTAAACCTACGTTGCTGGCATCAGTGTGGATCATGGTTGGAGCGTCCTCGTCAAAGTGAGCAAGCACAGGGGGTGTCTGCAGGCGCTGTCGTAGACCGTCAAATGCTGCTTGTTCCTCTTCGCCCCATAAAAATGGAACATCGTCTCTCGTTATGCGTGTTAAAGGCGACGCTATGTGCGAGAAATCGGCGATAAATCTGCGGTAGTAGGCGCAAAGGCCAAGAAAACGTCTTACGGCCTTCTTTTCTGTTGGCACCGGAAATTTTCGGACGGCGTCGATCTTGTCGGGGTCCGGACGAACACCTTCATGGCTCACCACATGTCCTAAGAATCGGAGTTCCTTGAAACCGAAATGACATTTCTCAGGTTTCAGTGATAAACTAGCGGACAGTATTGCTCGAAATACTAATAGCAGCCGTCTTAGATGTTCCTCGAATGTTGGTGAGAAAACAATGACGTCGTCGAGGTATACCAGACACGTCTGCCACTTAAGGCCTGATAGGACGGTATTCATCAGTCTCTGAAATGTTGCTGGGGCTGAGCACAATCCAAAGGGCAAGACTTTAAACTCGTAAAGCCCGTCAGGCGTAACAAAAGCAGTCTTTTCTCTGTCCCGCTCATCGACCTCGATTTGCCAATAACCGCTTTTCAGGTCCATCGACGAGAAGAAGCGTGCATGTCTCAGCCTGTCAAGTGAATCGTCAATACACGGTAGTGGATATACGTTTTTCTTTGTCACGCGGTTCAGCTTGCGGTAGTCCACACAGAAGCGTAAGCTGCCGTCTTTCTTCTTAACTAGCACTACCGGTGATGCCCAGGAGCTTTTTGACGGCTGAATGATGTCATCATTGAGCATTTTCTGGACTTGTTCTTGGATTGCTTCGCGTTCTTTCGGCGCCACGCGGTATGGGTTTTGTCGAATTGGTCTTGCCGTCTCTTCCGTTATAATTCGGTGCTTTGTCAGTGGCGTTTGATTTACCCTCGAGGTCGACGAAAAACAATCTTCAAACTGGCCGAGAATATCTAGAAGACTCTGCCTCTGCGCTGGCGATAAATCTGTGCTCACGTCGACAGGCAGTGGTGTTGAAGCGGCCGGTGTCTCTGCCTGTTGTACTGCGAAGCACTCGCGGAATTCTACAATTTCTTCGAAGTATGCAACTGTGGTACCCTCTGCAATGTGTCGACGCTCGTTGCTGAAGTTTGTCAACAGGACCTCTGCTTGCCCAGACACTACACTGACGAGACTTCTGGCAATAGCGATTCCTCGAGAGAGTAAAAGCGTCGATATTTGTTCCGCGACACCTTCTCCACTATGCTGCGTGTTACACGTGACAGGGACGAGGCAGCGCGACAACGGTGGCATGGTCACGTCGTCAATCACGCGCATGGGCTTGCGCTGCAGCACTGCGCTATAATCCGCTGAGAAGGTCAGTACACCGTCCGGTATATTTATAATGGCACCGTACTCCCGCAGGAAATCCATACCCAAGATGGCCTGTTTACAACACTCAGCAAGAATAACGAAGGTTGCCACGAATGATGAATCCCCAATCTTGATTTGTGCGGTGCACTTTCCGGTAGGTGTCAGCAGCTGGCCTCCGGCTCCTCTAATTTGCGGCCCCGTCCATTCCATTTTTACCTTCTTGAGTTGGTCGGCCAGATTCGCACTCATTATTGAAAAGTCCGCACCAGTGTCGACCAGTGCGGTCACGTCGTGACCGTCAATTGACAGTGTAATGTCGGCGGTGACAATCTCGTCTTTCGACGGTTCCTTCGAAATGTGCGGCCCTTCATGCGGCGGTAATGGGGGATTTTCAAATCTTCGGCAATTCGCAACCTTCCCCCCTAAGGTCGCTGCTTTTAGTTTCCCCGGCGTGGACTGGGAGACCTTCCTCTCGCCATGTCCGTGGTGCTACCCCTATTAGATCGGGGAAAATGACCTGGGGAGGGCGAGCGTGACCGGAACCCAGGAGCAACGTCTCGCGGGATCGTCGCGCACGTTTCAACGTTGCGTCTTCCGTCGAAATAGCGGCGAGGGGTAGTGGATGGAAATCCTTGATACCCGGCAACGCGATGAGGACAATACCGCACGATGTGGCCTGCTTCCCCACAATGGAAGCACAGGGGCCTGTAGTCAGGGGTACGCCATATGTCGGTTTTGCGGAGTGGGGGTCGCATCGGCATTGACGTTTCCCTGTAGTACCAAGGCACTGTCGGCGGCTGTTGCTGGTGGTACTGTTGAGGTGGCGGCACGTTAGATCTAGGCTGTCGACGGAGAATATCTGCATACGTTGGCCTAATTATTTCAGTGTTCGGCTCAGGAAGTGAAAGCGCTTGCCTTATTTCTTGGCGAACAACTTCTGTGACCGACGCAATCGCGCAGTCATTCGGTGTGGCAGCGAGCTTCTTCACCTCTTGTACAATTTCGCGTATCAGGTCACGCAAAGAACGCTCGTCAGGTGTCACGGTGGTCACGGCGGTTGCGCTGATTTGTCCGCTGTTGTTTGGACGATCTTACTGGCGGTACCGTAGCTGTAGTGCCCGTTCTATGGCGGTCGCCTCCTTCGAAAATTCGTCGACGCTTGAAGGTGGGTTCCGTACGAGACCAGCAAACAGCTGCTCTTTAACACCACGCATGAGGTGGCTGATCTTTCTGTTCTCGGACATATCGGGATCGGCTCGATGAAAGAGACGAGCCATGTCCTCAACAAACATTGCAACAGACTCGTTGGGCTTTTGTATCCGTGATTCAAGGAGTCGTTGTGCCTGCTCCTGCCTTTCGGTGTTTGCGAAGGTATCCAGGAACTTCCGCCGGAACTCGTCCCACGTTGACCACACGCGATTCGTGAACCACGTGCGAGCCCCGTCTTGAAGAGGGAAATACACGTACCCCAACTTCTGTGCGGCGTTCCACCCGTTAACGTTGGCTCTGCGCTCGAACTCCTCAAGCCAGTCATCTGCGTCCTCATATGTGTTGCCATGAAAGTCCACAGGAGTTTTAGGGGTGAAAACAGTCACCTGTGTCGTGCTTGGGCTCGTCATGGTGGGGCAACTGCTTCCCGGCGCGGTCATGTCTTCCGTCCAAGGACCGAACTCTGGGCTCAGGCCTAACAGGCGCCGGCTGGCGCGGTGAACGGGTGTTTCGACGAGCGGAAGTCTTTGTGGACTAGATCCCGGGCTGTTGGAAGGTGTCCTGGACATGTACCCAGCACCTCCACCAGTGTCACGACGCAGACACAGCAGGAGTTCGATATAGAAGAGCTCACTTTAATTAAAAATCAAAGGCGCTCGGAAAGAGGACCGGGCAAGGGCTTCGTCTTCCTCTCTGGCTGTGCGAGCTCTCCTCTGCAGGTTGAATGCGGCAATATGCAAGCTGCTCCTGGGAAGCCCAGACCCCGGCTCTTTTTACCTCTGTTGACTGAGTCTCGAGACCATCGGCATAGCCTCTGTTTCAACAATGATCATAAGAAAATGTGATGGAAAACGACGACCTCATTCAATTGCTTGTAGTTTCGTGTAGAAATTGACTGGCTTGCCATTAGGCGTGGGAGCGTTCTACATCATGCTCCTTAAAAAGTGATCAGTTGCACTAAGGTGTGTACATCGACCAGAAGAACCTGTGATTGAACGCTAGTACACGTTTGGAGGAGACCAATATTTTAAATTCTGAAATGAGCCTGTAAATTATGAACAATCACTCTTCAGCGTTACGCGCGTGCTCAAGTATGCAGGTGCTATATGCGAGAGCTCAAGTATCCGCCATCATTTTTTCAGTGCGGTCTTCCGACGGCCAGACAGGTTGCGTTCTATAAACGTAGTAGTGACAAGAGCAGATCATAGCGAATCGGTAGTGTGCACTAGTGTGTGCTTATGTAGCACATGTAATTAGGCATTGATTTAGGTAACCACAATATGTACCATTCTTCTATAAAGTCCAAATATGTTTACAACAACATGAAATTATTCCCACGCACGCAGAACACTATTGCAGTTGTCATTCACTTTACTATAGAAATTTTAGGATAGCGTCATTTGATATTCTATGCTTAGTGTACAATGCATTTTACCCTCTATTGAAAGGTCAAATGTAGTAGGAATTGGAATACATATCATTCGCAGAACATGTGTATGCATTATACTGGATATGCAAGAACAGACAATCATGACTCCGGAAAATTCATTGGTATACTTACCAATAGCTGCTAGCAGAAGTAAAAGAAATACTTTTGTCATGGCGGTTTCAGTAATTTCTGGGTGTCGTCTGACTTCCCAGAGAACATTCCCGGAACCAATATATATATGTATGGCTCAATATAGAAACCGTATTCCTGAAACGTGCAATGTACGATTCATATTTATGACGACTTCAGCAGTTGAGAAAACGACTCGAACGAGAAAAGGAGGGCAGGGAGCATATCCGAATTGAATATTGGTGGACGAAGCCCTTTAACCTTTATGAACAGTACTTCAAAGGGCTACATATGTTGTTCACCCGTTCTTTTAAAGGCTGTTTGAAAAAGTTTGAAGAAATTGGTACCGTGTCTCATCCAGAAAAGCAGTAGGGTCGACCAACACATCAATAAATATTAACAAAAAAGGCCAAATGCATTTTGCTTCCAATACTATTCGCTTGCTTGTAATTAAACACGTTTGCTGTGTTGCCACTGATTTTAATGATATTGTACATTGTTATTAATTCCGTATTCTTGCTTAGTTCTTTATGTTAACTTAATTTGTTTTTCACTGTGTATCGACCCCCCACCCCCCCTTACACAATGCCTTTCGAGGCCTGTAAGGTATTTGTAAATAAATAAATAAATAAATAAATATTCAAAGGGTAAATGATAGGAAGCAGATTAAGTGGTTATAAACAAACCATATAATACCTACTTGACCTACATATATCACAATTGTTAGCAAAACTCAGGGGAGTACTACGCTGGAACTTTAGTTCACGGACACGACTCTGTGAGGCAGTAAGTCTGTAACAGTCAAATGAAAACAACAATTTTTAAAAGGCACATAAATATCTAAAATATAGTGCATATCCGCAAAGACGTAATTAGAATTTTTAGAGACGCGTAAGCTTCGCCTTTACGAACAAACCCTGCTGGTAGCGTCAGAGTCCATTTGCGTCATCGTCTCACTCTTTCGCAATGCATCACTTATTGGGGCGCGTCTCAATCATGCCGTAACGGAAAGGCTGTTTTTGTGAGGGGCCACGTGTGGTTGTAAATTCTCTGACACCGCATTCACAGTTGTGCAGGGAAGCGAAAACAAAAATGCCAGACGAGTCGGAAAATCACGACTGCACCCGTAGAAAATATTCCCATCAGTCTTGCCACTTGTGGACGCTACCGCTGCTGCCACCTTCGCTGCTTTGAGAATCTAAATGTGCCAGCTGTCGCGTGTCCCGTTATTTAGGGAGGCAATCGCCGGGATAATTCTAGGGCTGGCGTCACTTCCATCTCAACAGGAAAACTTTCGCGTCCTTGTGCGAAATAGACACCGCAACATATATACATAATGCCCTCGAATAGTCCTCCGACAGAAACCACTCTCGTAATGCACGACACTGAATAATGCACTTAGGAAGAAGTCCACAGCAACAGTCAGTTCGCATTAGCTTGGCACAGGGAACACGCACCGTGGATAGTCTGGCGGCATATTGTCTTTTAAATTCATAACACCACACGGTCATTGTCCCAAAACGGCAGACCAACTCCATGCGCCCTCCAGGCCCCGCATAACACACTCAAATAGAGCGACGGACCCAGCGCTCTAGGTATACCTCAGTCTGAATGGATCGCACCAAGACAAAAATTTATGAAGAACTTCACAAGTACTACCCTAATTTATCTGCAAAAGTATTCCTACATAACACATATAATACACTTAAAAACAGTTCCACAACTTAGAGGCAAGCTTACATCTCAACAACAGCACAACAAAAACTGCCTGGTACAACATACCAAAATTTCACACCACGCCGGGTATATTAGTCAGTTCGACCACTTTAAAATCACGCATAGCACTTAATTGTGCGATGCAAACTCCTGTACAGTCATTCAATTCACAGAAACTACTTCAGTGGCTACACATCAACAACAACAACAAAAGCACTGAACCATAAGAAACAGAGAAAACGTCACCTTGCCTCTAAAGAGTTACAATCCTGAATCCAATCATCAGCCGAGACGCGAAAGAGCATCAGCAGCCTTGTTCAGTGCGCCTTTAATATAAACAATTTCTATGTCATATTTTTCGATCACCAATGCCCACCGCGTTAGCCTAGCACTGGAGGGAGCCGCACGAGTCAGAAAAGTCAACGGGTCATGATCAGTCATTATTTTGACCTTTGTGTCAAATAACCATGTTCCCAATGATTCTAGCGCCCACACAATTGCATACGCTTCTCGTTCAATCCTGGACCACTTTTGTTGCGACGAGTTGAATTACTTACTGAGGAATGCAACTGGTCGTTCTTGTTCACCTCTGCTTTGAGAAAGGCAAGCCCCAATTGCCCTTTCCGATGCATCCGTGGCCAAACAAAATGATTTGCAGGGGTCTGGTGCTGCCAACTCAAGGATCGATGCAAGGCCCTCTTTAACTGAATCAAATGCAACCTGAGCCTCCGAGCTCCACGGCAAAGTGTTCGGAACTTTTTTGTTTGTGAGTGCCGTCAGTGGCAGCACGACTCTTGAATTGTGCGGCACGTAGTCCTGGTAGTAATTTAGAAGCCCCAGCACACTCCTCAGTTCACGCTTTGTGGTAGGAGGCTTGAGTCGTTGTATAGTGCGTACCCTGTCATAGTCCGGTGCATGTACACCTGACCCCACCACATGCCCAAGATATTTTACTTGCGGGGGCAAACCTGCATTTCAATGGGTTTACCGTCAGACCTGCTTCCTGAATGATTCGCAATACTGCCTGCAGATGGCGCATGTGATTTTGACAGGTGTCCGAAAATATGGCTATATGGTCAATGTACGCTCATGCATACGAACGATGGTTGCTTAACAACTCATTTACCACTCGCTGTAAAGTAGCCGCTGAATTGCGCAACCCGTAAGGCATTACCTTCCATGCGTACAAGCCACTGGGCGCTGCGAAGGCAGTCAACCTTTGCGATTCTTTATCTAACGGTACTTGCCAATACCCACGGATCATGTCCAAAACTGATATGTATTTCGCCCTAGCTATGGATTACAGGAGTTCGGTCACATTTCCCATAGGAAACTGGTCAGGTTCTGTGATCGCGTTCAAGCACCTGCAATCTACACATATTCTGATGGATCCGTCCTGTTTAGGCGCACATACCACTGGGTGGGCAGCTGCCCTCTGCACCGGGTAGATAAAGTCCCACGCTAGCAAGTCGTGCATCTGCCGCTCAACTTCCGCCCTTAAAGCCATTGGTACTTTGTACATATGTGGTCGTGTTTGCTTAGTGCCGGTGATAATATTTATTTTATTTATTTATTTAATACATACTGCGGACACTAAGTGCTCCCAGCAGGAAGGGCACGTCACGCATACCACAGACGTAATGACGTACATCATGCGAAAAACACACTTTGTTTTACACACTACAATACACTTCGTTATGTAACAACATCACGCTTCGCTCTATACACTACAATAAGCTTCAATATGCAAAGCAACAACACACCCGGTTCTACAACACTACTTTACACTATGCTCCACAACACAAGTAGTAACTTACGCCAAACAACGACAATACATTGCATACCTCATACTTTACAATACGTTACACATACGTTACAATGAATGAGGTTCGCATAACTTGTTCCAGTCTGACACTGTTCGCGGAAAAAAAGAATACATAAAGGCATCGGTTCTTGCAAAAAATGGGATTAGCAAATTGGGATGATGATGTCATGTGTTCCTTGTTGACAGAAAAGATAAGTAAGGCGATGAATCGATTGCGAGTTTTTGATTAAGTAATAATTGAAGGAAATCCAGCCGTTGTTCTCGTCTGCGGGATTCAAGGGTCTGAATGTCGTTTGCAGACATCAGCGCGGAAGGTGAATCCGACGGTAAGTATTTTGAATATATAAACCGAACAGCTTTCCTTTGAACCCGCTCAAGTTTGTTAATATTAAGCTTAGTGTAAGGGTCTCATGCAATGCTGGCGTATTCCAGTTTAGGTCGTATAAAAGAATAATAACTAAGAAGCTTTACATTGGCAGGACAGGTACGCAGTTTATGTATTAGAAAACCAAGTTTCCGAAAGGCAGCTGAACATATGTTATCTACATGCATGTTCAAAGACAAATTACTAGTTGTAGTTAGGCCCAAATATTTGTAGCTTGTAACCTCTCTAAGAGTTGAAGACCCAAGCTTGTACGTATTATTTAGTGGAACTTTCTTACGTGTCAAACGCATGCAGACACTCTTTTCTGCATGAAGGATCATTCCCCACTCATTGCACCACTGATGAATATTATGAAGGTTTGAGTTAGGTTCATTTTGATCATCTAAAGAGTTAATATCCCGGAAGAAAACACAATCGTCTGCAAATAATCTAATTTGTACAGAAGGGGTGATGACATTTACAATATCATTTATGTATAAAAGAAAAAGCAATGGCCCTAGGACGCTTCCTTGGGGTACACCTAATGTGACCTGTAGAGACTGCGAACGCTGGTCATTATTAGCAACAAACTGTTCACGGTTATTTAGATAGTCAGCAATCCAGTTTACAGGGGTTTCGGGAAGGCCAATACGTTTAATTTTCAAGATCAATTTGTCGTGTGAAACCCTGTCGAATGTCTTACTGAAATCCAAAAATATTATGTCAGTTTGCCTATTGTTATCCAGGTTAAGTGCAAATGAGTGGATTATTGTAACTAGTTGCGTCACTGTCAAATATCCCTTTCTAAAGCCGTGTTGAAAATTGGTCAGGATTGAATGTTGAGTCAAAAAATGTTCAATTTGTGTAGCAATTATGTGTTCTATTAATTTGCAGCAGGGTGAGGTCAAGGATATGGGTCGGTAATTTTGAGGCGACAAGCGATCACCTTTCTTAAATACAGGACTTATGCGTGCGGCTTCCCAGTCACATGGTACCTTTGATGACAACAATGAAACACGGAAGATTTCATGCAGGAATTTAACGACATGTTCAGCATATCTTCTTAGGAACACATTTGGGAGATTATCAGGTCCACAGGACTTTTTAGAATTAAGATTCAGAAGCATCGAAAAAACACCAGAATAAGACACGAAAGAGACTTCCCATGGGTCGAACGCTCTACCGTTTGGAACATAAACACTAGAGCCGGAAAACACACTTTGAAAATACGCATTAAGATGATCAGCAATGTTTCTTTGATCGGTTACAATCACGCTATCAATTGCCATTTCGGTGAGAGGTTTCTTTCTGTCACCAATGTAATTCCAGAATTTAGTCGGGTCAGTTTTTATGAAGTTGGGCAGCAGTGTCTTAAAATAGCGATCTCTGGATGAGCGTATAGCCCGTGCAAGGCTGTATTTGAGGACTGAGAGGGAACGAGACTGCGCATGCTTCTGCCTTAAGCGTTTTATCTTTCGTTTTAAGTGAATTATAACTCGCGTTATCCAGGGAGATGTTTTGTGCACTTTTTTATGTTTATTCGGTATAAAACGGTTGATGCAATGATAACACATTTCTTTAAAGTGATTCCACATTGTCTCGACATCGCCCACCTCAAAGGCAGCAAAACACGACTCCATGTATTCTATTACAGATACGTCATCTGCTCGCGAGTAATCTTTAAAGGTACGCACTGAAGATTTTTTAGTACTTGGAAAATTGTTAAGAGGAAAAGAAACTGTAACCAATTTATAATCGGACAGGCCCTGTTCTACTGAAACAGAGTGCAGCTCGAGTTCACGACTTATAAATACTAAATCAAAAATCGAACTAGAGGATCCATGCACACGAGTTTGCTCCCTCACAACTTGCATCAAGTTATGGGTTAGCATGATGTTAAACACAATCATAGTCTCTTTTTTGTACAATGGTACTGTCGTATAACGTTTCCAGTCAACAGAAGGTAGGTTAAAATTACCTGCTAACAAAATGTTGTTGTTGCAAAATTGAGACATATGTTCAGCTAACTTTTTCATGGATTCAAACGCAGCCTCTGGGGGTCTGCAAAGTGCATACAAGATGAAAATGTGGGCTCAACAAGACAACTTATTGCATACACATTCTAAGTCGTCAATGTAACCAATTAATGAGGCCTGCAGTGTTTCTTTCACAAGTATGGCTATTCCACCTCCCCTTGTAGTTCTGTCTTCCCTAAACACCTTTTACGAGGGCGGAAATACATCATCATCAGCTATTTCGGGGAGCAACCATGTCTCAGACACAACTGTTACGTGTGGATCGTGTTGAAGTAAGGCAATTTCCATTAGTTCAGTTTTGTTATTGACGCTTCGGGCATTTATGTTAACCAAGCGAAGGCATTTTTGTTTAACGCTCTGCTGACCAGTAACGAAAAATTTACTTTTCGTTGAATTACTTTTTGAAGAAAATGCGAGTTGTTTTCCTACGTGTGACTCAGTGATTGGGCATACCGTCTGGTCATCGAACGGGTTTTGCTTCCGTCGTTTTTTTTACCGGAATTCTTTCGCCTTCATCACTGTCCCAGACATACGCCTGGTCATCGATACACAGCTTATCAAATGCTTAGTTTACTTTCTCATTGCTTCAAATAAGATTTTGTGCTCGCCTGGTCTACTTCGGCCAGGCCATTCCGACATAACCTCTCCGTATTCCTTATAAATTGCATTGAGTTCTTCGCTTTGTCCCGAACTCAGGTCATTTGCCCGTGAGGTCACGCCAATTGGTTCGCAAGAGCTGATAGCCTGTGGTGCCACCTCGATGTTTCCGAACTCAGCGTCGGCCTCGAATACCACCGCAACGTTATTGGCGCGCACGTGATATTGACGGAGCTTATTAGCATGGACTAACCTCTCGGCCCCTGCTGCGTCCACTATAACGTAACTGTCTGCCCGAGTTCTCTCTTTTAAAACCATGGGTCCTAGCCACTTCGCCTGTAGTTTGCTGCCGCCCTCACTCTGCGGGACGAGGACCTGATCCCCTACCAAAAAGTCCTTCCGTGAAGAGCGAAGGTTATACCTCTGTGCATAGAGTTTCTGGATTTCACCACTGCGCTCATCCAATACTTTCGCGGCCTCACTCACCCCTTGTCTGAGCTCTTTCAGATATACAGCGACCGGTTTGCTTAGTCCGATCGGAGGAGTCCACTCGCTCGTCCACGATTTGCGGAGAACGCTCAGGGGCCTTGGTGGCGCGCGCCCATACAGAAGTTCGAATGGTAACTTCCCAGTAATCTCGTCCGCCACCTCGCGGTATGCCCACAGCAAGCAAGGCACGAATCGGTCACAATCTTTATCGTGAGTGTCAATCGCATGCCGCAGCATCCCCTTGAAAGTACCGTTCCAACGCTCTACGATACCGTTACTTTGAGGGTGGTCGGGCGTCGCGAACCTCATTTTCACTACCAACCTCTCCATCAGTTCTGCGGTTAGTCTAGCAGTAAAAGTTGTCCCCTGGTCGCTGCATATGAGCTCAGGCGTTCTGCAGCGACTAAATACCTCGATTAGGGCCTGACACGTTGCCTTAGCTGTCATTGCTTGCAGTGAAATTACCTCTGCTCATCGTGTACAGAGATCAATAACGCTTAATGCATAATTATGACCTCGTGAAGAAGGCGTCTCCAGAGGACCTATGCAGTCGACATAGATCACCTCAAAAGATGTATGCGGTCTGTTCATGGGTGTTATTGGCTCTCAGTCGGTGTTTAGTTTCCGCGCATGCACCTGGCACCCGTGGCAGCTCTGCCAGTGGTGCTACAATTCTGATCCCATTGATGGCCAGTAAAACGACGCCTTAATGCGCTTTTTTGCTTTCTTTTCCGAAAAGTGACCACCGCCAGGACTGTTGTGTGCTAACTCTAATACCTCCATTCGGCGCGACTTTGGTACCACTAATTGAAGACATTGTCCCCCATCCAACTGTTCTTTGTGGTAAAGCAACTGACCATCGATTACTATACCGTGTGACCCATTTCTCGCTTGCCGCCAAACATCGACCAGCGATTCATCACAATATTTCTCTTGATCGAAAGAGTTATTAGTGATCGGACCAAGCCGCCAGCTTTCCGCCGTCTTATCTTGCATCACAGAATTCTGATTTTCTGATTAACCTTGCTCTACACTTGACGTGCAATTAATTGCCTGCAGCTCCGATCCGCTTGCGTCCCTCTCTTCATCTGCTTTCTCTTCTAACGAGGAGTTCCCCTCAACCTCAGTGTTGGTCTCCTGTCCGCAGAGAGGTGGTTTTTCCGCTGTGCACTGCACGGCACTAGAGCTAGGGTTGGAACATGGCGACGCCTGCTCTGGATTTCTAAGTGGCAAACAGCACTACGTAACAGTTTCCAGTGCTGAATTGCTCATCGCCTCATACTCCTGTAGATCGCCCAATAACTCCTGGCGAGAGTACCGAAGGCACTGAAAATCCTCCGGAGTAAGTAGTACAGATGCACTGGTGCTTAACTTATCAGTTACTGCACAAAGCAATGACACACGCTGCGTAGCACTATCAATTGAGTGTGGGAGACCGAGAGGCACGTACATTAGGCGCCCTGTAACCCCCTGTCCAAAAGCACCTGTTAGCTTTATGGTGCCACTAATCTCGCAGAAAATCTCAGCGGATACTTCATTCGCTCCTGTTACTGTTATATCTGCACTTGAATCAATGCGTGCTAAACAGGGTTTGTCTCCCACGAAAATCTCAATCCTTGGGTCCCCTATCAGTGAATTGTTAATCAAAGCAGTGTGCGCCAATGGTGAAGCCGAGCTCTCAACATACGTCTCACTTCGGGGTGTTACGCGAGAAACCTCTGTTTTCTTAGCAGTAGTGCCACGTGAGGACTCACAATCTCTCATAATGTGGCCCCGTTTTCCGCAGCCAAAACACACCACGGAATCAGGGGTGAAGTTAGCACTTTTGGCTGGGGCCCTATAATTCAAATTTCCTGGCCCTGCAGTGCGGTAGCTGCCCTGCCTGCCGCTGCTGAGGCTTTCTTCGAAATTGACGGATACTTCTGCAATACCCCTGGGCCTGAACCAACCCTTTACTTCCTGCTGAGTTACCAGCGTGCGGTGACCATCTGGCATTAACTGTTTCAGCCTGTCAGGTATCAGCAACTCCTGAAGGCTCTCGAACGACTGCACTTCTCTACATTTAAGATAGTAGGAGAACATAGACTCCAGGCGCGCCATCACTTGGTTCTAAGACTCGTGTGCCCCTCTTTTATTTCCAAGAACATTGGCGGTACTCACTCGGAGTCATTCGCAGCTCCTTTAGAACTCTTGATTTTAAATCTGAGAACGCCATCACCCCCGCTTCAGATTGATTGGCAACGAATGTTCGCATCTGGTCACTTAGAAATGGCAATCGAATTGTGCCCTGAATATCCACAGGTATGTTCAATACCACAAAAAGAGCGTCCACGTTTTTGAACTATGCAGGAATCATAGGCTCATCAGTGTGCATGGGTGCAAGGAATGCCTTTAGCCCCTTCGCGTACCGCCCCATACTGGATTGCTGGTTTCTGTTTTCCGGTTCCTCCGATAAGGCACGCGACGATCTCATCTTTTCTAGCTCAAGCTTGAGCTTCAGCGCTTCAATTTCAAGCTTAAGTTCTTTGGTGCGATCCGATTCACTAACGGCCAATCACTTACGGCGTCCCCTTCTATCACATCTCTACCTGAGTCCGCCATCTACCAGAGAGTGCCTGAACGCAAGTGCATTCAGTAAAAATAAATTTAGGGGGCCCCGAGAGAGCACAAAGCAGGTCTCACCTTGCAGTGATGCGTCGCCCGATGCACTTGACAGTTGGAACTGCGTCCGCCTCGTCACCAACGCTAGTTGCGACGACCAATTTCAATGAAGCAGGTCTCCGCTCGATCACCTCTGTTGCTGACTCAGTCTGTCACATCGACTGCCCTGCTGCTCTGCTCCTGAAGCAGTACCCTGCAACGCCTCCCCGGTAGGTCCGTCACTCAACGACGACCTTTGGCTCTGCTCTCGTTCAGTGACGCGCAGTGCTCTCGCGCTGCCGAACTCCAGGCTCCGAAGTTGACCGGCAGGCTCGTACCGAATGTCAATGCTGCTTCTCGCAGCGCAACAGCAGGTCGCGAAGCGGTGAGCGTCTTCTCAGCTTCCCGGACTTCAGCGCCTTCTTCGCTGCGGGCTCTCCAAACCCTGCCGACTGCGCCAGTTAATTTCCTTCTCCTCGACTAGCTTCAACACTAGCTAAGGAGGGAAGATGTTTGAGGTTCGGAATGGGTCCCCTCGATGACTGGAGTGCACGGTGGCAGCGCGAAGGAAGAGCCGTGGTCCGATGAAGAGACGCTTTAATGCAGCCTCAGGCTACTGCCCGAGTCCAAGCCCGAACATCCGCTATCATTTCAAATTCAAACATACTCTTTTCAACCCTCGTTTGAACAAAGAGTCTTTACAAACACCAATCACATGTTGGGACTCGCATCATCACAACCAATCGCTGAAACACCTTCATAACAGGTACTGCATTAGTTAAAACCACGTTACCAAATAAAACACGCGAAGAGATCGGTTCTGCGCGTGTGACACTCTCTCCCATGCCAGGCCGTGCTGCCTCCGTCGGCCGACTTCCGTCGGCAGCCGTTCTCAAGCTCGAGCCCCGTCAGTTCTTTCAATAATTGTTGCTTTCTAGAAGCCTCCTTTAGAGCGGCGGGTACACAGTTGGGCTCCGTGCGCTTACCAGGTGTGCATGCGACAGCAAGGAGCCCCGACATCTTAACAACAGCAGGGGAGATTATGGTCGTTTCCCTGCCGCCACTATATCCCGTTCAGCCAAATGGTCGCGTCCCCGCGTCATTCTCAACGAGACGCGTGCATGCCAACAATGGCTTAAATTCAGACGGTGGCGCCTGACCTGCCTCTTGCTCGACGCTTTTCCGAGTAAGCCTTCTCTTTCTAGTCCCGAACGGCGATTACTTTGACGGCTCCGCTTGTGAACCGTGAGAACGAAAGCGGCTCCTTTCTTTCCCATGCTCGGGGTCTTCCGCGTTCGTCTTCGCGGATCCGACTGGCTTCGCTAGTTGACGGATCGGGAACTGGCTACGCGCTCTACATCAGCCGCATTGATTATGCTACACACAACATGCTCGTAATTGGTGCCTCATACTAACTCCCTGTAAACAAGCCGTAGATAACATTGAAGTGATCCTGTCTCGCTGCCTTATACCCTTTGTTTACTGGGATTATCTCGCTTTTTTTATTGAGAACTATGGTGGTTGTAGATTCACTGTAGATTTCTCGCAGTAAGTATATGTAGGGTTCTTTGGTGCCTCAATTTCGTAGTGCCTGTAATACTGCTGATTTATCGACTTAGCTAAACGCCTTTTCTTAATGTATGCAGGCTAAGTATCGGGGTTGGTTGCATTTGGCACATTTCCCTATTACCTGATTGATAGTATAAATATGGTCTATTGTGATGTAGCCTGTGAAACATCCTGCTTGGTCCTTTAGTTGATTTAAATATATAATGTTGCCCTAATTCTATTATCTAATATTTTTCATAAATAGCTCGTAAAAAATGAACAGTAAGCTGATCGGCCTGTGTTTTCTCGCCCTTCTAGTCTTTTTTGTTATCGATTGAAAAGATGCTGGCCTTCTTTCAAGATTCTGCTACCCTTCCCGTGAAGAGACACTTCGTATATAAGGTGGCCGGTTTTTCTAACGCTATATTTCCGCCATCTTTCTGGAGGTTTGTTGTTACCCTACTCTCACCAGCGGTTTTGCCTCTTTTCGTTTCTTCTAGGGCTTTCCCTGCTTAGCCTGTCATAACTGGTAGGGTGTGGAGTACATCTGGACTATTATTGTTTCTCAACATATCATTCTGGCTGTTTTGACTTGTGTACAGCTCTCTGTAAAACTCCTCCGCCAACTCGATTAACCTATTCATATTGGCTATGACATTGCCTTCCTTGTTACTTAATGTATATATCCGATTTTCACCTATACACAAGTTTGCTTTCGCATCGGTGAGAATTCTGCTGCTTTTACAGCCTGCCTAGTTATCTCCCAGTCATACGTTCTGGCGTCGGCTGCTTTACGCCTATTGATTAACTTCGAAAGTTCCGCTAGCTCTATTCTGTCGGCTGTATTTGACGCTTTCATGGTTTGTGGTCTCTTAATAAGGTATTTTCTCTCCTGAGATAGTATGCCAGTGTCCTGTCTAGTAAGTGTACCTTCGAATTCTATTACAGACTCTTTGATGACACTAGTAAGATTATTGTTCATTGCGTCAACGCTAACGTCAGTGACCTTATTTACTGCTTCGAATCAATGTTTGAGCAAAACTCCAAATATCTGTACTTTCGATCTCTTTGCTAGTTCACTAATTGACTTTTTGCGTATCAGTTTTGTCTTTGATTTTTAAAATTTTGGGGAATGAGAGTTTTTAAAATTTTTGTGGTAACTGCATCGATCTTGCCAACTATATCAACATTCTGTACAATGCATGAGTGTGCTGACAGAACGGTGCTTCAATTTGTAATTCAATGCTTCACTTCAGAGGTAAACCATGGGCTCCCATTACATAACTGTATCTCTACTTTCGGAATGTATTTATTATTAGCCGATTTTTTTGAACGATTAGCTGATTCATATTAAATGCATGCTAACATCACGTTTTTTCTTTCTGTAATGAAGCAAAGCACTAAATATTGCTGTTCATATTTTCAAAATGTACGCAACGATAATCATACGCTGTTTTCGCTTCTTGCATGAATTTTATATGCAGTAACTCGTGTTCACAATGGATAAAATTGTGGTCACTAATGCAATCATATGCACGAACTGACATGCTTATGGTTCTGTGGTAAGCACAAGATCCAAGATAGCAGTCTCCTTTTGTTAGCATAGAAACAATTTAGTTCCTTAGGCCAAATGAAGTGACGTCAATCTAATTCTTGCATTCTTCTTTCCTACCGCAATTGTGGAGAGTAGCCGTCCACGAGTTAATTTCATGGTAGTTAAAGTCACCCGCGAGAATCACAGGAGAACATTGAAAGCGTTTGTATACGAGGTTCAGAGATTCGTTCAGGTAACTACCAACCGTTTCTTTTGAGTGAGTTGGATGGTAAAAATTCTGACAAACCATTCACAAGGTGAAGCAGCCCTGCAACACTTTTTGAGCATGGTACGAAAACGCTAACGATCGGTAGTAGAGCCTTTCGAGAACACGCGAATACCAGAGCACGTGGCCTGGAATTCACAAGAAATTATTAAAGTCAGTGCAAAATTGCCTTCTCTTCGCTGGAAAAATTATAGAAAACGCTCAAAAATCACACGTACATTACCCATTTATAAGCCATTGGCTCATTTGAACATGGCGCGCTTAGTTGTTACAAAGATAGCCGTGAGAGGCCGTCACTTGTCCACAAGTGCGCGCGCGAATGCACGGGAAAAGCCGTCAATTTGAAGAAAAAAAAAGAAAAGAAGTGTTCAAGGTCACGAGGCGCGCGTGACGTTGTTGGCTTGCCCTTCCCATCCCTAGCTGGTTAGCTTCCAGCGTTTCGTCGGGACGAGAGAAGAGAGAATGAGAATACGATTGCAGCGTGTGGTACATTTTTGTAACTCCGTGCGTACTGGACGGATGCTTAAACCTTTGCAGCGTTGAATTTGTGAGTCAATATGCTTTCTTAGTGTGTTACGTTCATGGGTACTCGAAATTGTTTGAGGGCCCCGCTAAAGCTTCACCAACAACCACATAATTTCAATACAAGAACCTGTATCAAGTACATAGGGTTCTACTTGCTTTTTCACTTCAACACAGAACCCAATTCTCGTGTATCTGTTCTCTCCTTTTGAATCAAGATCAATGTTTTATTATTATACAATTTGTATTTGCAGACATTGCAGACATTGATCGGCAGCCATGTCTCTGTTCATCAGGTTATCAGCAGATCAGACTATGAGAAACGCTGAAAGATGACCTTGGTTTTTGAAAAGACTTTGAATATTCACTACAATAATAAAGAGCGTTTTTATTCCTCTATTGGGCGTCTATTCTCACTCGCAGGAGCATCGTGTCTTAGAATAGGAACCACAATATTTCACAGACAATTGAAGATAAAAATTATGTAACTCATAATCAGCTTGTCAAAGCACAGCTCAACCTGACTTTTTCCTGCCGTTTCGTATGCACAAAACAGTGGAGCTGTTTCAATTAGTTTAATAATTTTATCAGGGTTGAAATTCTACCTGAATCTGCACTCAAAGCAGGGCCAGATAATGTAGCTCGAAGTCTTTTTTTTGGTTATTGTTTTTGCATTTGAAGTT